>NC_000085.6:17218346-17554346 GCF_000001635.26 Mus musculus
AAATCAGTTGTGGTCAGTTAAGTTCATCTTCCCAGGCAGGAGGAATTCCCCACGTACTTTCAGTTCTGGTCAGAAGTGATCTTCAGTGTCATTCTTAAAAGGGACACTGATAGGAAATGACCTTCAGTGCTTTTTACCTTACTTTAGGGTTGGGTTTTATTCATCCATACCACAAGGTTAAAGCAGGACTGTCTCTATTTGTAATGTATTTTTTAATGAGATGGTCAATTGTTCTATGTGGTGAAAACGAATGAGAAGCATTATCAGTGCCTTCATTAACCCCACAAGGTAACTGTTGTCTTAAAAGCAATCTGCAAAGTGGTTTCCTGTACCAGTTTATCAGGAAGTTGTCCACAGTTGCTCTCTTTCTCTACTCTAGGTAAACAGGTTTTAGTCTTTCAGCTATTTGGTTACCAAAAAAAAAAAAAAAAAAAAGTAATGATTTCACGCTCTTCCCCCACCCCCAAATGAACAACAACAACAAAAAAAAAAAGTGTTGAGATGTGTATTCTGGTGTGACGGATCGGGTATTGTCAAAGGCCTAGATAGCCCTTACCAACTCAGACCTAGCACTGACTTCTGAGTACATCATAGAACACCCTAGAACCACATGCATTCTTTAAAGTCCTGTTTTGTAAAAGTATGTTAAATACAGATAATGGAGTCCAGGAGATGAAAGAAGACATCACCCAACTGAAGACCTGCAGGTAGTGAGTCAGATCCTTGAAGGCATAAGAAATAACTAAGTTACCCCTGTGTCTGGTCGCCTTTGAACTGTCCCTCATTATATCTGTCACAGGAGCCTCTTCAAACTCTCATTATTGCCAGGGTGGATCCACTCCTTCCTAGAGGTGACAAAGGCTGTGCCCACCTATCTCCGTGGGATACATTCCAGACATGGGAACTTGTCGGATGTGGGTCATGAGGGCAAGTGAGCACAGATACACACTGCTGTGGTTGCTGAGGGAATTCCAAAGGAAAAACACTTCACTTGTGCACCCTAGACCAACAGGAGCTCTAATATACATATGGCTTTGTCTGAAAAGCTACTAGAAGGGACTTGCTTGTCACATGGGCCACAGGAAAGTCCACCCCAGGAGGACTAATATGTCAGAAGGGCAGATGGAAATCCAGACTTCCTGACAGGCTGCTTTCACACTACTGGCTCCTCTTTGCATCATGACTGGAGTCCTCTCTCCAACTGTTCAGTGGCTCTAGCTCTCTCCCTGTGTATCTGTGTGTGTATCCAAGATGATGTTAATTCCATGTTAGAGAGGAGCTGAAAGAGCCAAGAATGCAGTTTGCGGCTCGGATACCCCAGAGACAGTTCACAGACCCAAGTCAGGGATGAAGGCTCTCTAGAAGGCTCCTGGAATGAGCCCTTGTTCAAAGGCAGAAGAACCTAGAGTCTGAGGTCCACAAGAACCTGCAGGGGAAAAGACTTCTGGCCAGGAAGGGGTAGTGTGAGCGGACAACAGGCTCTGTCTGGCTTCTTCTGTTTTCTGTTCCATCCAGCACCCAGTCTGGTAGACACTGCTACTCATTAAAGATGGGTCTTCACCACCTAGGCCAGACTCCATGGCAGCCAACTTCACAGACACACCCAGAAGCATGCCATACCATCTCTTCAGCCAAGTAGATGCCAAAAACTGACTATCACAAGAAAGAAAAATGGTCACTCAAGATAGGAAGACACAGTAACATTCTTTATCTGATTTCACTTTGAGACTTAACATGAGCTGTTCATCCCTGGGTCCTTTTGAAAAGGTATAAAATGCTTTCAGAAGCAATTTTGTAAAAACGAAACAGCACCAATATGTTTATTTTTAAAATATATATCTATTTCCCTATTTGTTGATATGCATGTGGGTCTTTTGCTTGCATGTATGTCTGTGCACTGTGTGCATGCCTGATGCCTACAGAGGCTAGCAGACAGTATCAAATTTCCCAAGTGATAAGTCGTTGTCAAGGGCTGGAGAAATGGCTCAGTGGTTAAGAGCACTGACTGCTCTTCCAGAGGTCCTGAGTTCAACTCCCAGCAACCACATGGTGGCTCACAACCATCTGTAATGGGCATCCGATGCCCTCTTCTGGTGTGTCTGAAGAGAGCTACGGTTTACTCATATACATAAAATAAATAAATAAATACATTTTCAAAAATAAATAAATAGACAGTTGTAGATTTCCATGTGGGTTCTGGGAATCAAAGCCAGGTCCTCTGGAAGAGCAGCCAGTGATCTTAACCGTGGGGCCATCCCTTCAGCCTCCATAGTCAATATTTTCTAGAAAACCTTAACAACTGTCTGATTGTTTTCCAGCTTAAAAAGCTTAGGCAATTTCTTCAAATTATTTGAAGAAAGATACAAACAAGTGACACCTGAATTGACTCTTCCTCATTGGTGTGTTTTCTCTCCCCACCCCAATCCCCTCAACCCAGCATTGACATGAAGCTGAAGGAGAAGCCGTAGCTGGCCTGCTGGAGGAGGACTCCCTTTCTGCTTGGTGATTTTGCTGGGACGTACCTACCTGGAAGCAACAGGGATGGTGACATCTCCACTTTGCACCACCTGGTGCCATTGGAAACTTTCAAGGAAAAGAGAATTTGTTTACTGTTAACATATCCTATGAAATGTTGTGTCTTTTCCTATTTTGCCAATTACGTGCCTCAATGATTTTAGTTGAACCTTAGCAACTAAACCTTCCGTTTAGTTTTATGGACCTTCCATTTTTACTATTATGCTAATCTTCGGTGCAGTGGGACTTGGTTCCTTAGACTGGTTTTTACCAAAAGCATAGCCTAGTTCTGCTGTTAGACAGATGTGGATATGTTTCTGTAGACTGACTGAATCCCTACAGAGCTTCCTTCTAGATTCAGGATGCACAGGGCTTGCCTTGTCCCAGGAACATGGCTTTCTGGAACTCTATGAAATGCTGAACTTGAATAGGACAGACAGACAGATATAAAATCCTCATCAGCTAAGGCATCTGCCCCCTTCCTGTCCACATCTTTCAGTTTTTCAAAAGGACCCGGGCTTTCTAACCCATGCAAGCTTTACTTTATATTTCTGCATGTAAATTGCTCTTTTACAACATCATCTTCTAGTGAGCTTTGAAGAACTGCATCTTGTGAAACTTAAGACGAGCTATGCTTCAGGCCACAGAACAGGCTCCAACCTTTACACTTCGTCCAACTCCAAGGTGGCCCACTGAGAAATCACTGGGTAACATCGAATCGTCCAAAATTAACACTCAGATGCATTGCAAAAGCAATCTGCTTGAGGAAGTTTAAAATTAAATACAAGTATATACTAGCCTTTATGAAATAGCTCATTTCTTGTTTTTTATATGCCCCTAAATTGTTACGGCAATTTCCAGTCTGTGGATCTCCAGCAGAGGTTGGCAAGCTGTACCGAGGAGGCTAAGGCTCCAAAGCAAGAGAAGGTGGCTTCCACACTTACAGTTGAAAACAAAAATTACCACTTAACTGTCTGAAGCTTCTTTTACTCATTCTCCACCAGAACTGAACAGTGACAACAGACAGTTCTTCACAAAGCCAGAACACTATCTTTACAGGAGAAAAAACAAAGTGTGCTGACCCCTACGAGACCAAATATCCATTCCCTCCCTGGTCTCCCTGCTCTGAGTATTTATTTAAATGCTTTCCCCAACTGAGTACACAGAGGTGGTTGTAATCTCATTTGGTTTTGTCAAAAACATTTTTATTTTCTTTCAAGGCAGGATCTCACCATGTAGCCCAAATTGGCCTAGAACTCACTATGTAGACCAAGTCAGCCTCAAAGTTGTGGCAATCCGCCTGCCTTAGCCTCCCAAGTGCAGGTATTATTATAGGCTTGCACCATCATATCTGGACTTGTAAAGAAAATTTCGACATTTACAGACAGTGAAACATCACCTGTGGCCTACTGAGAAAAGCGATGGGTCTTTCTCACAAAAGTGTGGCTCTCTTAAAGCATGGGATTGCTAGACTCAAACTGAAAATGTCCGAAAACTCTTTAGACTCACTCACTCTTCAAAGTCATCCGTTACCAAGCAGCTGGCAAGACAGGCCCTGCCTGGTGGCTTTGTAGGAGAGCTGCAGACACTCTGAGCCCTGAAGAAGTCTCCTCAACAGGGAGGCTTCTTAGCCCAGGTGCCAGAGGTCTTCTGACTTTATCTGCTTCATGTCTGTTTCCAATCTGTCTTCCGTACAAGCTCACACAATATACGTGAGCCGGTCGGTTCCCTTCCCTTCATAAAGCTCCATTATTTACTTTCACCTGTTGATCCTGTTCAACTTAGTTTTTTTTACCTTTGTCTTTTTTTCAATCTCCCTTCTCTCTCTCTCTCTTTTTTTTTTTTTTTTTTTTTTTTTTTTTTTTTTTTTGCTAATTCGATAGAAAAACCTCAGAATCATCTAGGCTCCCACAGCCTGCCCTGCCCTTTGGAAGCCCACCTCAAACATCATGGTGATAGGAATATAGTTACCCAATATCCTGATTCGCTCACCTGCTTAACATATTAACTCCTTTATATTCCATTCTGGAAGATGAATTTCACATTTCCCCTAGCCATGTTAAACTTATGTTGTTGTGAGAACTGCAGAGTTTGGCTCAGCAGATCTGTAGACATGGGACTCTTTTCATAACCAACCAGACATGGCAACAGGCAAACAGGCACACCATTCACACTTTCTCTGAGTCTGTGTATGGAAAATGACTCACTCGTGTGGCATGGCAAAGTAAATTTAATGTGAGCAGTTTCACGTCAATGATATTTGGAAAATCCTATGGGCTGTAATACCATTACAATATTTAAGCACATGTTATCTTACTATCTTCAAAAAACAAGTTACTTTAATTGCATGTGCTAGAGAAAAGCTATCATGCTCATCAAATGAATAGGCTTCTAGGGAATTCTGGGAAAATAGCCCATAAACAGGTAGATGTAACTCTCACGTCGCTCAGCTGTAGCGCCTGCACCCTGGGCATTCTTGCTTTGGTCTGGACTGCCAGGACCTGCTTTGCACTTTTTCCTGTAGATTTGTAGTTAAGGGAACACCGAGGGGTCATTGAGGCAGGAGTGGTGTTCACTCTGAGTTCCAGCTAGTACTTAGCTGGATTTTGACTAAGGCTGAAACAAAAACCTTCACAGAAGGTAGTTGTTGAAGAGTGAGAACAACTGGGGGTGGAGGAAGACCCCAAAGTTCCTATTGAAGCCATACAGTGTTATATAAGGTTCCTCCCTAGGGCATACTGATGAGCAAAGAGGCCACCCTCCCTAGCACACATCCTTAGGATGTAACTTTGAGAGTCCCTTCATGGTTCTGCACAACCCTTGTCTTATCACTATGCCCCAGTGGTCTGCTACTTTAGGAATATCTAGGTGTGCACAAACTTAACCTTTTCTATATCTAAAGAGTTTTCTACGTGTATCGGATTGCTCAGAATAAAGTATATATTAGACGAGTTTTGGTAAAGAAATAAATTCTATCTGGATAGTATGGTTTAAAAATATGAAAATATGTTAAGAACACAATGTATTGCTATACCCTTACTGTGTAATTCAGAAATAAAAATAGATTCCACACATTGTGGTTTCCTCTTTCAACTCAGTGAAACTCTCTGTGGCTTCCCTTAGCAGGAACATGATATGCTGGCCACTTGCCACAGGCAAAAGCAGTGTGCATTTGACTTGCCTGGCCATCGAAACCCTATTGTTTTCTGTCTAATTCTACCTTTCATGTCTTGGAGGCTTTTGCACTGTACTTTTAAAATGGACCATTTACTCTTTGGAACTGTCCCCTCATTTCGTGGTTACTTGATTGTGACTTTTTCTGTCACTTGCCTATTCGTGACATATTTATTTTTAAAGTAAAGCATACTAAGGGCTGGGGAAGAGGGGGTAGAGTTCCGTGGTGAAACACGCACTTGGAATGAGCAAGGTTCTGTGTCTAATCCCCAGCAAAACACACACATGCGTGTGAGCACACACATACATACATATGCACATACACACACATATACACACCCATTCACACATGCACACACGTGCACATACATACGCATACATGCACATACACACAGGAACATACACACATACACATATGCACATGCACACATGCACACGTGCGTGCACGCACACACATACACATACACACAGGAGGGTGTCATTTTAACCTCAACTGTCTTTGTTTCCCTTTTTGTTTTCTGGAGTCTTTGTTGAACTTTCATAGCCTTTAGGCAAAAACAGAGTTAGAAACCATCACTGTAATTGTTTTTAACTAAATAAGACTCACCTGGGGAGCCATCCCATTTACAATCACCAAATCCAGACACTGTTGTTGATGCCAACAAGTGCTTGCTGACAGGAGCCTGGATATAGCTGTCTCCTGAGAGGCTCTGCCAGTGTCTGACAAATACAGAAGTGGATGCTCACAGCCATCCATTGAACTGAGCATAGGGTTCCCAATGAAGGAGCTAGAGAAAGTACCCAAGGAGCTGAAGGGGTTTACAACCCCATAGGAGGAACAACAATATGACCTAGCCATTACCCCCAGAGCTCCCTGGGACTAAACCACCAACCAAAGAGCACACATGGTGGGACTCATGGATCCAGCTGCATATGCAGCAGAGGATGGCCTAGTGGGACAACAGTGGGAGGAGAGGCCCTTTGTCCTATGAAGGCTGTATTACCCAGTGTGGGGGGATGCCAGGGCCAGGAAGCAGGAGTGGGTGGGTTGGTGAGCAGGGGGAGGGGGGAGAAGATGGAGGAGGGTGTTTTTCAGAGGGGAAACCAGGAAAGGGGATAACATTTGAAATGTAAATAAAGAAAATATCCAACAAAAAAATTTTAAAAAGTACTCATAGAAAATAAATAAATAAAATATACTTAAAGAAGAAGAAGGAGGAGGAGGAGGAGAAGGAGGAGAAGGAGAAGAAGAAGAAGAAGAAGAAGAAGAAGAAGAAGAAGAAGAAGAAGAAGAAGAAGAAGAAGAAGAAGAAGAAGAAGAAGAAGAAGAAGAAGCAGCAGCAGCAGCAGCAGCAGCAGCAGCAGCTAGGGTTATAGTAGCTCAGCTGGAAGCGTGCTTACCTAGTATGCATGCACAAAGCTCTAGGTTCCATTCCCCAGCATCACCTAGCACAGCAATAGCCACAGCACTCTGACTAAACAAATACATGAACAAAAAGGGAGCAGTTATTTCTGTCAAAACAGTTATATACTTAAAACAATTTATGGTTAAAAATGTTATTTTAGGGGCTGAAAGAATGGCTCAGTCCTAAGAGCTATTACTGCTCTTGCAAAGAACCTAAGTTTGATTTCCAGCACCCATGCAAGTTGGCTCACAGCTGCCTATAACTCAGAAATGACTCAGGACCGAAGGATGAGCTCTGGTGGCTATTAGGATCAAGGAATGGAAAAAACAAAGACAAGGCTGAGATCATCGCAGACAAAAGAATGCCAGACTGTGACAACGTGGACAGTTAGGGTCATATTGCTGCTGTAGCCTACGGTGGTGGGAATGGAGGGGTGGGGGTGAACTGGGTAGAATGAGGTGGGAGCACACTGTTCAGTATGGCCCAGCTGTGAGGGACAACAAGGTATGCATTCAGAGGAATACCCAAGTCACAGGGCAGAGGTGGGAAAGAAAAAAAAATTCCTCAAACACACATGCTTAACAAAGGCAGGCATTATGCAAAGCCATGCGTTTTCAAGCACACTCTTAGGAGTGATGAGGGGTGGGATGGCAAGCCAAATTAATAATTCAAGTAAAAAGGAGTTGTATGGAATTAAGTCTAAAGTTTATAAGTAAGGACAACTTAGACTTTCAGCCATCAATGCCGGGCCTTTCAGAGGAGGTCATGGAAAAGCTGCGCCTACGCAGACTGTGTCTCCAAAGGGCTGTTTGCCTTTGTGTCGTCTCCTGAGACATTTCCCTGTGTTGGCTGAGTCGGTGTGCAGAAGCCTTGCCAGGAGCCACCCCAATTTCATCATCCTAGAGAGGCAAGAAGTCTTTGGTTCAGCTGATGACCTTCAAAGCATTGAACCTTGCACAGCTTTGGATATTACAGAGTGGGAGCTGCTTCATGGAGCGATTCGCCTACATCGTTACCCCCAAATCACTATCTTTAAAGATCTTTATTCACATGCCTGCATTTGTCCTCCTGTCTGTCTATCTGTCTGTCTGCCTGCCTGCCTGCCTGCCTGCCTCTATGTGCACTAAGGATGCCAAAGAAGTACTGGACTCCCTGGAACTGGAGTTACAGGCAGCTATGAGCACCAATTTGCATGGGTGCTGGAAATCAAACTTAGGTTCCTTGCAAGTGCAGTAAAAGCTCTTAGGGCCGAGCTGTTCTTCCCGCCCATCAAATAATATTTTTAACCATAGATTGTTTTAAGTATATAACTGTTTTGACAGAAATGACTGCTTTCCCCTATTTCTGCAGTCTTTTCTCTAGAGAGGAACATACAGCCCTGGGCACTTGGCCTTGATCCTTTTGAAACTCTTCCCTCTTAAGTTGATGAGATGAGTTTTCCAGTTGTCTGTCATGTTCATGATTGCCTTTGCCAAGTTGTTGTTGGCTCTCTGAAGAAGCACAGGGCTGGGTTGATAGAAGCCTCTGATTGTAGTATTTTTTATCAACTGATCAACACACAGGTGTGTGTGAGTGTGTGTGTGTGTGTGTGTGTGTGTTTAAAAGCACCTATTTAATATGTTTTTACTGAGCTCATAGCCAACAGCTTGAATATTTCCCTGGCCAGAGCAATGCTCCACTGCACATGTCATCTCTCCACAAGACAAGTCACAGGGCTGGAGATGGTATCCTGCATCCGTACTACTTTTATAGTATGCACACGGAAGCCAAGGCATAACCACCTGTTCTACCGCAGCTGGAGTTCCTGTCCTAGGCAATGCGCATTTGTCAGTACTCTGTACACGTCATAAATGATGGTAGAAGTGACACGAATATTGATTTGAGAGGTATAAATAAATTCTAGCAAATGCATGTACGACAACGGAGCCCTTAAAGATTGAAAATAGAGTCTGTCTTATCACCTGGCACCCTGAAGCAACACATGCTTATTTCAGCTTCTGAGGGTTAGAAAGCGAAGCACAGTTTAGCTGGGTTCTTTCACAGGTCCTATACAGGTGTTGTCCTAGAGTATCTAACAAGTCCTGGTCAACCTTTCCCCGAGGCAGAATTCATTTTCAAGCTCGGCAGCCTGGCTTTGGGCAGGTTTCACTTTATTGATGGATTGTTGGACGAAGAACAGCATTCATAGTGCCGGTAAGCTGAAGCCCTCAGATGTTTGCCTTGTTAACCTGTCTAGCGTGGAAAGCCTGTTAAGAGGGAGAGATAGCAAGGAGCAGAGGCTACCAAGATGGAAGGTGCTCTCTCTCTCTCTCTCTCTCTCTCTCTCTCTCTCTCTCTCTCTCTCTCTGTCTGTCTCTCTCCCTCTTTCTTTCTTTCTTTCTTTCTTTCTTTCTTTCTTTCCTCTTTTCTTTCTTTTTTCCTTTCCTTCTCCTCCTCTTCCTCTTCCTCCTCCTCTTTGGTAATGACATCTATAACAAAAGTGATATTTTCTTAGTCGTTCTGTTACCTTATCCTATGCAAGTCCATAAATTCAACCCACTCAATGGCAGAGTGTCACACAAGACACACAAATCCAGAAGCAGGGATTGTTGAAGCCAGCCTAAAAGTCTGTTTGTCATACTCCAATCCCTTTGCAAATTCCTTGGACTCTTGTTCCTTCTTACTTGTTAGTGAAGGTATTTCTCCATCTTTTTTTCTGTTACTTTTTCTTCTGTTTCCCTAGGAATTCAACAAACACATTTCTCCAAATTATTCACATCCTGGTCTCAATCTCGACAGCAAACAATCATTTGCCCTCTCAGTGTCTGGGGGCAAAGGTTAAGCTGTCTTCACTAACTCAATGGTACCATTTCTCTGTCCTCTCACTGTCTTTGAGATTGTATACCCTGACACTTAAATTTTGGTTTCACTTGCTAGCTTGTATTGCTTAGAACAAGTTGCTTAACCTCTGAGCGCCTCATTTTGTCCATTTTTTTTTTACAACATGGATCCAAATTTCATTCTTAACATTTATATAATAGTTAAATTGGAATTAAATGCTCCAGTTAGGGCTTAATACAGATAAAGCACTAAAAATATTGTTACCTTCACCTCCTCACTGTCCTCGCTTTTCTGTGATAGGCTGCACATCTCCAAGCTACTACTAGCTAGCCCCATCAAACAACAAGCAAGTTTCTTTAACTCTGATAGCCACTGTAGTGGCTTGTGCTGTAGTCCTTTGAGAAGGGGGAGCTCCATTTGAGAAAATGTTCCATGGGGTTGGCTTGTGGGCAAGTCTGTGGTACATTTTCATAGCTGGTCATTGCTAGCTCTGAGTGGTCCTGGGTGTATAAGAAAGCAGGTTGAGCAAGCCATGGTGAGCAAGCCAGTAAGCAGCACTCCTCCATGGCCTCTGCATCAGTTCCTGCCTTCAGGTTCCTGTCTTGAGTTTCCGTCTCACTTCCTTCAAGTATGAACTATGATGTGAAAGTGAAAATAAAATAAGCCCTTTTCTCCCACCTTTCTTTTGCTCATGGTGTTTTAGCACAGCAATATGAAGCTACAGTACTGCACCTAAGTCAGCCACACTACCGCAGCTTCTGCCATCCTCCTTCAAAACTTATTTCTGCCTCATTTGCTTCTTGGTTTTAGATTTTTGTTTGTTTGTATATTTGTTTAAGATTTATTTTATTATTTTTAATTATGTGTAAGTGTCTGTGTTTGCATGTGAGTATGAATGCACATGCCCGAGGAAGCCAGAAGCGTCAGATCCTCAGGAGTTAGAGGAGCTAGATCCACAGGCAGTTGTCAGCCACGTAATATGGATGCTTGAACCCAACTCTAGTTCTCTGGAAAAGTAACTAGTGCTCTTAACTGCTAAGCCATCTCTCTAGCCCCTTCATTTTTATTTTCGTTCAGTGATTATCCCAAACATTGCAAGAACAGGGATGGGGCTATAACTCAGAGCATATGACATTTCACAGGCCTCAGTTTCCATGCCCTGCAGCAAAGGATAAAGAAGAAGGGAATGGTGGAGAAGGAAAGGGAAGAAGGCATTTATGAGTGTGTCACCTACAGAGTTCCTCGCTGTTGGCCAGTCTCCATTCTGCCTACAAAGAAATTATTACAACATGATGCTGTTCAATCCCTGTGTAGTTCAAGTTTCACCCATTGTCTCAATAAGTGTCCTTTATAGAAAAAGACAGAATCCAGACCACATTAATACTTAGTCATTATGCCTCTTTCATCTCCTTCAATCTGGCATGATTCTTTGGCTTTCCATGACTTCTGCAGCCCTGACATTTGTGAATGTGAGAGTTGTTCCATTTGGTGTCTCTCGGTGTGGCTGTGGCTGTGTGATTCAGGTTACTCGGTCTTTGGCAGTAGGATGTCAGAACTGACTTACGATTGTCTAACTACTCCCTACAGATGCTCACTTTGAATACCTAATTATGGCAATGCTGATGAAGGTTTCCAACTGGAAAAAAATCTTTTTCTGTCCCTTATCATTAAGGAAAACTTTGTTGTTATGGGGATCTGAATATGCCTAGTTGCTCATCAAACTTTTCATTTTACATGTATTGCTATGAACTTGTAAAAGCTTACTTTATTTGCCAGACTAAATAAATAGTGGGACTATTTATTTTGGTTCTCCGATTGTTCCCTGTAATCTGGCTCCTTCAGAGTGGCTTCTGTGTGCATTGATAAGTCCTCATGAGTCTTGGAACAACTCCCTACTCTGGCACAAGATATTCTAAATGTGACTGCTACTATCTACAGCCCAGCCTGGGAATTTCCCAATTTGTCTCCAGAGCTCTAGTTGACTGTGTTCTCTATTAAGCAGGAAATCAATACTCCTAGGACTGTGAGTACACAGAGCTAGAGAACACACACACACACACACACACACACACACAAAGTCTATATGTCTACATCTACAAGTATTGAAACCCATGAGTTCACATATTTCATGAGTAAATATATTTCAACCCTAGCTCCATCCCACAGATATTCTTCCAGCTGGTTAGACCTTTGGTACCCAGTCAAGAACATATCTTCACCTAAGAACCCTAAAAACATGACTGATACAGATGCCCCAGGCAAATAAAGTAAGCACTATAGACACAGGCACTCTCCATAAACAAATGCTTTTCAACAACCTGGTCTTTAGCACATATTACATACAACAAAATGCTCATCCCACTCCTTTCTGGTCAGGGATCAAGCCCAGGGTCATAGAGGTCATAGACAGGAGGTGTGTCTTCAAGCTAAGGAGACACGGAAAATGTCCCAGGTCATGTATTTAGTTAATATCCTTGAGGAAGTAAGTAGCAGAAACTCAACCAAAAAGTTAAATTGAATCAAATCAAACTTCCCATTCTAATAAGAACCCAGGATCAAAACTTAACTTCTCTCTGCTCTCAGGTTGACCCATTTCTCTGGATAGATTTATTCTGAAGTGTTGTCACCTATGATGGTTTAATGCAAACCCACACAGCTCAGGCTGTGGATCTCATCTGTTTGGAAAGTTACCGGAAAGGGTTACCTCCTGCCCAGGGGCCCCAGCAAAAACACCAGGCCTCCTTATATTGGAGCAACATAATACTCTTAGATTCATAAATAGCTTTACAGCTAGTAAAACTTAATGGAGAAAGGATTCCTCCACAGCTTCAACTAGAAGAGGTACTTGAATGTTTGATGTTCAAAATTACTTTCTTACCATAAAAGTGATTTTCAAAAATATATATATACTAGGACTGCTCAGTTGGTAAGCCTGGCCATATGCATTTGATCCCAAGGACTCATATCATAGAAGGAGAGAACCAATTGCTCCAAGTTATTGTCTGAGCATCCCCCACCCCAACCCCCAACACCCACACCCACACACATACATACAAACTAAATGATCAAATAAGTGTAAAATAAATATATGTATAGCTTTTTAAATAATAAAATCTATACTGGCTATCCTGAATTTTCCTATAAAAATAACAAACACATTTTAATAGCTTTAGTTCTTTGTTAGCATGATGCATGTTTAATTAAAAAATACAGAGAAGGAGAAAAAAAAGGCAAAATGGCACAAACTCTTCCTGGGTTATCACTTGAACCTCCAATCAGAAGGTGACAGTACTGTGACAGCCTCAGTATCAGAGATGGGTAGTAAGACAACTGAAGTCACAACCAAGCTCGGGCCCCTTGCCCAGCTGAGTGTCTCTGCTCTCCTGTTGTAATCCATTTTCTCAGCATAAAAATAAAACATCCTTGTATTCTTTTCTTCTTATTTCGACTAAATACAGGAGAACAGGATGCCAACAATGAGGGTAAAAATCATGCAGCCTGCCCTTCAGCTTAGAGAACCTTTCTGGATGGGCTCCTTTGAAACCCACACTTAAATTCCTATCTATCACCCACCTATAGAGAGACAGTATGGACATCTTGTGTTGTGAACATCTTTCTCAGTGCTGAAATCTTTCAGTTGATTTCCTAGAAGCCCACAAGAGATTATCTTGAACTGTATGGATGGAGAGCAGGTTCACAACTCTGAGCCCTTGTTAACCAGTGCAGTTTAAGAGGGGTGGTCAGGGGCCTGTGCTAGCTTAAGTAACAGCGTTCTTTTCCAGGGCTGAGCAGCCACACTGATGGGGCTGAGGCCATCCTGAGGACATAGCTTTGAGCTTCTAGAAGCTAGGTTGGTGTTTGCTTAAGTCTCATCTATGCTGCCAAGCAAGTGATTTAGAGGCTGGGGCCAAAACAAAGTTGAGAAGAGGGTGCAGGGAACCCAGCTAGAGTCGAACCACCAAAAGGCTCTCTGCCAATGCTCACCAATATTGGGCTTTGAATATCTTTTCATCTTGATCATCTGGGAGAGAAAAATATTTTTCTTTCTATTTGCATTTCTCAAAAAAAAAAACAAAAAAAAAACAAAACCCCAAGCATCTTGAATGTTTCTTCTCATGTGGGTTTAGCTAAGATGTTTTATTCATTTTTCAGATGAGCTAGCCATAACTGAGATTTACTGGCTTGTAATTTTTCAAGTACTTGCCATTTAGGGATCCCAGGTCACAAATCCCTATGGAGTTTCCCATTACCTTCCCCGTGCCAGGGAATACCAAGCCAAGCCAGATTCTCAGCAGGAAACTCACTGGGGCACACCTGGTTCTTGGATGCACAGTTCTAGGTAGCGGTGCACTGAGCTCAGCCAGGTGTGTTTCTTTGAGCCAACCACAGCAGTTTTGAATGAAACCTTCTTGTCCTTGGCTCAATAATTCCCCCAGGGCTACATAAGCAGGAATTGGTCATGTTGCAATAGAAAGCACTTCCATCTCAAAAAGCTATTGACCCCACTTTTTCTTTTCTTTATCGTTTTCATTCTTCTCTCATACATTATATCCAGATCGAAGTTTTCCCTCCCTGGCCCCCAAGTCTCTCCCCACCACCCCCTTTCCCCAGATCCATCTCTGCTGTGCCTCCCCTCAGAAAAGAGCAGGCCTCTCAGAGACATCAACCAAACAGGGCAGTACAAGCTACAATAAGACCAGGCACATAGCATCACACCAAGGCTGGGCAAGGCAGCCCAGTAAGGGGGAAAGGCTCCACAGGTAGGCAAAGGAGTCAGCCCCTGCTTCCACTGTTAAGATTTCCACAAGAACAGCAAGCTACTCAGCCATTAGAATATATGCAGACGATTAGGTCAGACTCCTACTGACTCCCTGATCTCTGTAAGCCCCTGTGAGTCCTTGTTAGTTCATTCTGTTCTCATGGTGTGTTTCTGACCCCTCTAGTTCCTTTGATGCTCCCTCCTGCTCTCTGCAGGACTCCCTGAGGTCTACCTAATGTTTGGCTGTGGGGCTCTACATCTGCTCCCATCAGTTGTGGTCTCTTTGATGACAATTCTGCTAGACTCCTGTCCCAGCACACTCTGCAGGCAGGACAGACTGTAGGTGAGAGGTTTTGTGGCTGAATCCGTCTCCCAATCCTTCCACTTGAGGCCTTGCCTGGTTACAGAAGATGGCTAGGTGCCCAGTTCAAGCTCCATGTCCACCATTACTAGGAGTTTTTGCTAGGGTTATTCAGGTAGATTCCATGGAGTTTCCACTGCACTCACTAGGTTTCCACCTCACCCCTATATGTCTCCCAAGTCCAGTGCTTGCTCGAAGTGTTTTCTCCTCTCCCCAACACACTTCTCTTGTTCCTGTCCCCACCTCCCCCTATCCACAAAATCTATTCTATTTTCCCTTACCAGAGAGATCTCTGCACCGCCCCCCCCCCCACCTTAAGCCCTCCTTGTTACTTAGCCTCTCTAGGTCCAGGAAATGTAGCATAATGTCAGCTAACAACTCACTTATCAGTGAATGCATACCAACCATGTATGTCTTTCTCAGTCTGTGTTACCTCATTCATGATGATATTTTCTAGTTCCATCCATTTGCCTGAAAATTTCATGATGCCATTGTTTTTAACAGCTGAGTCATACTCCATTATGTAAATGTACCACATTTTCCTTATCCATTCTTTGGTTAAGTGACATCTAGGTTGTTTCTGGCTATTATGAAGAAAGCTGTTATGAACATAGTTGCGCAAGTGTCCTTGTAATTGGATGGAGCATCCTTTGGGTGCATACCCTGGAGTGGTCTTGAAGTAGCTTGATTTCCAATTTTCTGAGGATCTGCCATATTGATTTCCAAAATAGCTGTACACATTTGTACTCCCACCATCAATAGAGGAGTGTGGCCCTTGCTCCACATCCTTGCCAGCATGAACTGTCACTGTGTTTTTGACCTTAGCCATGGCACCAGTAAACGATAGAATCTTAAAGTCATTTTTGATTCACATTTTCCTGATGCCTAAGGATGGTGAATATTTCTTTCAATGTTTCTCAGCCATTTGAGATTCCTCTGTTGAAAATTCTCAGTTTAGACCTGCTCCCCATTTTCTAATTGGATTATTTAGTTTGCTGATTCTTGAGTTATTTATGTATTTTGCAGATTAGCCCTCAGTCAGTTGTGGAGTTGTTGAAAATCCTTTCCCATTTTTGGGCTTCTGGTTTGTCCTATTGATGGTGTCTTTTGCTTTACAGAAGCTTTTCATTTACCTGGGGTCCCATTTATTGATTGTTGTTCTTAATGCCTGTCTTTTCTGTTTTCTGTTCACTTTTTCTCTAGTTGCCACTGTTATCCACTTCTGTCTTGGATCAAGGGACAGGAGGGGACTGCAGAGAGAACCAACACTTGTAAGCAAGCGATTGCTGCTCTAGCATAGGACCTGAGCTCGGTTCCTATCACTCACATCAGGCAGCTCACAGTGCCTGGAAATCCAGCTTCCAGAGATCTAATGGAGTTTTCTAGCCTCATTGGGCACCTTTAAAATAAATCTTAAAAAATAGAATAAAGTAAGAGGAAGTTTTTTTGAGTCTAATAGGGAGTGTGGTAGTCATTGAAGACTAGCTCTCAGAAAGATCAGTTCTCCTTAACTACACAAGGAGTGTTGATCTTCCCAAGTCCTTCCTGGGAGTACAGAAATGGCCGATGAGCTCTCAAGAGAAAATCCCTAACCCTGCCCTCAGTACGTGGAGATAAATCATACAAAGAGACATAATTCAGGAAGAGATTTTCTTCAAACTGAGTGCGTTCTGGATCAGGCTGTTGCTCTAATTGCTGAAGAGAGCTACATCAGTAAAGATTTACTGATCTGGCAAGAAAGAAATAACCATCCAATAGCTGACTGTGAGCATCCACTTCTGTGTTTGCCAGGCATTGGCATAGCCTCACAAGAGACAGCTATATCAGGGTCCTTTCAGCAAAATCTTGTCTGCATTTGGAGGCTGATTATGGGATGGATACCCAGGTGCGGCAGTCTCTAGATGGTCCATCTTTTCGTCTCAGCTCCAAAGTTTGTCTCTGTAACTCTTTCCATGGGTGTTTTGTTCCCAATTCTAAGAAGGGGCAAAGTGACCACACTTTGGTCTTTGTTCTTCTTGAGTTTCATGTGTTTTGCAACTTGTATCTTGGGTATTCTAAGTTTTCGGGCTAATATCAGCTATTGGATAGAACACAGGGCCCCCAATGGAGGAGCTAGAGAAAGTATCCAAGGAGCTAAAGGGGTCTGCAACCCTATAGGTGGAACAACAATATGAACTAACCAGTACCCCCAGAGCTCGTGCCTCTAGCTGCATATGTAGCAAAAGATGGCTTAGTTGTCCATCATTGGGAAGAGAGGCCCCAGTACAGGGGAATGCCAGGGCCAAGAAGCAGGAGTGGGTGGGTAGGGGAGTGGAGGGGGAGGGTTTGGGGGACTTTTGGGGATAGCATTTGAAATGTAATGAAGAAAATACCTAATTTTTAAAAAGTAAAAAAAAAAAAAAAAAAAAAAAGAAAAGAAAAGAAATATTTGAAGAAAATGTGTTGACATTTAAAAAAAATCTGACTATTGTCATTTTAAAGATAAAAGCTTTAGATATTTAGATATAAGAATGAGCTAATGCTACTCTCTTAGGAATTGCACCGTAACATATTTTTTGACAAGGGGCTGTGGCAACTCAGCTTAATTTAAAATCACTTAGAGAAAGAGTTTGTGTTTGTTGGAAAAGATTGCATGCATATATACATACACAAACTTAAATATACTAAAATGCATGTTGCCTTGCTTTGAAGATTGATGATCAAACTTTATCATAATACAGAGTAAAAGAGTTATATAAACACATAAAATCAAGGATTTCAGTAATGTTTCATAGCTAAACAGTGCACATTTCATGGACCTTGCTCGGGGTAAGTTAATATGTACAATAGTGAAGAGTCTGACAATAAAGAATGATAGCAACAAAGAAAGCACTATCTTACCTTGTCATTCTTTCCTGTTGTGCTGATCTTGTATAAAATAATAAATATTTTACAAAATTGAAAAAACAAGAGAGAGAAATAGCCACTAAACTGAGCATTTGCTAATACCAACCACCTTTATAATGCAGACCTGACTTCCACTCTCCCTCTGCTCCTGTTCTCTCTGTGTACTCTGGTCTGAGAGTCCTGGAGTTGCTGCTGTTGTAACTGTCAGGAAGAAGATGACTGGGACCAGGAAAAGACTCAGGAACTTAGGAGTTAAGTGACAGAAACCTAATAGAAATTCTTACTATGTTTAAAATTTTAATTTTCCTTCCAAATTAGGCACAGAATTTTATTTTTTAAAATATATTTGTTATTTAAAAATTCAACCCCTCCTGTGTGATGGTTAGTTAGGGTCGTCAATTTAATTTGTTGAGTCTGGAATCAACTGAGAGAAATGCTTCTGGGTGGATCTTTGAGGGAATTTTCAGGGAGGATTAGATGTGGCGAGGAAGCCTTTCCCCATCTGATGGTATGAGGGGAAAGCAGGCGTGCTTTTCCTATCTATCTGCCTTCACTTCCTGATGGAGAATGAATCTAACCTGTGGCTGCTACCTCTGTGGCCATCCTTCAGTTCCATTGGAACCTAGAGTTGTTGTGCCAGGGAAATGTTAGTGATCTCCAACCCCCCCCCAAAAAAAAAAAAAAACAGACAGGAGTCGATCTGATGCAACTCACAGCAGGGTCTTTATTCTATTGGAGCTAGCTCATCCCCCAACCCCTCAATGAACCACCATCACACAGGACAGTTTGGGTGGTGGGAGAGCCCCAAATGTCTATCGTGGCAAGGCTTTATAGTAAGTAGCAAGCAGGGAGTACATCTAACTGGAAAGCTACCGTGGTCTTTAACATAATTGGCTGGTGCTGGGAGTCATATCATAAACTTAACTTCTGTTCCCCTCTGTATTGGTGATCATAAGGCAGGGGCTGGGCTTGTAACCTTGGGGTGCAGGTTTGTTGGGGGAATAACCTGTAGACACTGGTCTTGTTGAGGGTGTAACCTGGAGACTGAAGCTAGTCTTGGGTTTTGTTCGGGGGGGGGGGGGGGCAACTTAGAAACTAATGATAGGTTCCAGCCTGTTAGTTTATCTGAGTTCAAACTTAGGTCAGGTTCTCTAAAATGGAGTCTGAACTTGAAAGATTTGGCATCTGAGAGGCTTTGGCTTTTCATTGTAGACTAAAGCCCAGAAGCTTTCTAGCGACCCTCCAACCACATTGGGCTGGCTAAGACATCCACTGTCACAGCCTTCTGGGTCCCTGGCTTTGTCAGCCAGCAGACAGCTATTGCTGGATCACCCAGCTTCATTCTCGAAGCCACTCTTGTCATTCCTGATGCACTACACGTTCACTCTCAGTTCTGCTCTCTACAGAATGCTGACCCTGCCCCTTGGGCCATTCATTCTTCATGGCCCTAAATCTGAGTGGCGTGGGACAACCCCAGTCATTCACTGTGTCTGCTAGGCTGCAATTTAGGCAAGAGTTGAGAGAAATGGCTCATCTCTGTCCCACATCACATCTGCCAGGACAGCTGGCCAGGGAGTGGAGAAGCCTCTTACAAAAGCCTTACTAACCTAGACGGCAAGTTGTTTAAATTGTTTGCCACATTTAAAACTGTGAGCTTTCAGAAGATAGATACTGTGTATCTGTTTTTATTTCTTTTTGTAGAAATCATAACGAGCTTTACTCATTTCTAGGGAAATTACCGTGGTGAACAGGTGTAGTTGGTATTCTAGAATGAAGGCAGGGAGTACAACACTTTTATTGTTCAAATGGAAATCTATCTTAGGCCTGGCCAAACACGTCATTCCATTCACTGACAATAGATTCAAAGATGGTTGACACACAATTTTAATCCCAGAACTCAGGAGGCAGAGTCAAGCAGATTGTTGTGAATTTGAGGTCAGCCTAGGTACATAGTGAGTTTCAGGACAGCAAGGGCTACATAGTGAAATCCTGCCTCAAAATTAGTTAATTGGATAATCACCCGACTGGAACCTATCATAATTCAGGAGATTTTTATGACGGTTTCCAGGGTGTCTTGCCTCTGGAAGTTTTTAGGTCTGAACTTGCTTAAAGATATCCTACCACCCCTAGAAGCTTGACCATGAAGAAGCATAGACATAGAAGAACAGAAGCAAACAAGTGAATCCTGAATTGCCCATGCAGCCTGACTGCACCCTATGTCTTGACTTCTCCATCACATTCCATGTGCTCTTTTTGTGTTGTATTTAAGCCGATCAAACAGAATCCAAAGGCTCCTTGCAGTGTGAGGTGATCTTCCTGCTTCTGTTTCCTTTTGACACTAGTCCAACAAGCACGCTTCACTCCTCTTGGCTACGTGCTCTCCTGCAGGAAGCATGAGCAATGCCTATTTATAAAGAGCTATAGAGGCTTGTGAGATAGCTCAGCAGGAGGAGGTTCTTGTGCCAAGCTTGACTACCTGAATTTGATCCCTGAAGTCCACAGGTGATGAAAGAAGAGAACCAATTCCTGCAACTTGTTCTCCAAACTCCTGACACATGAGCATGCCTGTACACATTCAGAAATAAATAAATCTGATAAAAATTTAACTTATAAACACTACATAAGTGCCGTTGTTACTAGGATGTTCCTCCATAAGACCACAATGCCATGGGTCGAAGAAGAGCTGAGCCACTCCAGACATGGTTCCAGAGAGCAGCATCAGCTTTGTTGCCCATGATCAACCACTTATACAGTGAACGCCTATCAGCTCTGATTGGTTGGCACATTAGCTTGGACAGTGAGTGCTCATTCCACCAGAGTCTCTGTGTGGAAGAAGCACATGAAAAGAGATGTGGCGAGTGTTCTGATTTCAGGAGCATGGTGCGCCACTCTTCTTATTTAGAAGATCAGTGTGCCAGGTAGGCTTGCCACAATTATACTTACATGTTCTCCTACACATAAATAATAAATATGACCGATGCCAAGACAGGAATACATAATTTCTCTGAGTTCAGTATATCTGGTATAATTCAAGACCTCATAAGGTAGAGGAGGAGAAGTGGATCAGGAAGTTCAAGGTCATCTCTGGCTACATAGCAAGTTCAAAACCAGCCTGAAATACATAAGAGTCAAGCTCAAAACCAAAACAAAACAAAAATTGCCTTTTGTTCTAACCTCCTGCTGTGGTTTGGGAGTAGATGCTCTCCCAACTCTTAGTTCACATTTTGGAACCTAAGAATCAAAGGTGCTAATTTTAAGATAGGCCCTCCCTCGCTCCAGTGGATAGCCCCACGACCATATCTACAGCACTAATTGGACTCCTTAAATTTTGTTCTTAAAAATGGGTTACATATAAAAAAGAAAGCATGAAGTTGGTAGGTATTGTTTTCTGTTGTTGTGATATAGAATTAACCAAAACTAGCCTGAGCAAACAAAGGTTTAGTGCATAGTAAATTTCCAGGTCACACTCTGTCACTAAGGGAAGTCAGGGCAGGAACCCAAGTCAGGAACCTGGAGGCAGGAGCAGAAGCAGAAACTACAGAGGAACACAGTTTATGGGCTTGCTCATAGGCTCATACTCAGCTACCTTTCTACCTTTCATGACCATTACCTGCCCAGGGGTGACACTGCTCACAGTAGGCTGGGCCCTCCCACCTCAATCAACAATTGGTGGACTAAGTTATACCCATTTGTAAGGATTGTAACACTCCCAAAACTAGCATCTATCAAGCCATCTTTTACCCTTCAATGGCAAAATCCACCAAAAATCACTTGGGAAACTTGTGTGATTCTTGGTAAAACAAAATCATGTCTGTGAAGCTCATTGTCCAAAACCATGCTCAACCAAAGGCAGGTGGTTCCAGAGGTTTCTTTTGTTTTTTGTTTTGTTTTGTTTTGCTTTGCTTTGTGTGTGTGTGTGTGTGTGTGTGTGTGTGTGTGTGTGTGTGTGTGTGTGTTGTGTGTGTGTGTATCATTTAAGAGACCTCACAACTCTAGACAGCTCCAGATGCTACAGTGTTAGACGTGTAACAACCCCAAGCAGGCCTGCAAACTCATTTCATCAGAAATCCTGCTGCCCTGGAGGACGCTTCCGCACAGGAAACCAATGCTTGTGGGTTTCCTGGATCCCCTGGAGCCACTACTAACTCGGGCATCACCTCTCTTAGCTCATTTACCACTATCACCAGAATCTACCTTTCTTGCTTTTCAGGACAGCCAGCTAAGTCTACCTCCCATACAAGAGCGTCACTACAGTTTCATAACCAATACCTGGAACCTTTGTTTTGAGCTAAGAAGCACTAATCACCAACCTGTGATTGGCAACCTTAATGAGAATCTGAATGGTCTCTGCCTCTTGGCATTCATGTCCTTGTGCATTTCTTTCCTGCGAGTGGGCTGGACTTAGTGATTCATTCTAGCAAACAGAACACAGCAAATGTGATAAAATGCCACTTCCAAAATTAGCTTACGAAGCAATGGTGACTTTTATCTTCTTTGTTCTCCCCCCCAAACACACACCACCCCCTGAGAGATGCCACCTTCCATATTAAGAACACCCCCACAGAGAATCCTGTGTGGCAAGGGATTGCTATCTAGAATAGCCAGAGAAAACAGGAGGCTTGCCAAAACCAAATGAGTGAATCTGGACAGAGATGGATGCTCCCCAAGATAGGCCTAATGGTATCTGCACCCTTGGCCAAGCTTTGAGTTCAGCTGACTAAGAGATGGAGCCAGCTATGCAGCTGATGCCTGACTCAGACACTGAAATAATAAACATTTATTGTATTATCCATGAAGATTTAGAATAATTTGTTTTGCAGCACCAGATAAACTTGAAAAGAAATCAGGATTACCTACCCCCACCCCCACCTTTGGAAAATTTCTTCTAGCCGGGAATAAGAAACAATAAATAGTTGGATGAATTATCCAGTGATAAACCAAAATTACCTACAATAGTAAGTAGATAGATTAGGAATCACTGACAGAGTTGCTGTGACCTGCAGGGTTTGGGAATTGGCCTGACTGGGGCTACAGGCAGTGAGAAAACGAAAGACACACCTACAGAAAATCTGGGCTCTGGTATCCCATATACTCTGAAGGAGCTGCACTAGCAACCCAGAAACTCAGTGAGTTTATTACATACAGCTGAATGAAGGGATGGTTTGCTAATCCTGGTGTGTGTGTGGGTGGGGTTTGTAGAACAGTAGTCTTGGGCTACAGTCATCAGGAAGAAGAAAGCTATGGTTGATAAAAGTATCAACCATACATTCATCCTCAGACCAGGGAAAGATCTTGCCACACCCCTGAGCCTGAGCCTAGCCCAGGGAAGGCTTTGCCATTCTCATGGGTCTGAGGTATTGGGGACCTTGACATGGCCACGTGCACATCAACAATACGCAGGCCTTTATCTGCTCCCCACATAGGGACATTACCTTCTCCTGTCAGTCATCCTACATTCTGCTCCTTTAAAGAGTCGCCAGTGATTTCTAAGCTGGTTGACAATTGTCCCTGTCCTTGAACAGAACCTGAGGCTCAGAAGGAAAAATGAAGATACAAATCACAGACCAAATGAAGTTCAAGAAGAAAGAAGATCAAAGTATGGATACTTCAGTCCTTCTTAGAAGAGGGAACAAAATACCCATGGGAGGAGGTACAGAGACAAAGTGTGGAGCAGAGACTGAAGGAAAGACCATCCAGAGACTGCCCCACCTGGGATGCATCCCATGTACAGTCACCAAACCCAGATACTATTGTGGATGCCAACAAGTGCTTGCTGACAGGAGCCTGATATAGCTGTCTCCTGAGAGGCTTTGCCAGTGCCTGACATATTCAGAGGTGGATGCTCTCAGCCAACCATTGGACTGAGCACAAGGTCCCCAATGGCGGAGCTAGAGAAAGGACCGAAGGAGCTGAAGGACCTTGCAGCCCCATAGGAGGAACAACAATATGAACCAACGAGATCCCCCAGAGCTCCCTGGGGGATCAACCATCAACCAAAGAGTACACATCTCCAGGTGTGTCTTTCATACCCATGGTCCCAACTGCATATGTAGCAGAGGATGACCTAGTGGGACATCAGTGGGAGAAAAGGCCCTTGGACCTGAGAAGGCTTGATGCCCCGGTGTAGGGGAATCCCAAGGCAGGGAAGTGGGAGTGGGTGGGTTGGTGAGTAGGGAGAGGGGAGATGGGAGGAGGGATTTTTGGAGGGGAAACCAGGAAACGGAATACCATTTGAAATGTAAATAAAGAAAATATCTAATAAAAAATCCATTTTGCATTATACATCGTACAATAAAATAATTTTAACGCTCAAAAAAAAAAAAAAAAAAAAAGAAGAAGAAGAAGAAAAGAAAAGAAAAAAATAAAGGCAGCTGGTATGGTCCCTAACCAGCCCCTTGGTCTCTCTAACTCAAGCCTACCCCAGCCTGGGGGTACCCAATTGTTCTTCATCACTCAGGAGGCCAATGCAGGAGGATATGTGAGTGGTTTTCTCTGAAATCCATCTTAAATAGGTCACATTCAAAGTAAATGGGGAGGGAACCTTCTCCTTTCTGGTGTAGCCTAAGACTTAAGAATTTATCCTGTGCTCATCAACAAGAAGACTGCTTACAAAATGAAAGCCACTCTTTAGAGGGAGGAGGGATGGGATAGGGGGTTTTCAGAGGGGAAACAAGGAATAGGGGGTAACATTTGATATGTAAATAAAGAAAATATCTAATAAAAAAGTAAAAAAAACCTGAAAGTCAATCATCCTATCTGCCACTGACTTGAAGAGACAGTGGATGACAGAGAGAGATAGAAAGAACAAAGCAATATCTCGAGAGGAGAATCATCCAGAGGAACCAATACCAGTTAGGAAAAGATGCACTGCTTTGATCTGGCTGCCTGCCAGAGGCTCAGGGCAGATCACTGAGTTAAAACTTGGGGAAACATACGAAGATGGATTTCAGGCTTTTCCAGCAGAAGAGAGAAGACTGAGAAGCCTGTACACGGCTGTCCAGAGTATCGGTTTTCTTAGATGATTCAAGTCCCCAGGAATCAAGCCTACAAATTTGCCAGCTTCTGTCTTCGCTTTTGGGAGTCTGTATTTAGGATGCATCCCACAGCCTGTGTTCTGAGGAGTGATAATCGGGGATGAAATTAAGCCACCTGCCTGCACAGCACAGAGGGGTCTTTCCACAGGAAGAGGACATCACAGGTCTGGACCAGGCAGAGATGGTGACAACAGGTGGCTGCTTCCTGGGAGACTTGATCTGCACCATGACACACCCCTGTGCTGATAACCACACCCGACTCTGCTTTCTCAGGCTGGACCAACCCTGCTTGCCCCAGGACCCCAGGGGCCAGAAAATTTTGCTCTCTGTGAGCTTAATATCCTCATACATGAGGCACATAATAAATTGTGCGTGTTCTTTCTCCTGCTAAAAAGACAGTTAATGGTGTCAGAGATCTAGTTCAGTAGTAGAAGCCTGAGTAGCATTTGCAAGGCTCTGGGTTCATTCTCAGCACTGCAGAACAAACTAATAAACTTGGGTGTGATTGTAAAGATGTTCTTTCAGTGGTCCTAGTATTTTCTCACAGTGAAGGTCTAAGGAAATGCTTTCAGCAAGAAACAGAGCCATTTGACTTCATTCATTCATTTATTCATTGATTCATAATTTGCTGTACAATTCAGGCTGACCTTGAACTTTTTATTCTCCTGTTACAGCCTTCAAGTGCTGGAACTATAGTTCATACCCAGCTGCCATTTTACAATATGACCAGAATATTCTGTTCTTCAGTGAGGCCTGCCCTCAAGAGAACACAGTGCCTAACTAAGTGGAAGGGGGAAAGACAGCAACTGCCTTCCGTGTTGAGGTTTTTGCCTTTTACTGTCTATTGTAATGCTATGTGTGTGCCCTAAGACCTAGACTCTGCACTTAGCCCCTGTGACCCTGCCCCCAAGTTAGTCCTGATTGGTGAATAAAGATGCCAATAGCCAATAGCTCACAGAAGATACCGAGGTGGGGTTTAGATTTCCCAGCTTGCCGTCAGAGAGGACCACAAGGAAAAGGAGGTGCAGGAGAAGAGAAGGAGAAGTGGCCATGGGTTAAGAGTCAAGAGAACGTGGCCCTGAGGGCTGCCCAATTGGAGCTAAGAGCAGCCCAGATGAAACATAATAAATAGTAAGTAATAGCTCGGGGTTATGCGTAGGGAAGTAGATTCTAACAGCATGAGGGGTAGGCAGCTGCCCAGCTCTTGTGCTGTTTAAGGCATATTGTAAATAAATATAAAGGCTGTGCATGCGTCTTTCATCAGGGAACTCAAAGGTGGGGTAGAAACCATGGGCTGGGAATTAAATAATTTCTTTAACACTTCCAGTCTCACCTGAGGTGGAAAAACAGAACAAAAAAGAGTGAAGGGCACTGGTGAAGACTCAGCTCCACAGTGCATGCTTACTGCCCGAGCACAGAAACACCACACAGGTCACCGCATCTACTGGGCAGCCGAGTAATGGCTGGGCGTGAACCCTAGAGAACTCCTTAATTAAGTCCCCGGAGAACGTTTAAGCAGTCTCTAGGGCAGCTCAGAGGCAATAGAGAGGCCACAACAAGAATGCCACATGAAACCTTGGTTTCTAATACTTACCATGACAGCAAACAGTACACTCAGAGCCTGAAGTTCAGCCAGACAAACAAACCTTCACACAAAAGGCCTATTTAGAAGTTTCTTTTCGTGAGGTTGTAGTGTCTAGATTTCAGCAAGAAACTGCAAGCCTCGCTAAAAAGCAAGTGGCGGGTGTGTGGTGTAGGAAATAAATTATTAAAAGCAGAAATTAATCTTTCCAGACTTCAGTCTTTCTAAAATTGTAAGAGTGACAGGTTGATTATCTAGAACCGTAATCAGTGTTGGAGTGGAGCCCAGAGCCTTGAGCCTTCATTGCAAGCACGCCACTGCCTACAGCCCATCATGGTAGGTACTCAAGGTTTTTGTTATCGGTTGAAGATGTCCTGAAACACAGAAATATGAGATTTGGGGATTATATTAGTGTATCATTTTTATTTAAAGGAAAACTTTAGTCATAGTACAACAAATGAATCTAGGCTTAGTGAGATGGCTCAGTGGATAAATGGGCTTCTCTCTAAAGCCTGGCAACTTAAGATCAGTCCCCACAACCCACAGGAAGCTGGAAGCGAGAACCAGCTTCATAAAAGTTGTCCTGTGACCTCCATACCTGTGCCATGACAAGTATACCTGCGCGCGCGCGCACACACACACACACACACACACACACACACACACACTCACATAAACACACACACACACACACATACACACACACACACACATACACACACACACACAGAGAGAGAGAGAGAGAGAGAGAGAGAGAGAGAGAGAAACAATCTAAAATAACTGTCTCTCTTAATGTGTGTTTTGCTTAATACTTTGGTAATAGTTTTTTTTTCATGTATTTCACTATAAGTGCTTACAAATATGCTTATGTACTTATAAGCATGCATATGAGTATGCCTAGCATACTTATAGTCCTTAGCTAAGTTTTCCTTGTTATCCCATTGCAGTGTTGTCTGAATTGTTAGGGTCAGAGCCTGGGCTGTGGAATCCCTAACAAGCTTGGTCACTGTCTTACTTTTCTGTTGCTGTGATAAGACACCATAATGAAAGCAACTTATAGAAGAAAGTGTTCATTGGAGCCTGACAGTTACAGAGGGTCAGAGTACATGAGCATCATGGGGAGAAGCAAGGCAGCAGACAGCCATAACACTGGGGCAGAAGCTGAGAGCTCACATCTTGATCCCTGAGCACAAGGCAGTAAGAGTTAACTGGGAATGGCGTGGGCCTTTGAATCCTCAAAGCCTGCCTGCTCCCCAGTCCTAATTCATACTGGGTAAAGGAACAAAGAAGTCCAAAGACTCTCTCCCTCCCCACATAGTCCCCAGATCCTGAAGTGAGCATTAGATTTAAATGGAAGGCAACAATTGTGCATATGTAAACAATCCTGGCCAAGGTTCGGGCAAGCCATCTTCATGGCCTCAGCTCTAGTCTCTCCTTCCTGGAGAGTTGTGAAATCCCTTCCCGAGAGACGAGCTTCTCCTTTGGCTTCAGTCTTTCCCTTCCCAGGCATGAAATTGCTGCAGACTTTCCAGTTTCTTGGGATCCATCGTTTCAGAGGTCTGATAGACAAAGGGAGTAGGCCAAGTGTCTCTTGTATATCTTCATGGATGCCAGCAGAGTTGTGAGATACTGTCCTGGACTAAGCTCCTACACAGGACTCAGTAGGACCAGACTGAAAATCAAAATGGAGTCACTCATGTCAAGTTCCTTCACCAAACTGAAATGAAGCAATGGCAGATATCCTAAACAGGCCATATTCAATTAACATGATAATGAAGTTCCCTCTATTGAATCCTTTTGTATGCAAAAGGCACAGCCTGAAGTTCTATGCTGGCTAGTTTTGGTTTTTGGGATTTTGTTTTGTTTTGGTTTGGTTTTAGGTTTTGTTTGCTTATTTTGTTTATTTTGTTTTGTTTTTGTTGACTTGACAGGAACTAGAGCCATCTGAGGGCAAGGAACCTCAGTTGAGAAAATGCCTCTATAAGAATGGCCTGTAGAACAGCAAGTGGACTGTTGTCGATCCCATCTCCTGGTATAAAATCAAATTTATAAGACTTCAAAATATTGTGTTACCTCCAAAAAATTATGGCAAAAAGGTTGCCATAGTAGGAAAAGTTGTAAACTGCCAAATATAAAGGCATAGAAAGTGATCGATCTCCGATCTTATTTTCTTACCAGAGTGTTCCTGACTTCAGAAACCTAAGGGGCATTTTTCTTGATTAACATTGTAGAAGGGCCCTGCTCACTCTGCTACTCCTGGGCAGGTGGAAAAAATTAGAAAGCAGTCTGAGCAAGTCTTGGGGAGCAAGCCAGAAAGCAACACTCCTCCATGGTCTCTCCTGCAGTCCCCTGCCCTGACTTTTCTTCGATGAGGTACTGCGATGTGGATGTGGAAGTGAAATAAACCCTGTCCACTCAACGATGCTTTTGGTCAAGGTATTTTATCACAACTATTGTAACCCTAACTAGGACAAGATTTCTGATGGTAACCAGCCAGTTACTTCTCTGTAGTTTTCTCTTCTACTTGTCTTAAAAGAAAGTAATTGTGACACAACCAATCTGCATTCCACTGTCTTTGCCTTTTCCAGCGCTTTATATTTCTGCAAAAAAAAAACATCTTCTGCCTGTCTCATTCATTCATCTGGGGAAGTGAAACAGAGCACCAGACAGTTCTGTAATCAGAAGCGAAGCCAGAGTAGAGGAGAGAGCTCCGTGGGTAAAGTGCCTGGCGCACAACCACGAGGACTGAAGTTTAAGTCCCAGAACCCACGTAAAAAGCCAGTGTGGTGGTGCATTCTTATAATCCCAGGGATGGCTAGCAGTCTGGCCAAACTGGGGACTTCTGGGCCAATGAGACAATGATCTCAAGGACAACAACCCTGAGGACGATTCTTGTGATTGTCCTCTGGCTTCTAAACACACAGACACACAGACATGTGCACCTTCACCCATACTCATGCAAATACATACACATACACGCATGCACATATGTGTGATAAAAGAAGAAAGCCAATTAAAATCTTTAAATTACAATTTGGATTTTTGCTCTTTGACACTACTAAGCTAAGTGTTCTAACACTGACAGAACACTGTTTTTAGCCTTTGGAAACTTAGTGTCTAGAAGGAGATCAATCATAGATGTACCAGCTTCTTAAATGGCGTCCTAAGATAGTAGTGTACATGATCAAGGGTCAGGCCCAACTCTGTCACTAGATAGCCATGTTGAAAAGACCCCTCTCATATTTCCCAAAGGAATAAGAGAAAGGACTTCTTTCTTTATATCTAAAATTAAAGGGAGCTGGGGATTGTAGCTCAGTGATAAAACACCTGCCTAGCATGGTTAAGCCCATGTGTTAAATTTCCATCATCAAAAAATAAAATACAAAATGAAATGTACCAATAGACTGGCTTCCCCTTTGTTAAGGTGATCAGTTTAAATAACCTTTTCCGCTAATCAACCTTGAGCACCACTCAGTTGAGACTGGTGAAAGATTAGCCAAGCAGAACTGCAGGGAGCTTTGCCTGGGGATTCTGGCATGCATATGTCTTTCCTCCTGGATCATAGAATGGTGAAGGTTGTAACCATTACAAGAGAAGCAGGAGGGACACTGGAGGATCCAGGATCAAGACACTGGTAGGAATACAACCTGAGCTAGCACCAAGCACCCCAGTGGCTGCTCCTTGAAAGACAGTGGTTGTGAAAGAAACATACACTGTCTCCATGCTGGCATTTCAAAGTGACTTTTAATCTACTTTTCTTTGCATGCTGAATGCTGGGAATTTGTTTCCATTCAATGCTGAACATCTGCAATGTTAATGTTGGTTATTTGATAGAGGATGTCAGTTATAGGCTCTTTGGAGGCGGGGCACATTCCAGCTTGAGCAGGGGAGCTAGCTGGTATCCCTAGGTCTTTGGAAGGAAAGAAGTGTCTAGGAAAGGGGGTTGTCTTTTGAAAGCCTGGTTGGAAAGATTCTAATTCATAGCATATAGATAAGGAGACTAAAGTTCAGGACCAAAGTATTCTGTAAAAGTTAGACAGATGTTGTTATTACTGATAAGGCAGAGAAATAATTCTCTGGTGTGTGTGTGTGTGTGTGTGTGTGTGTGTGTGTGTGTGTGTGTGTGTGTGTGTGTGTTTGTGTATGCCTTTGAGGAAGGCCTGAGATCAGAAATAGAACCAGCAGACAATGCAATCTACAGTCACAAGCAACCCTTGGCTTCAAAATGTGCATGTGACCTCTCAATTCTTAAAATATGGTCTCCAGCCCATCCAGGGATGGGACAAGCTAAATAATTTGTGTACTGTAGTGCAAAATTAAAAAGAAAAATAGGACTTTGTTGAAAACACAGGGAAAGTACCACTCAGTATTACAAGATAACATGTTTCTCATAATTAATATTCAGTGCCATTCTAATTAGAAAACATTTAAATGACTCACATGAATTTATCATCTGTCCTATTATCAAGCATCATTGGTGTTAAATATTTATTTACCTCTCCCATTATCTCACTCATTCATTTATCATAAGACTGAAGTCTTGCTATTTACCTGAGGTTGCCCTGCCTCAGTTTCCCAAGACATGAGATTACAGATGTTAATGTACCACCACATTTGTTTTAAATGTTATTTATCTGTCTGTCTATCTATCTATCTATCTATCTATCTATCTATCTATCTATCTATCTATCTATCTATCTATCTATGTGTGTGCATGTTCATGATCTCGCATGCACGTACCATAGTGTGCCTGTACCACAGTGTGCCTGTGAAGGTCACAGGACAACCTGTGTGAACACGTTCTCTCCTTCTACCGTACTAGTCCCTGGAATTAAACTCAGATTATCGGGCTTGGCTGCAGACACCTTTACCCACTAAGTCATCTTGCCAGCTGCACATCAACTTCAAATGCAAATAATATGAACGGTTAATTTGCAAGCGGAAGTATTGAGTTTCCACGTCATTATGTGATCTCATTGACTGAGTTGCTGCATTCACACACGTGCATTGTGTTCCTACCAGAGCAACAGAAACACTGAACAAAACGACACACTGGCTTTTATTTCAGCCACAGCAAGCATGTTCACCAGTCATGCTTCCTAATGCGTGAACCAGGAAGAAGTGGAGGGAATGAAATATGACTTCCTTCTGGGCATCGTTTGCAGTAGATGACTAATATAGGAAAATAACCCAGAAGGGATAGAATCTCGTCTGTCATTTGCATTCCCTGGGACACTGAACACTGCTGTTTTGTGACGCCTGTGTTAAGCATGGCCTCTTCATATGGTCAGGGTCTGTGTCCTCAGCCTTTCTAAGTCACTGCCGCAGCACATCAACATGACATCTCTCCGAAACACTCTTAAGTGTTCCATTCACAGGGGCATCTTCAACACTGTGGAATCAGGGTAGTGATGAGGAAGGAGAGCAGCCCCGACAGAGAGCCAGGGAAGAAGTTACAAAATGGTTGCAACATCGGCATGTGAGGAAAACGAGAGGGCAAGGAGGAAAACTGGAAACCCCTGCAGCATTCACTGGTACAGAGGCACTCCAGAGTGTATGACCCAATACCCATCATAATCCTAAAGGGCTCAACTTTTCATAGAGATTTAAGGTGTTAGAGACATGTATAAGTGAAGTTCTATGTAGAACTACACACAACACATAGAGTACATATAAGAAAACTCATGCTGTGGAAACAACCCCTGAACCTTTATGACATTGGAGCCTCCACCCTTACTACTAAGTAACTCCAGTTTTCCTCTTCCTCCAACCTGCTTCCTCCCTAAGAAGTATATATATATGTGTGTGTGTGTGTGTGTGTGTGTGTGTGTGTGTGTGTGTGTGTACTTTTAAGAAGTATTTTCTTTCTGAATACATTCTCCTGCCTTGCTTCATTTCTGATCTCAAATGGCCTTCACTCTATTCTGCATTTATTTGAGCCATTTCATGATTTAAAGAAGTTAGATGTTCTAGAAGTTTAGTGGGAGCCACCGTGAATGCAACCTGCTGTCCTGCGACCTCTGCTGTGACACCAGCTCGTCTGGACTCTCCTCCTTCCAGGCACGAACTGTGTATCCAGAAGCTGCAAACATAGCAACTTCAGCAGAGCATAGGAAGGCATCCCGCCCCTTCCTGCAGAGCATAGGAAGGCATCCCGCCCCTTCCTGCTCATGGCCCATGGCTCTAAGTTGCAGGTGTTACTCTACTAACTGCCCAGGCCATTGGCTTTCTTCCAGTGTGCTCAAAAAAATTGTTCCTTTTGTTGTTGTTGTTAGAAAAGGAGTAATAGCATGCTCCGTTTTTAAAAGAAAAAAGTATAAAAGAGAAATATTACTTTAAAATATATATAAATATATTTCTTGTCTCCTTCCTTCTATCCTCCATCCCTCCTTCCCTCCCTCCTTCCCTCCCTCCCTTCCTTCCTTCTTTCCTTCCTTCCTTCCTTTTCTCAACCAGTTTCCCCTCCCTCCTCTTCCCCCATTTTCTCCCCCATACCTTCCCTCTGCCCCACCCCTGCCCCCATCCACTCCTCCCCAGTTTCTCTTCAGAAACAGAGCCTACCTAGAACTTACTTAGGCCCTCTGCGTGTGTGTTATAGTTACGTAGCTCTGTCTTTTCCTGGGACTCCTAACAGTGGGAGCGAGGGCTGTCTCAGGCTCTTTTCTTTCCTCTTGTTGTGTTGCCTTGTCCAGCCTTAGCATAGGGGGAAGTGCCTGGTCTTACTGCGGCTTAACATGGCACGGTTGACTGAAATTTTACTTTTTTTACATTCAAGAAGTTCCTGAGACTAAAATGAGAAAAGAAATTCAGAACTCTCATGTCTCCTTTCACTTTCAATCTCAGAAATGAAATAGAATCACCCCTCGACTAAGGCGAAATTCACCCTCAGCTTGGAAGCCCTTTCGTTGCTCTTCTGGGTTACAAGCCAGGAAGATTTGGTGTTTTGAGATAAAAGCTTGCAGATCCCAGGTGGATCTCAAACCTGCTTTGTAGTCCTGGATCACCGTGAGCTTCTGATTCTCCTGCCTCCGCCTCTGGATGCTGGGATCACCGGCATGCAACACCACATCTGTATATGCAATATGGAGGACTGAAGGCAGGGCTTTGTGTGTGCCTGGCAAGCAAACTGTTAACCAAGTTACACCCCCAGGCCTGGGGACAGTCAGTCTTGCTTTCACAGTAATGGGACAGACAAGTGTGGGGAAAGCTTAGCAATTGAGGGCCCCTCTTAACTTGAGCTACATACACACATCTTTACCAACAATGCACTTAGCAATTTAAAACCCCCACGTGTGTCAAGCAGCACACACACACACACACACACACACACACACACACACACACACACATACACACACAGAGAGACCAAAACAAAGCACTCAGGACACTTTGACCTATAGTGCTTGCTGACACCCAAAAACTCCCCTTTTTATAGCCAAACACTTCCTGAAGCATCCTGGAATAGGGTGCGTAGGTTACTCTAGCCTGGGCTAGTTTTGGACACATGCACAGTAAAGAAAACTATGTCTTGTGAATGAACTTTTAGGGAAAATCGAATTATCATTGCTATGCTATTGTCAGTGACTACCCCAAGAGCCAAGCAACTGTCACCTTGGAGAGCTCAGCTCTGCCCTCTTGTCAAAGGATAATCCTAGCCGGAGTTAGCCATTTACACCCTCTCATGGAGGGGTGGGGAGGGTCACCAGACCCTCATCTGAGTATCTAACTGCTCCCAACCACCTATTGTACACAATTCCACCTTAATTGCTTGTGGCTTCTGGAAGGGACTGTAGAGTATACAGTCAGGGAATGGGATAGTGGGGGTTAGAGGACTCTGTCTATGTGGCTCCAGGGAAGCCCTCATTCCTGCAGGATAAAAGCTTTCCATGTCTTTCCTGTGGCAGGGAAGAACACTCACCTCCCCCCGCAGTTAACTCACAGAGCAAACTTTGGAAAAATTGTACCTCTGTCACTAGGACCTTACAAGGAGGGATTTATGTCATTTGTGTTTCTCCCTGGGAAAGAACTCTAGCAGCATTTTCCTATGCATGGTTGTGCAAGAATATTATTAAAATAAGATGCATCATGGAGGAAAGACCGTTTCAGTGAACAAAGGTCACCATAACTGAAGCCTGTCAATCAAGACAGAAGACCACGCATATTCAGTGCCTAGCAAGCAACGCCTGGACCCACAAAGAGGAAGCTCTGGCCAGGATCCAGAGCTCCTGAGGAAGTCTTGGTGCTTTCTTGCAGAGAATCTTGCCTAGGTTCTTGTTTGCTTCCAAATAAAAACCCTTGCTATTGTGCACACACACTTTTTGTGTGTTTCTTCAGTTCTTTGAATGGGACCCCAAGAATCTAGAAATATCTGGTCTAAACAGAGACCACCAGTAAAACAGTAGAAGTGCTCCAAGTTCTGTAAGGCAGTAAATTTAAAAAGGAAAAGAATAAGAAAAAAGAAAAACAGGAAAAAAATGAGAAAAGTTTTAAAAGACACCTGTTTTCTCTTTTAGGGAATAAGTTTCTTTTTAACTTATCAAAAGCACCCCAGTAACCAAGCCTTCGAGGATCCAGTGTTCCCTCAACAGTTGCTTTTAATCTGCCTGTACCTTTGTGGCATAAGGGCATCTCATTATTATTATTATTATTATTATTATTATTATTATTATTATTATTAAACTTTTTACAGTCATTACATTATTACCCCTCCTCCCAGTCCACCCTCTGACTGTTTCTCATCCCATATCTCCTCTCCCATCTCCAAGGGGATGTCCCCAGCCCCCCACCCCCACCCCACCAGACCTCTTCACTCCGCGGGGCCTCAAGCCTCTCCAGGGGTTAGGTGCTTCTTCTCCCACTGAGGCCAGACCCGGCAGTCCTCTGCTGTATATGTGTTGGGGGCCTCATATCAGCTGGTTGTATGCTGCCTGGTTGGTCACTCAGTGTCTGAGAGATCTCAGGGGTCCAGGTTAGTTGAGACTGCTAGTCTTCCTATGGGGTCGCCCTCAGCATCTCAATTTGAAGAAGAATTTCTTATGCACCTGGGGCAAACTGGAGGCAAACTGGAAAGAGCAAAACAAAGACAGTATGGGCTCAAGGGAAAAGAAACTACACAGAGGCTGTGAAGTTCTTTCTCAGACCCTTGAAGATCTGCAGCCTTTCCATCACTCTCTTTTTCCCATACATCTCCTTTACCTGCCAATCAAGTCAGGAGCAAAGATGAAAAGTGCTCTCTCCTTGCAATCCTTGATGTTAATGTTTTAACGTACTAAATATGTTCTATGATCTTTTCCCCATACATCTCTGCTTGCACAATGCTGACATTCTTCCCCTAATCACCAGCTTAGGACATTTGGTAGCACGAGTGACAGGAACATTTTAAATTCATGGGAAACACAAAACTCCCTTTGTGGGCATTGGTTTCAGCTGCCGCCTCGGGTAACAAAAGTTGAGCTAAGTTTTCCTTCTCCTTTCCTTAGCCATTGAGTCTCTGGCCAAGGTGCTATCGAGTAGCCTGGTGACCTGCAGGCCAAGGGAGAGAGGAGATGAATAGGCAAGCCAATGCACCAGCTGGAGAGTGGGACCGGATCACAGGAGACTGCTGCCTTTCCAAAGCAGACCAGCATTGGGCTCAAGGGCAGCCCTGCTTCCAAAGCTGGAGGCCCAGAGATCCACCTGTGCCTGGGTGGCAACAGGAGATGGCGACCATCACCTCACCCATTCTAATCTAAATGGAGCACAGGAAGAAGTCTGTGCTCCGTGTCTTCAGGACCTGGATTTAAGACCAACTAGCCTGGAACATTCCTCCCTTATGCTCAGAGGTCGGTCAGTCAGCCTCACTCAGATCCTTCTGGAGTCAGAGGCACCATTCCACAGTGAGCACATGTTAGCCTGTGTCAGACTCTGGGTTGCATCCCCAGCTCCTCAATTAAAACTACGCCAAACAAATAAACAAACAAACAAACAAACAGACAGGCAGACAACTCACCCAAATCTTGTGTGTGCACCTGAAGGAATTTAACTTCTCTGTGACCCTCAATATCTTAATCTCCAAGTTAGGGCTAATATCATCACCTTCCTTTATTGGCTTTCAGAGAGAAAGCGGTGAGAACATATGTGGAGTTCTCTGACAGCTCGAGGCACATAGAGCTTGGTAAGAAGGACAGGAGAGTTGTTGTTTTAAAGGGCAAGTTATTACCCAAAGTCTGGCTTCGGGTATTGGCACAGAGAAGTGGCTCATTTTCTTCATAGACCTCAGATCTGAGTGGGAGCTACAGCCTGGGGTCACGAGCACATAGAGCCACATGTCACCCTTCATCTGTGACATTTTCTCTTCCTTTGCCTGTTCCCCTCTCTAGACAACCATCTCTCGTTTCCTCTTCTCCATAGACTCCAGCACCTCCACTCTTTCCTTACCTAAAATTTTGAAAAGTCTTGGGATTCTGAGAGAAATTGCTTCTCCAAGGCAAGGAAGCTAATTGATCAGTTACTCTCTAAGCTGCCTTGGAAACTGAGGTACAATTATCCTTTTCTCTATATGTGTTTGATAGAAGACAGGGTATTACTAAACACTCTATAATACCCAAAGTAAGCCACAAAGAACTATCCTACCCAAAATACCTATTGTGCCAAGGTTAAAAAAAAACCCTTAGCAGCTGACCAGTAGCCTTTTAACCAGTTGTCATGAAGCCAGACATTTCTCTCCATAAGAGCTGATTGTTCTGAGAACATACAAAACCAAGCACATTTGGGGTGATATGGCCATAGGCTGCCATGGCGACAGGGTAGCCTAATTCAGCCTACACAGCACGTGTCCAACTAAGGAAGTTCACTGAGGCATGGAGAATCCTTACCCAAAGTACTTACTCTTTCGATTCCTATACCGTGAAGGGGCAGACTTGTAACTGAGTTCATCCAGTCTGAATTGCTCATGAACTTCAAAGACAGGGCTAAACAACTCAGTACAGAAGAAAGAGCTTCCAGGAGGTCAGGACTGATGTGAAATCCTTGCTTCAGGCTCTGCCTTCTGCCACCTCCCCCATTCTAGTCTAAATCTCTGACTTCTCTGGAATCTTCTGAGCTACACCATGCTCTTTCTTTCCCTACTTTTCTGATTTTGTTTCTTTTAGTCAATCATGTTATTTTGCAACCACGATGCCCTGATACAGAGAGTTTCAGCTCCGTTTAATAATTTCCAACCCCCACATAGCAGCTTCAGTACCTCCCACCCCCCACTCCATGCAGAAACATTGGACTGCAGAAACATCCTGGTTGGTACTCTACTTCCAGATTTACCATTGATCACTAAATGTAGGGATCGAGGAGAATGGATCAACACCCACTTAGTTAAACATGATCCCAAAGAAATGTCAAAATAGAAAAGAGATTAGGATTAGTTGTGTGCCTATTAAATTCCATTCTGCCACACATAGCTGTGTTTCAAGAGTCAATTTTTGTAACCTGCACAGCTTTGGATTTAACCTGTCAGGGGCAATGAGGTAAGGAAGAAAGGGCAGACATAGAGACTCACATCCAGAAAGCTGGCATGCGGTGGGCTGTGTGCTCTGGTGGAGACAAACCAGCAGCCTAGCAACTCAGCGTGTCTATTTTATGTACTTCTTTGTGAGGCGGTGGTTTTACAGCCCACAGCTGAACAAGGAAGCAGGGTCAGCTACTCTCCATAGAAGGGCTCTCTCTGCAGGGGCGTGGTCTCAGGCATCAGTCATAGGGGAGGGTGTGGCTAACACTTTCTGCGCATTCTTGTCTAGTGAAACAGCACAGACCCTTGACACCGGCCCTTTTGCTAATATCTAAAGGCACATTTTAAATATGCAGTACAATGCTACTCTAGAATCTTGACGCCCTGCTCTCTGATGACGCTTCCTTGGGTCTTTAAAGGGAATCTTCAAATCCAAGAACGGATGATACTTTTTCTGCAGGAACAGCCCAGAACCGGAAAAGACAGTAGGAAATGGGGAGAAGAGAGGGAATATTCTCCCTTCTAAATTAACAAATGGCCCTTTCATTTCTCACGTGGTTCCTTAGTGTCCTCCAATTTCTGTGTCTCCGACTGCATGCCAAATTCGGTGTGTCGTTGAGTCAGAAGCAGCTGAGCAATTGGGTGTGTGCATGGAAGCATGCATAACTGTAACGGCTCAGAGGGCAAACCGCATCTCACCTCCTGGCCTCCAGTGACTCACCAGCTGTTAGCGATTGATCGTATCTTCTAACTTCATCTCAGGAATGATCTTTCCTCCCCTCCCACACTCTACCATACTTCTTCCGGGACATACCTTGCATTGCTTGAAACCCTTAACTGATCACCCTTCCCCCGATGTACAAGTTCAACTCCATCTCTCAAGCTGCTTCTAGGAAAAGTTACTTCAAATGCAAGTCCATGAACTGCGTTCCCTAAAGTGTTGCGGTGACACCTCATCTCCTTCACCAATGTCATAAACTCAAGGGATGTGCTAAAGTGTCACTGACAAGTGTTAAAGCATAGGGGACACTGGGCTCTGAGGTGAGCTGGAGGGCTCCTTCCCTGAAAAATAGCATAGAATAGCATGGCATGGCCTTGGATAGCAGGAGCAGGAGTAGTCTCAAAGAAGTCTGTGAGGAATGAGTGTGCCACCTCGGGAAAGCCATTGTCACCATGGCATAGATTTCTTCATTGTCCTCAATCCTGCTTTTGACTCGACTCCAACTACAACCAGAGTTGCCCTGCCACCTGCTTGACTTTCCCTCATGTTTCCTGACTCTTCTGCTCATTTGTTCTGCCCATCTCCTGTTCATTCTTTCCTTCCGTATCTGAATCCTGCCTCTTTCCAAGTGACCTCGTGCTTACCTTCTCTAAACACACTGCTTTAAAACTATCTTTTCACCAAGGTTTCTCCAAGGATGATTAATTATTCATTCTTTTGAGAGCAGAGACAATGTGGTACTATGGCCAAAATGGTCACACACCAAATATTTTCTGAACCAAACGCTAATGTGAGAATCCAAACACCTTTGTCTGGATCTGTTAGCTGGGGATTTAGCTATTTTCAAGGCAAACATGCTACATCCTAGCTAAGTATTTTGAGATAAAAAATGGTATACTTTCCTAAAAGGTTTTTATGGTACAAAGTTAAATAAAATGTTCATGAATAAATAACATAGTGCTTGGAATTTAGCTAAAACCCCAAATGGATAGTGTTTTAACTAGAACGAGGTGGCTCACTCCTGTAATTCCGGTACCTGGAGGATGAAATAGGACGATGCCTGTGAGTTACAGGCCAGCCAAGGTTACAGAGGAAGGACTCTCTCTCTCTCTCTCTCTCTCTCTCTCTCTCTCTCTCTCTCTCTCTCTCTCTCTCCATATATATATATATACACACACAGATAGATAGATAGATAGATAGATAGATAGATAGATAGATAGATAGATAGATAGATAGACAGATACATACATACATAGATGAATGAATGAATAAATAATATTCTAGTTTTATTTTGCTTTTTGGTTTTGGTTTTTCAAGGTAGGGTTTCTCTGTGTAGTCTTGAATGTCCTGGAACTCACTCTGTAAATCAGGATAGACTAGAACTCAGAAGTCAACCTGCCTCTGCCTCCCAAGTACTGAGATTAAAGGTGCTCATTGCCCAGCTCAAATAAATTGTTTTTTAAGTATGAAGTCTTGGTAGAGTTCTGTCCTGAGTAGCTCAAAGTCCAGCACTGGAAACACAAGTTATCACTGACAACATGTCTGATTTAGTTGTTACTGATCTTCTAGTGTTTTAGTAAAAACATGTTATCTAGATATTGTCTCCAAAAAATCCCTTTGTGGAGCTGGAGAGATGGCTTAGTGAATAATAGTGAATGTTGTTCTTCTAGAAGGTACAAGTTCAGCTTCTAGCCTCAAATTGAATGTGGCCTCTGCGCGCGCGCACACACACACACACACACACACACACACACACACTTTAAAATAAAATATTTTAAAATTCCTTGTTACAAACCCTCCTTCAGCCATGATAAAAGCATTCCTGGAATTGATGATTGGAAAATTTTCTTTCTATTTTGGTTCTTAATGGTAACAAATGAAATAAAAGCCATGCACATAAAGCAAGGCTGTTGTGCTCAGAACAACAGGTGTACTGAGGGATTATGGGAAGTAGGAGCTGAGGGAGCCTTTCGGTGTTGGACATGCTTTCTGTCTTGATTTGGCTAACATCACACAGACACACATACATCTGTTATGACCATCTACTTCCGTGTGTTAAACTGTGACAACTATCCACATCTAAAAAAGATGTTGAAGTTTTACCCTTCACTGTCCATGCTGTAACTTCAATGGGAAACTGACTTCCAAATGCGATCACTAGGGTAGATCCTAGCATATTTAAACACAGTAGCATCTGGATAAAAAGTTTCCAGGTAACAATCATTCCAATTCCAGGTATGTGATAAAGCTAAAGAAACACCTTTGCAAAGTCCATGTGACCATGAAGGTGGGCTCTGTAGCTAAAAGACTCACTATGGAGTGTGGCCTCTGACCAAGATAGCGTAGAGGTCAGCTATACATGTGACATCTTCCCCAAAGGTGGGTTTATTAACTGGGAGCTAAAAATAGATAAAGACTCTCTAGGGAGAGTCTGGAATAAACATTTTGGGTGGGGAGTGGGTGAAGTCCGCCTCTACAGGTACCAAAATACCACCAGACCATTAACTATATCCACATTCAGCTTTCTGGGTGGAACACAGGTATTTTATCTCCTCCATTGAGGAGACACTCCTGTTTAACCTTCCTGGTTTCCCTGGTAATCTGTGGATGAACTTTTGTGCCCCCAACATTCCCAACCCTGACTGTACTCTATAACTTGGTTTGGAAAAGCCTAGGCCATGCAGCTCAGCAGCTTGTGCATCTTCCCATTAGCTTATTGTGATGCCTAGGTGTTCTGGACACAAGGATTCCCATCATTTAATGGCACTACCATTACCTGGCGGTTTCCTTAGCAAGAGAAAAGCCAGGAGGCCCTACCAGGCTCCTTACATACTCTTGAAAGAACTTCTTGTAGACACTTCTCTGTCTCCCCACCCACCCTCACGTCTGTCAGTGGTTTATGGACATCATAAGGCCTTTGTCTAGCTCTTACAACTTCACAAAGAAGCAACATTCTCCTTCTCTGGGACACATGGAGATGCTGGGAGAGGTGAAAATAATGGGTTGTGTGTACATGGCAAGGAGTGGTTGTGTGTGAACACACACACACACACGCACACACACACACACACACACACACACACACACACACCACTTCAGAGCTTTGCCAGGCACCTGGCGCATCTGTGTTCACTGTCCCAGATATGTTTCTTTTCAAAAGATTCAGAAGAGCAGAGCAATCTCTCTAGAGCAATGGCTCTAAGGCTCGCGATGGTTCTAAACCTTCCTAATGCTGCATCTCTTTAATACAGTTCCTCATGTTGTGCTGACCCCGAACCATAACATTATTTTTGTTGCTACTTTATAACTGTAATTTTGATACTGTTTAATTATAATGTGAATTATAGCTGATATGCAGGGTATCTAATATGTGACCCCTGTGAAAGGGTTGTTTGATACCCAAAGGAGGCCCAACCCACATGTTGAGAACTGCTGCTCTAGAGACTACAAAAAAAGGAAGGTTTTTACATGAAAACTAACAGCGGAGAGAACCCAGAAGAAGGACTCTCCAGGTGGCATCACCGAGACCCTGCCAGTGACACTCTGATGTCCTTAGGTCATTCTCCCTAGCACTGTAAGGCAAGCCTTGCATGAAGTGAACTGGGCTTTCTTCCAGCCCCATTCCTGGATCCTTTCACCTATGCCCCTCACTCCAGCTCTCTGAAACTTACTGACTAATTCAGAACTAAATCAGACTTGTAGAATTTGGTGCTTGGTGCCCAGGCAGTTTATTGTAAGTGTATTCAAACACAATAGAATCTGGATAAAAAGTATCCAAGGCAACATGCAAAGTCCATGTGGCCATGGAGGTGGGCTCTATAGCTAAGAGGCCTACAATCTAGTGTAGCCTCTGACCAAGATAGCATAGAGGTCAGCAGGTCATAAAATACATATGACATCTTCACTCTGGAGGATGCCCTTCCTTCTGCAGCACCCAGCTGGCTCTCCGGGATTGCTTCTTCTTGCTGCTTTTCCAGCTTGCTTATTTAAGGGTCATTCTGGCGTCCTCAGTCTGTCATGAAGATTCCATCCACCACACAACAGAATTGCCCCTACCTTCTGTCTCTTTCCTTTGGATGTGTCTCCTTGTACCCTGGAGTCCTAAGCTAGAGGCCTGGCTCTGTGGAGAACCCCAAAATACCAGATCTGATCACGGTATCAGGTCTAGTAATTGGGGATTTGCTGATACAAGGGAAGTTGTTACTGCTTCAGGGTGTGGTGAGCAGTTTCAGTTCTGATCATGAGATGGCTGCCTTTGGGGCTTGGCTTGCAGATCCTGGAATATGAGATAGACTGAGGAGTAGAAATATCTCAAAGCGAAGTTGAGGCTGAGTTGTCCTTTCACAAAGGAGTTCCTGTCACATTTAGCCAGCACAGGACTGGCTTTTACCTATGGAATCTAGCACTGGAGGCGGGGCTCTGAGAGGCACCTATTTTGTGCTCAGAATATGGCGAGTACTGATCTTGAGACAAGTGTAGTCCCATATCTTGGTGATCTTCAGTGAGAGGGGCAAGACCTGCAAGTCCCCTCTGCACAGTTAGTACTGTGCTATGACCCAATGTTACTTCCATGAACCAGGGCAGCATGAAGCATAAGCCATAGATAGATTTTTTATCATTCATTCATTCATTCATTCATTCATGTATTTATTTATTTATTATAATGCTGGAAATTGAGCATTTACCTTAAAAGTATCCCTTAAACTGTTTTAGCTTCTGAATCTTTAAAGAGTTTCTTTAAAGGTCTGCTTGTTGGTATGTTTGGGCTCAGGCTCCACCGTGGTAGATCCAGAAACAGGGTATCCAGTTCAGTTAATTTACTTTAGAGGTGATCTCAGGAGACTCTAAGAGGGAGATGGAAAAGTGGGAAGGAAAGGGGTGGAAGGAAGCTGGTGAGGAATGGAACCCCGGTGCTTCAGGAAATTCTAGGAGTCAGTACAGACCTCGCAGCTCAGGGATCTCGACCCCATAGGACAACAGGGAGCCAGCTCTCTGTGCGGACCATCTGAAAGCCTGCTGATGTCTTGGTGTGCCTGTCCACTAGCTGAAAAGGGTCTTCTATTGATGCAAATAGCAGGGGTTTGCAGAGCTTAAAGCTTCGTGGGCAGAAGCCAGTGTCAAAGAGACAGGTTCAAGAGCTGACACGTCTGCCTCGGGATGTCAAGGCTTTCTTAGATTGACTGTCTTCTCCTCTGGCAAATATCTCTACCTTTGACCTAGCTGTCAGGAATCCGCAATCACTGGGTCTCAGTATCTAACTCTACCTTTTGCTTGACCACCCCACAATCAGTATTGAAACTTTTCAGCCATGCCATTGCCTCCAAGTCACGGTTAGTCAATACACTCTAGAGCAGCATGTTCTAGTGGAAATACAACATGAGTCATAGAAATCGTTTTAAATTTGAATTAAAAAGAGGGCAGAGGATACAGCTCAGTTAGTAAAGTATTTGGCCAGCACTCACCAAGCCTTGAGATTCATTCCTAGCACCATCAAAACTGGGTATGGCATCTACCTATAATCCCAACACTTGAAAGGTGGATGTCGGTAGATGTCAGAAGATCAGAAGTTCAAGGCTATCCTGCTATCCATATGTACTTCAAGGTCAGCCTGGGCTACAGGAGACTCTATCTCTAAATTAATACTAAAAAGATATAGCAATTACTTGTAATCATGTTTTATTCAATACAGTTAACCAAAAATAATAATGCTTCAACATAGAATCATTATTTTATTATTTTTTAAATCTGTATTCTATTCGTTAGTTTGTTGGCTGCAGTACTCAGGATTGACTGACTGACTGAGGGCATACTGAGCAGAAGCCCATGCGCAAATGCTCTATATTTTATATCTTAATTTTTTTCTTACACTGTGTGTGCGTGTGTGTTTGTGTGTGTTTGTGTGTGTGTGTGTTTGTGGAGGTAAGAAGACAATTTTAGGAATTGTTGTCTTTCCCTACCATGTGGGTCCCAAGAGTCAAACTCAGGCCATCGGGCTTGGTGGCAACCACTTTTACCTGCTCATCATCTTGCTGGCCAGGATATTTTATATTTTATTCCTAACTGAAGCTTTGTGATCTGATGTCTTTCAGAGGGCACTGGTAGCATGCATTTACCACACTAGACAGCATGGCTCTGAGGTTGAACTTTCACTCTGTACAAAGGGTGGGGTGGGGACATCTTCAAGACCTTGAGAAGGGATCTTCTAAACTAAGGCCTCCACATGTTTGCCCAGGAGCTTTGGTTGTCGCTACTTGGTGACACTGAGTCCTACACACCCTGCTCTTGCTTCTAGGGCACAAGCTGACAAATGACTCATTCTCCAGCCCTGCCAATGTGGGTTTCAGTTTATTGAGTCTCTGTCAGTAAACGCTCTCCCCTCCCTTACAAAGACTCCAAGCCTTCCTGAGTTTTCCTCCACAAGCAGTCTCTCTGGATTTATGAATTTTCAGGAAACAGAAAGTCTTCTACTATCATTTTAGTACATTTTTAAAAGAATACATATTCCAAGATGCTATTTTTAATCTGTAAATTTTCTATATGAGTGAATATGGATGTTTTGTTGTTGTTTAAGTTTTGTTCTATGAATTTTTATTGCATGTCTGATGTTTGATTGGAGGCATCTAAATTCCTCTGTCTACAGTAACTGTTCCCAAAGACAGGGAATGCTTGAATAAAGATTAGCTATGTAGTCCAGCTGACACTAGTCCACATGACCATGTCCAGCTTGGCTGGCTGCAGTAAAACCGAGCAGAGAACTCTGAAATCCATCAGCAGCAAGTCATGGTTAAGCAGGCTATGAGTCAGCCATTCCGATCACCCACCTCACTGAGCCATGTCAATCACATTGACCACGCCTTTGTGATGCCCCGCCCTTTTCCTAACCCTTCTTCCTTTAACTGCTTTCTCCCACCTTTAGAGCCACTTCTGCTTTGGGAAAGGTCTGCATTTTTCTCGTTGTCTCTTCTAGATTCTTGTCAGTTTGTTGTTTGCTGAGACATGGCCTGCCTGGCCTAAACTCCACTCGCCGCCTGCTTCTGCTCACAGATTTAAGGGAGTCAGTCCACGCCGTGGTTGGAGAGTGTGGTGGAATCATCACAGCCAACAGGAAGCAGGGAACTGCTACATCTACCCAGAGTTCCACTCCTTTCCCCCCTTTGGCTCCGGGCCGGTGAGGATGGTACCTCTTATACTCAGTGTGGTTCTTCCTTCTTCAGGCAGTTCTCTAGAAACTTCTCCCGGACACTCCTGTAGATGTGGGACAATCTCTTCGGAGATTCTATGTCTAGTCTATTCTTTGTCTAGTCAATTTAGCAATGAAGATTAACCATCATAGATTGACCAAAAAAAAAAAAAAAAGTTAAAGCACATGTATGCCTATGAATATGTATGTATGTATGTACATAGCTACACAAACGAGTATAGTTATATCCCCAGCTTTGTCTATAGTAGAAAAAACTTATAGTAGTGAAGACAATCTTAGTCTTATCTTCTGGAAGATGCAGCTCTCCACAAGAGAACCGGTGTGCTTTGGAGACAAATGCCAAAGCTGAGGCAAGGAAGCTGAGGATGACTCTTGTTCTCCAAAGCAAGATAAAAAAAAAAAAAAAAAATCACAGAAAGTAGAGTCAATATGAAACACATGAGCACCATAGCGTCTGAGAGTCATCTGGGTCGATAGAAATCCACCAGCCAACATAAATCTATAGATACATAGACACTTTAATGAAAAATGGAATATTTGCATAGACTCTCCCCCACAAGATATTTTTATAGCAGAAAATCTGTAATTGGGGTAACTATAAAAAGGGTAGTTTCCCAGAGCCGCAGAGCACGTGGCTGACAGTCTATAATCAAGTGATCAGTGTGATGGGGGAAGTTTAGCTGTGAACTCCTCAGCAAAGCCGAACTGAGAAGAGCAGGCGATACCTCCAAACCACATGCAATCAGTGGAACTGTTTAGGGGCTTGACTTTAGGTATCACTTTGACTGGCTTGTGGGGAGCTGAGAGAGCTAACAAGGTGCCCTTCTAGTTTCATCTCTAAGGGTGTTTCCGGGGAAGATTGCTGTTTGAGTCAGGACACTGAGTGGGTAGATCTGCTCTGATGTGGGTGAGTAATCGAACTGGCTAAGGGTTCTGATGGAAGAAGAGAACAGGAGAAGAGGCAATTTCTTCCTTCTTTGGGAGACTTACAAACAAGTCCAGGGCTCTCAGGCCTTAGAGTAGGAACTACTCCGCCTACTGAGACTTCTGCCAGCCTGGACTGAGCTACCTCTTAGCTTTCCAGCTCCTAGATCTTCTACTTCCACTGTGGGACTTTGTAATCTCTGCACTCTGCAGGTCAATCTAATAAATGCATACACACATGAATATGTATATAAGATGTGTAAATATATTACAAATCCAACCCACACGTAGTTAGTTGCTTTACTCAAATGCCCCTAATACAACATGAGACTCAGAAAGGTCAAGAAATTTTTTAGCAGCTAAGTTTTGTTTTTCTCAGTAAGCTTATTTTTTCCTAATTGTTAGACACACGAAGTTTTCCACGAAACATACTATGATTATTTATCTTTCTTCCTGTCAAGTTATCAAATCTATTAAACGTTCATCCTGTACTAAAAAAAAAAAAAAAAAAAGGAAAGGAGAAGGAGAAGAAGGAGAAGAAGAAGAAGAAGGAGAAGAAGGAGGAGGAGGAGGAGGAGGAGGAGGAGGAGGAGAAGAAGAAGAAGAAGAAGAAGAAGAAGAAGAAGAAGAAGAAGAAGAAGAAGAAGAAGAAGAAGAAGAAGAAGAAGACACACAGAAAAGGAATCTGTATGACTTCCTCATAGTACCTTGAGCAGTGAATTAGCAAGTCAATCAACGAATTACTCAAAGTTCTGTTAGCATATTGGAGATTTTCAGTCAAATATGTAACATTGCTGAAATGAAGAAGCACTTTCAGTATAAACTGGGTAGAACTGATAGATCAAGTGTTCCATATCCTCACATTTGGACTCCTAGTGATAATTTTTTTTCAGGCTTTAGGGAAAAAAACAAACTAAGTAAAATGCAGTCTTCCCAGCCTTGGGTGGATGGGGAATGGCTCTGGGTCAAGTCCACTCGTATAGTGCTGTCTCGGGGTGCACTGGACAGTGTATACTGGATGCATATATCTGCAATGGATGAAATGAGCTCAGGCTTGCTGTCAGTAGTTGTTAATATATTGAAAAACACTGACTTTTCTTTTGCTGTGAAGTTCTCTAGGGCCTTCTTGTAGCATTTTAGGCATATGAGAATAATCTGAATGTAATATGCCAATACTTTCTCCAGGAAAAGAATTGCATTCATAGATCAGAAAAATTCTACGTACTCTGTCTGTGTGAACTCGGGCCTTGTGGGCACAGCTCTTGTGCATGTAGACTCTGTACCTCACAGGACATGCAGCAATGCAGTGTGTCTGCAGCTCTCTCTCGGTTCCTTCCTACAGAGTTTTCCATTAATATTCCAATGAAGGGCTTCTTGAGGACCCACTTTGTGGGTCTGCAAAGGCCAGGACTGGCCAGAAACTAAGTCTTGCACACTGCAGGAAGTTAAAGTGACTTAGAATGTAATACAACAGGAAATTCTCAAGAAACTCATTTCTGCAGTAGTCATGGTGGGGGAAACTGGTGTAGGGTCTGAGAACCTGCCAGTTATGTTGTAGCCGTGTTAATTTACAGATTTAAAATAATAATAATAATAACTATTGTTGTTGTTGTTGGTGGTGGTGGTGGTGGTGGTGGTGGTGGTGGTGGTGGTGGTGGTGGTGGTGGTGTGTGTGTGTGCCTGATCTTGAACACACATGCCAAAAAGAATTTTCAGGAGTCAATTCTTTCTTTCCATTGTGGAATCCATGGGCCAAACCCAAGTGCCTTTAACCCAGAGTCATCTCCCTGGCTCTGACTTAGAGATCTTAACAAGTGTGTTGTGCTTCAATAAAAGAATATACCTGTCTTTACAAGAACCCAACTCATCTATCCAGGGGGTTCAACCATTCTGGATTGTTTGTTTGTTTGTTTGTTTGTTTGTTTGTTTTAGGTGCTGGGGATCTAACTCAGAACCCTGTTCACACTAAAACTATAATTTACCATTGAGTTACACCATCAACCCCCTAGGTGCCAGCTTTAAGAAAAACTGAAAAATCCAAGCCTGGGGGTTCACACCATTAATCCTAGCACTCAGGCGGCAGAGACAGATAGATAGGTCTTTAAGTGGTTGAGGCCAGCCTACATTTCGAGTTCCAGACCACCAAGGATCTGTAGTGGAACTCTGCCTTAAACAAACAAAGAGAATATACACACATATAAATGAGAGAGAAGAAGGGAAGAGGGGGGAAGAGAGAGAGAGTCAGTACACATTGTGTTTGTATTTTTGTATTGGTGGCAGGAAGACATCCAACAAGTAGCAATCCACACACAAATCCCTCCCAGGCAGTGGTCGGGATGAATTAACACAGGTGAAGGAGGGAAAGCCACACCCAGTGTAAACAGGACAAAACACTCCTCAAACTCTGTCACCACAGACAAGCCTTACAGTAAATAGACACAGGTAGGGCCAGGAAAGGAAAGCGTCATGGTTCCCATCAAATGGTGTAGAGACATTTTTCTTCCTTTTTTTAAAAAATAAATATTACCTCTAAGTGTTGAAATTTGTAACTACCCACCCACTTCCAAAGAAAACCTTGTCCCAAGAAGAAATTTGAATAGGAAGCTTCCACAGAGGTCTTTTTGGGAAACTAAGGAAGAAAAAGCCACGACTCCTCTTCCACACCCAAGGGTTCAGGGCTCCCTGTGCTCCTGGAGTTGGTGCTCATGCCTGTAGTCTCAGCATTCACTGGGATTCCCACCTCGAGCTGTGGAAGGGGTGGCCCAGTGGCCAAACACAGGCTTCGATGCAAAATGACCAGGTTCCATATCTGGCATCTGCCACTAGATATGCTTCTAAGTACTTTCTGGCCTGCTCGTAGCCACATCTCTAGCCATGTGAAGTAGGAACAGGGTACTCCTTCATCTGGGATTCGGATAGGATGCTGTAAGGGTACCAGTGCAGCACGTGACACATTCTCTGTAATTAGTACATATTTATTATTGTGCCATATAAAATATACGTTAACTGATCCAATACTACTAATAAGATCTTGGAGCTGGAGAAATGGCTAAGCAGTTAAGAGCACTTGCTGCTCTTCCAGATAACTCGGGTTCTATTCCCAGCACTAACTTGCCCTCCCTTGGCCCATATTGGTGCTGTGCCTACATGGTCCCTCAAAAAACATGCAGGCAAACAGACCATACACATCTTTTAAAGGGGGCATTAATAAATACACATTAAATCTTAGTTATTCTCTGTCTGTACCCTGGCTGCCATGAAGGGAACAGATTTCTCTGCACTGTCAGCAAGGTGACACCGCCTAGCCATAACCCAGAACAGTAGAACCAACAGCACTTGGACTGAAAGCTCCAAAATTGTAAACCAAGACAAACCTTTCTTCTTTTTAACTTGATCGTTCTGCGCATTATGTTTTAGTAACAGAAAACTGACTGATATGTCCTACTGAAGGAATCAGCAAGCCTGGCTTTTTCTGGAGACTCTAAGAGAAGATATGAGTTTTGTTTTTGTTTTGTTTTGTTTTTCCCTTTGTTCCAGTTTCCAGTACAGGACTCTGGGTATTTGACTCTTTGTCCTCAAGTGTTTTACTTAATCTCTGCTTCTGACGTCTCACCGCCTACTCCTCTTGCTTTGACTCGTCCTGTGTACTTTGGGTAAGGATCATTATACCTCTTTCTCAGTCATCTCATCTAATCAGTGCACTTTACCACGCCTACACAGTTCCTGTCTTGTCAGTAATATTCACAGGCCCCACAGACAGGGACCTGCTGGGCTCAGTGTTATCATTCTTCTAACACCAAAAGGGTTCTTAAAATTTTGAAGGAATAAATGTACAAAAACAGGCAATAATGTATGAAAAGGAACCTAGAGCCACTACAGCAAGATCAATAGAGTATTATTGAGAAATGGATTAGTGGAATAGACTAGAGAATGAAGAAAGATGATTATAAAGTGAAATAAGCCTCTATCTTATTGATAAGCAACTCAACAATAACAACAACAACAACAACAACAAAACCGCATAAAAAAGACTCAACAGAGACAAACCCAGTACAGTCTATGAACACTCAGGATACTTGAGGCTGCTCAAGGAAACCAAAACTGCAGAAGCTTTTGTTTAGAGCATGTATGGGACCATAAATGGATGGAACTATATACCGGAAATACTCCAGGTACAAAATTAGCTGTTCAAAAAAATATGGTTGAAAATAGTGAGTTAAGGCTTTAGCTCCATTGCAGACATGTGTCTAAGAGCACAGGGACCTGGGATCAGCCCTCAGGTCCAGGAAAAACCAATTCTGTGATATGAAAGCTGGACACTGATATCTCCTCACCCCCATACAAAAAGCTGTTCCAAGCAGACAGGGACGAGACAGCAGGCTGCCAAGCCGGCCTGCATTGCTTGAGAGATGAATGTCTCGTCGTTGGGCAGAAATTTTCAAATTCTGATATGCTATCACTTCATAATTCAACAGCTGTTAAAGTCAAGGCAATACTGACTTTGCTGCTGACAAAATCAGTTAAGAAACAAACATTGTTCCTGCCTTCTGAACCCAAAGGAGGGCATTCTCATCTGCTTGCTTTCCCCTTCTTCTGTTAGCGATCGCCTCAAAGTTTCCATAAAAGCACTGTGTTTCCTGGGCTTGCCGTCATCATTATTTGTCTTCAATAAAATGCAATGTTACTTTGCTCTAGTGAGTAATTTAATTCCCATTTTGGATTTCAAGTTAAGGTGGGTGTTTTGTGTGGTTGCTTTATGAGAGGATTGAAAAGAAAAATAATTAATAAATATATAAATAAACCAACCAACCAACTGACTTGGCAGCACAGGAGGAAAATAGAATTTCATCATGTGTCTAAGACTATACTCACTTGGAAAGAGTGATTTTAATCCAAACTCTGCACTTTTCTCCCAAAAATATCTGTGCAGACTGGAGGCAATATACACTGAAGATACTTTATAGAAACCCCAGCTTAGAGTCCACAGAGATTCTAGGTGACTTGTAGTGAGAAAGGCTAGACAGACATAAACTTTCTTTTAAAATGGTCTAGTAGGAAGAAATAGACCATGGAGGTAAGGAGTATCTGCTCTAGCCTGAGTCTTTTACCAAAGTCCTTACCCTCCTGAATCACCTCAATGTCCTAGCCTAGAAAATAGGAAGGAAACCGTAGGTGCTTAAGAGAATTGTTTTGGATATAAAATCTGAGAGTACACCTACCAAGAGCCCAGCATTGCGAAAGGTCTCAGCAAACACTCTCCATTAATATTATTTTGTTCTTACAGAAATCCCTGTCACAGGGGAGCCTTGTAGGTTTGGGCAGATCATGGTGAGGCCATAATGGTGAGACTCTGGGCCTCCACACAAAGGTCCAGTTATTTTGCTGTTCGTTTGTTATTTTTGGCTTTGACTGTTTGAGATAAGGTCTCGTGTTCTACAGATTGATCTCCATGGTATAATGTATCCAGGGTTGGCCTTGAACTCTTGATTCTCCTGCCTCCACCTCCTATACATGGCAGTTTTGATTTGTTGTGTTTTATATAAAGGAGATATATGCATGAGCTTTCACTCCTAAAACTGCTGTTCCTTCATGTCTGCAAAGCACTCCGTCTTTTTAAAATGAGATTTTAGAGTTTTCAGTAACCTTTCCTAATTATCCATCCTTAGAACTTGATCCCCTCATGGAGGGAAAGACACCATTTAGAACCCCACATCTGTTTTATCTCTGCTTGCTTTGATGTTTTTTACCTCTGGGACATATTTTGTCTTTAAAAGAGTCACACAAGAAGAGGACTAATAAAGTTGGTGTTTCTGTGATCTGTGGACCCTCGCTACAAGGAAGACATAGGGAAGCAGGCTGGGAAGCAGGAGGTTTTGTTTTGTTTTGGTAAAACTGCTAAAAGGACAACTAATCGCTGCTTTCTGAAACAACAGTGGCTGACATTTCTGTGCTCTCAGCTGGTTACTGTCCCTAGGAGGCTCTTTTTGCCTCTTGTCAGCTTCTCCCAGGCAAGGACAGGGAGGCTCCATGTGGTTTAATAAGCTGCCTCAGCTGGCAGCCTTTGCCCTGACTCAGGGGTTCGGCTTTTTCCAGGGACCTCCGCCCACAGGGGAAGCCTGGCCTGCAGATTACTCAAAACACACATAGCTCTGCACCCCTCCTTGGGCAGATATGGAAGACTCTAATGGCTCTGATTGCTGATGCTTCCTCCATAGAAAGAAAGGAATGGCTGTACCAGGCCTGTCAACTCTCAATGAGCCCTTTGTGCAAATACATTCCAGAGGTTTCATGAGCGATGATTGCAGAGAGGGCTCCTTTCCCCCCAGAAGTCATGGTCAAAAGGTTGCTATTTCAGCCTGCCTGGCCCTCTTCCAGCAAACTCCTGGCTATATGCACTATGAATTGCTGAGTTGAGAATTGGTGAACTTAGTTAGAAGCCTGGACAAAAAGAGGTAGAAAACAGCCAATGAAAATTACCCCGAGGCCCTCATTTGCATTAGTAAAATTTTCTCTGTAGCATAATCCTTGGTAACAAATTAGTTCAAAGTTCAAAAGAGTAAGCATGCGAATCTAACATTAGAGAAAAAAAATGACTTTTTCCCATTATATTTACATAGAGCAAAACTTTATAGGTGAAGGATTTAGGATGATGGGGGGGTCTCTATTTTTGTTTGGACCTGATCTCATTAATTGTTATGGGCTGGCTTAAAAATCACTGTGTAGCCCAGTCTGGTCTCAAACTCTCAATCTTCCTGTCTTTGCCTCTGAAATACTAGACATGTACCCCACCTAGCATGCATATTTGATTTATTTATATACACTTGTCAAGAATAGGTGGCATGAAGACATATGTGTTCTATGTTCTTTGTATTTGTTGAATGAATGAATGAGTGAATGAATGAATATTCCCTCTAGAGGGGACCAGGGTAGTTCAAAAATAATGATAGCAGAAGCAACAGAAATAAACTAACTACCTCTGGGACGGGCCTTTCACTTTGGCTGACTTGGGAAATAGCAGCTTCTACCAGTAAAGTTATTGTTACTGAGATTAACACACTGACCATGGAGAAAACCAAGTTGAAATATTTAAGGAATTGTGGGATGTGATCAAAGATTGGAGGTAAGCGTTTTGAAGACTCTTAGAGAGGAAACGGTGAGTTGATATTGTTCAGGAGAGACTTAAGCATATGATGCTTGTTCATGTGGGCTTTAGAGGGTGCACTCAGCCTTCGCTATCCCGAGAGCTTGCTGGTAGGAAATGCTGAAGACCATGCTGCGGAGGACAAGTGAAACAGAAGGTTCATGTTATGGAAGCAGGCAACTATATAGTCAGGCTATACCACAGTATTAATTACTTTTCTTGCTGCTGTAATGAAAGTTCCTGACTAAATGGTGTTTTTCTTTGCTTTTTGTTTGTTTGTTTGTTTGTTTTGGGGGGTTGTTTTGGTTTTTTTTTTGGCTTACAGTTTGAGGGGTAACAGTCTAGCAAGGATGGCACTCGAACAAGAGCAACAGGCTGCTGGCCACTCTGAGATTACAGTCATGAAGTAGAGAGAAAGGAATTCTGGTGATCAACTGGCTTCCTTCTCTTCCTCTTTGTGGTGAGTCTGGGACCCTGCTTCATAGGATGGAGCCACACACATTTTGAGTAAGCCTTTTTTTCCCCTGAAGTTAAACCTTTCTGGACATCAAAGACACTCACAGAGGAGTGCCTTCTAAGGTGACTCCAAAATCATAGAAGTTGGCAACAATGATTAACCATCACAGCCCTCTATGAAATAGAGCCCAAGGTCTCACTGTAGACTATGAATTTATTTTAAGAAAGGTGTAATGGAACATCGCCAAACAGGCTCCTTTAATTATTGTCTGTGACTGCTTTCACATTGCCTGCTCAGAGCTGTATAGCCACAATGCTTAAATTAGTTACTATCTGGGGATTTAGAGGAAAACATTGCTAAACTCTGAAACAAATAGTAAGCTGTGTGGGGAGGAAATGGTCACTTCTTGTGGTCTTTATTAGTCACGGAATGTGTATAAATGTATGAGACACTTCTCTAGGTGCTGGGAACACAAGACCAATGCTGCTTAGGAAGAAACAAATCAGGAAACCATCTAAATCAGGTAAATGTGGGTGCTGCTCCTACTTGTTGGAATTTATCTCCCAAAGTTCCCTATGTCAGTGCTTAGGAGATGAGAGTCTCAGAAGATGACAAGCTCATAAAGATACTGCCCTGGGGAAGGATCAAAGCCATTATTTCAGGACTGGTTTAGTTATTGTGCAAGAGGGTTCCTGATAAAAGAATGATGTCACTCTTCTCAACTTCTTCTGGAATGGAATAATCTAGAATCAGGGGCCAAACAAATTTTGGTAGTTCATGAAACCACCTAGTCTTCTGTAAATGGACTAAGGAAACTGTGAAGTACAATGACACATGAAAAAGAGACATGATGTTGGTAGGAAGAAATAGGAGAGATTCCCTGGGATGTGGCTGCCAAGGTGGGCCCATCTTAGGTAATGCTGGGGACTCTGCCTCTTGGTGTAGAACAAGGGACTCCCTAGATCTTTCCCTCAGCTCCTTTCAGCCTTTCCTTCTACTTCATCTTCATCCCTTTGTGACACTCAACAACCCACAGAACCACTCTCTACCAGAGACTTCCAGCTGCCACACTAGGCTGGGACTCAAGAACCCCACAGCCATCGTACTTGGTTAGGACTGAGAGTGGACAACAGCAACCAAGGAATGGAGTAAACACACACCAACAGGGACAGATGTCTATGCCAAAAAGCACTTCAAGCATCATAATTCCAGGTGCCTAGATTCCAGGACAAAAACACATAGGCAACATGTCTCCTCTAGAAACCAGGAACCCTATTACAGCAGGCCCTGAGAAGAGCAATGGAGCTGAAGCACAAGACAAGGGCTTTAAAATAACAATTATGAATATGTTCAACGAACTTAAGGAGAATATGAATAAATACATTAAGGAAGACTGTGAAAACACAATTGATTGAACCAATTCAAGACGTAGAGTTTACAAGGAAATAGAATCACTAAAGAAAATCCACACTGAAATAAAACTGGACACAAAATACTCAGGATGTCAAAAACTTCACAGGTTAGTGAACTCAGCCGGTATCTGAGTTTCTTCTTGGATTAGATGGGAAACTAACAGAGGCCCATAACTGAACCATGTGCAGAGAGCGAGAGGCATCAGTGCACTTAGTCCTAAATGGTATCTCCATCAAAGTCCTTTCCTCAAGGCTCAGGGAAGTGTGGAAGAGGAAGTGAAAAGATTATAAGCACCAAAGGTGGTGGATGGTTCATGAAGGCAGCACCTTCCAGACACAACAGGACTGTTGCATCTGTGAACTGAGAGAGTCTGTGATAGCAAGCAAAAAACGTGCACAGATTCAAACCAGACAAAATTCCAGCACTGAGGAGATGTGGCCACAGAGTCCCATCCCAACACAAGTGGCTGGGTATATCAACCACACTTCAGGGACATTCCTTTAAGCTATTAAAAAAGACACGAAGTTGGTAGGTTTGTCTGAGAGGAACTGGAAAAGGTGAGAGATGGGTATTATCAAATTTACATTGTACACATGCGTAAGATATTGGCTTAAGATGATTTTGTATAAAATATTTGCTTATAAGATTATTATATTTTTACACTATGTATATGCACATTTATAAGTATATATGTCTCTATGTGTAATCCATATGTGTGCAGGTTTCTGATGAGGCTAGAAAATGACATCAGATTCAATGTGGCTAACGGTGTGAAGTGGCCAATGGTTGCTGGGAGCTACACTTGGGTTCTCTGCAAGAGCCGCATGCTCTCTTAACTGCTGGGCTATTCCTGTAGCTCAAAAATACATTTTTAAAAAGAAATGTTACAGCATGTTTGAAAAATGAAAGAATAGTATACTTCTTAGCTCTTACCAGTTAACAGAAATTTTGCATTGCATGAATAGAAATGAAAATATGACATTTATATTAAAAAGAAGTCCAAAGAGCTAAAAGGAGAACTACTCAGCCCTGTTCTGTTAAGAGAAATAATTAAACCATCATACTGGTAACAGTTGTCACGTCCAGTTAGACATTTGTCCTTATTACATTAACAAATCAAAATTTAAATAGGAGCAGCATTGTTAAGAGTGTACTAAAATAAGCATGTTTTACATTCTGTCAATCTGAATGTAACTGGCATGGTATTTTAGGACAGTATCATAGTCTTAGCTTTGCCCAACAGTGTTGCTTAAATTTGTTCATTATCATCATAATTATGATAATGAATAAATAGGAATAATCTAGATGTTTTTCCATTTTATTTTTTATTAGATATTTTCTTTATTTACATTTCAAATGTTATCCCCTTTCCTAGTTTCCCCTCTGAAAATCCCCTATCCCCATCCCCCTCCCCCTGATCCCCAACCCACCCACTCTCACTCCTGGTCCTGGTATTCCTCTATTTTGGAGCATAGAGCCTTCACAGGACATAGGGCCTCTCCTCCCATTGATGACCGACTAGGCCATCCTCTGCTACATATACAGCTAGAGCTACAAATTCCACCATGTGTTTTCTTTGATTGGCGGTATAGTTCCAAGGAGCTCTGAGCGTACTGGTTAGTTCATATTGATGTTCCTTCTATGGGGCTTCAGTCCTCTTCAGCTCCCTGGGTATTTCTCTGGGGACCTTGTACTCTGTCCAATGGATGACTGTGAGCATCCACTTCTGTATTTGCCAGGCACTGGCAGAGCCTTTCAGGAGACAGCTATTTCAGGCTCCTATCAGCAGGCTTTTGTGGGCATCTGCCTAGTGTCTGGGTTTGGTGGTTGTTTATGGGCTGGATCCCCAAGTAGGGCAGTCTCTGGTTGGTCATTCCTTCAGGCTCTGCTCTGAACTTTTTCTCTGTAACTCCTCCCATGGGTATTTTGTTCCCCATTCTAAGAAGGAACGAAGTGTCCACACTTTGGACTTCCTTCTTCTTGATTTTCATGTGTTTTGCAAATTGTATCTTGGGCATTCTAACATTCTGTGTTAGAATACATTTCATCATCATTAGTTGGTGGCTTATGATTGGCTGAGGCAATCACTTGATAGAAATAATGACACTTTCATTTATTTGCAGCTTAGGCAAGGCCAAGATCCCTTAAAGGTATAGCTGGTTTTGCTTGATTCTCAATGTTTTAGACATTCTCTATCTCAATTCTGCTATATCAAGTTCCTGCTGAGACTCATCCTTTCAACAAGCTAAGAGTGAAACTCTATAGCATAGCATTACTGTCCAAAGCAACTGTCAGATAGATGTAACTATCAACAGGCACTCTGAAAGGCAGAGATCTGAGGCCACCTATCAACCGCATAACCCATGCTGCTTTCTTGATTTACATGATCCTGGAGTTAGTCATTTGACAGGCTAGTGGCTCTTGAAGTTCTCGGGAGACTCCAATGCACCAGGCTAGTGATCAGAATAATGGTCAGGTGATTAATAGCCAAGGGTTGAAAATTCATAGCAAAATTAGAGGAAATGCTAGTTCTTGAAGGCAGTCTCGGCTTGTGGCAACAGCTGCTAACTTACCAACAGCAACTTTTTGTGAAGAAAAGCCTAAACTCCTTGTTAAAAATGTTAAGCTATAATTCCATATCAGAGCCTATTGCTTTGCTTGAAGAAAGTCAGAGTTTCATTCAGTGCAAACCAAAGAAAAGCAAAGGCGTGAATTCAGGACAAACTGTAATCTCACTCTTTGAGTCTAAGGAGCCCCAAGCAGCTATAAAAGGGAGTCTTAGATTTGAATTAGAAGCATCTTTAAGACGTTTTAAAAGTGAACACAAAAGCTTCAGTCTGATAGATTTTTCTAGCTTACAGTGTGAATGTCTTGGGTCACAAGTGAGCTCTGATTGGCAATGGGAACGGGAACTATCCCCACATGATCTGTTGTACAGATGAACCCCAATATTTTTTAGTTTTGTTTTCCCTCTCTCTCTTTTAATGACTTATTTATTTTCATTTTATGTTTGTGCATTTTGTCTGTATGTGTGTGTGTGTGTGTGTATGTGTGTGTGTGTGTGTGTGTGTGTGTGTGTGTGTGTGTGTGTGTGTGTGTGTGTGTGATACATGCATGCTTTGTGCCTAAGGAGGCCAGGGTTGAAAATTCAGAGCAAAATTGGAGTGTTGGAATACATCTCATCATCATTACTTCCTCCCCTCTCCTCTCCTCTCCTCTCCTCTCCTCTCCTCTCCTCTCCTCTCCTCTCCTCTCCTCTCCTCTCCTCTCCTCTCCTCTCCTCTCCTCTCCTCTCCTCTCCTCTCCTCTCCTCTCCTCTCCTCTCCTCTCTTCCCCTCCCCTCCCCTCCCCTCCCCTGTCCTCCCCTCCCCTGTCCTCCCCTCCCCTGTCCTCCCCTCCCCTGTCCTCCCCTGTCCTCCCCTGTCCTCCCCTCCCCTCCCCTCCCCTGTCCTCCCCTTTCCTCCCCTTTCCTCTCCTTTCCTCTCCTTTCCTCTCCTTTCCTCTCCTTTCCTTTCCTTTCTTTTTTTTTTTTTTTTTTTTTTTTTTTTTTTCTTTCCGATAGGCTCTAAGGATGCTGGCACAATTAGGCCTCAACTCCTGGGTTCGAATGATTCTCCCACCACAGCCTTCTGAGTAACTGAGACCACAGACATGAGCCGCCTGCCACACATCACACGGTTCCCTATTTAACAACAGATTTGGAGTTTTAACCTGTTCTCAAGCTAACTAGCAATATGTGTGACAATATTCTCAAGTGATGCTGAGCAGTAGCAGTCAGCCAGGAGAGGAAACTGCCTATACCATGGCCAGCATATTAGATGTATCCAAGGTGTTTTCACGCTTAGGACATGTTTAGTTTATACTATGTTTATCGGGCTATATCAGAGGGTTTGAAGCTGCTTTTCCTAAAAGGCCTGCAGGATGTGCTACCTTAAACCTTGGGACACAGGCTGGGCTATAGCTCAGTTAGTCAAGTGCGTGCCCAGTGTACAGAAAACTTTCCATTCCTTTCCCAGCCCTGCATAAGCTTAGCATGGTGGTTCATACCTAGCATTCCAGGGATCCCGGAAGTAAAAGCTGGAGGACCGGAAGTTCAAAGTCAGCCTTTGCCGCATGAACCCGAGACCAGCCTGAGCTACAGAAGACACTATCAAGGAAAAAAAAATTAGTAAACAAAACCAAATTACTGTTCAGCTCTGCACATCAGGAGTTTACTATGTCTGAGTGTTCACCTGGAACTGATAATCCTCTTCCTTCAAGGCTGAAGTCATAAGCAACAGGTCACCAGCTTCCATCTTGCCTAACGTCCGGTTGTAAACCACCCAAACAAAGGCTAGATGTTTCTAGTCAATGCCTTAAACCTCAAAGAGGAACAAGTCATTGCTGTAATAGTGTTCTTTTCCCTTCCAGGCATGCTCACCCTCTGAGTCATTCTCTCTTGCATGCACACCTGGGACCTCAGAAACAACAGATCTGATCAAGAAGTGTCTTCTAGCAGTTATCAAAACTAACCTACAAACAGCACTAAATTGAACATGGTGGACAGAGAGAAAGATGAGAGATAGTCCTACAAAGACTATTAGACCACACATGCTTCCAGCCAGCACCTAGCTTTCCTTCTTCCCCTATATGATGCAAGCACCGTTACCAGCACCTCAAGGACAGAACGGAAGATATTGGTCTCTATTTCCTTTCCCAGCATAGCTGGGTTAAATTAAATTCCTTGACTTCACCAAAATTTCTTCTGAAGTGGGTGAAGGATCATGGTCTGTTAGAACACACACACATACACACACACACACACACACACACACACACACACACACACACACACACACCTGGCTCTGGTCTTGGACTCTGGTACACTAAGTCAAAGGCCATTGTACATTGAACAGCATCTTCAGTGACCATTTTGAAGTTGAAGCCCTCCCAGCCTCAGATTGTAAAGCTAATGTTTAAAATCAATTAGCTATAAACCAGGAGTGGTGGCATATGCACATATAGCTAGCACTTAGAAAGCTGTGGCAAGTTTGAGGCCAACTTGTGCACATAGCAGGATTCTGTTTTGAAAGCAAATGAGACTAGAATTTGATAATGATAAACTTTGACTTTCCATCTTGTGGGAGGACCAAGGATGGAAGTATGAGGTAAGAGGTGATGGAGTCACATGACGAATCCTGGGAAATCTGACTCCAGAGACCAGCATTAGAATGTAGATGATCTGAGTTTCTTGCTCAGTCCATAAGCATATATACAGAATTTGAATCAATCTGAAGCCCCTAAATCCTTGGCCAATCGTATGAGCCAATCCCAAGCCTCCAAACCCTTGGCCAATTGTATCTCGCCATCCAATGAAAGCCCTGCCTAATGAGACAACTCATAAGGTATGGGGGAGCATCCTCACCTGTGAGGACTTCTATGAGGATCAGGGAAGCGGTCGCTGCCCTATCCTTGGTTCATTTTTGCTGTCTCACTAGAGTGCCAGGAACCATCTTAGATCTAATGCCATGTGCTGCAGATCAGGACTCTTGGAGGAGTCACAGAGCCTAATGTGCCTTACTCTCCAGCCACTTTTTCCATCACAAGGCTGCCTTCCATGTCCCTCACACCATCTAGATAAATCTTGTCTATAGTCACTCCTATTTTGATCCAAAATAATCATTGTTATTTCTTATAAAATTACCCAAGTTTCATTTAGCTTGTCATGATTATAGAGAGACAGCAAAATAATTGCTATATATGTATTTTTTAAAAAATTATTTTTAGTTTCTTTGTACTGTTTTGCCTGTGTGTATGCGTATCACATGAATACCTAGTGCTCACAGGAGTTAGAAGAGGTCATTAGATGCCCTGGAAGTGGAGTTATAGATAATAATGAACTGCCATCTGGGTGCTGTGAGTTGAACCTAGGTTCTCTGAAGAACAGCAAGTGATCTTAACCACTAAGCCATCTCTCAACCACTATGTATCTCATAATCTCTTAATGTGATATATAGTATCATTCAATGTATCTTAAAATACATTGGTAGTGCGCTACAGGCTTTATGATATTATGTTGCCCAAATGTCAGGTTTTACAGATTAAAAAAAAATGTGTGCAAGGGTGTGAGTGTGTGCAAATGTGTGCATGTGTGTACTCCTGTGAGTGTGCGTGTGTGTGTGTTTGTGTGTGCTGTTTGAATGGTCTCTAGTGCCACTACACAGGTATGAATGGAGATCAGAGAACAACGTTTTGGGAAGTGGTTCTCTCCTTTCAAGTTTGCCTGGGTTCTGAAGATCAAACTCAGTTTGCCAGGTTTTCATTGAAAGCACTTTTACCCACTAGCCCCAAACATAGTTGTTGTTTAAAATTCAAAACAAAGCAAAACCAAAACCTGTCAGTGCATGAAAACATCGTGAGGAACCTGTTACTTTGTATTCTAAAGATTAAAGAATTTTTATTTTCAAAATTCTGAGTGAGAGAGAAAAAAGATACAGCTTGGGCCACAGAGCAGGCTCCATGGATAGAAACATCTGCTGCTCAACATGACAACCTAAGTTTAGTCCCTGGGAGCCACATGTTATGAAGAAACACAAACTCCCAAAGTCATCCTTTGACTCCTACAGGATCATCAAGACAGGCGTGCACCGGATCACCCTCACCATACACCAACAAACAAGCAAACAAACAATTGTAATTTTAAATATATATATATATATATATACACACACACACACACACATAGATATATAATGAGACTATCTGACAATTAAAAGTATCAGGTTAAGCATTTACAAACTTCTCCAGAGCTTGATGAATTACAGCCTGCAGCCAGGAAGGCAGACCTTCCCTCCCTCCATCAGCAAAAATATCCACGAGGCCAAGAAGAATATTTAATAGGGCTCCAAAGTCAGCAGTGATGGGGCAGCAAGAGAAGCAACAAGTTCTGGATTTGTTTAAAGTGCTCCAAGTCATGGGCATCGTAAATGAACGGAGAAAAGGCTTTCTTATATCTGAAAAATATGACATCTAAGAACCAACTCAACTTCAAAGGAAAAGTTGAAAATACAATGACCATGAGTTTGTTCACTCCTAAATCATAACTAAGTTTTACTTAGCTTAATATGTGGTGAGCAGTTTTGTGAACCCATCTGTTTTTCATTAGAAAAGTTCTTATTCAGTCCAATTCTGTGGTTTTAAAGTGATCAGAAATCTGCATTTGCCCAAATGGTTTTTTAAAAATCACTCTCATATATTACATTCTGACTGCAGTTTTCCTTCCCTCCTCTCCTCACCCCCCAACTTCACCCTCCTCACCCTCCAGTCTCCTTCTAAATACCTGCCTCTCTGTCTCTGTCTCTCTGTCTGTCTCTGTCTGTCTCTGTCACACACACACACACACACACACACACACACACACACACACACACATACACACATCTCCCCTCAGAAAAGAGCAGTCCTCCCAGGGATATCAACCAAGCAGAGCGTGATTACAGTAAGACCAGGCACATATCATCACATCAAGGGTAGATGAGGCAGCCCAGAAGGACGAAAAGGGTCCCCCAAGGAGGCAAAAGACTCGGGGGACAGCCCCACTCCCACTGTTAGGATTGCCTCAAGAACACTAAGCTACTCAGCCATGACATATATGCAGAGGATCTATATCAGACCCCCTACAGGCTCCTTGATCTCTGTAAATCCCCACGAGTACTAGTTAGTTGCTTCTGTGGGCTGCTTTCTCTCAGTGTGTCCCTGACCCCTCTAGTTCCTTCAATCCTTCATCCCCCTGGTCTGCAGGAATCCCTGAGCTCAACCTAATATTTGGTGATGGGACTCTGCATTTGCTCCCATCAGTTCCTAGATAAACTCTCTCTGATGATGATTCTGTTAAGCTCTGGTTCCAGAACACTTTGCAGGCAGGACAAACTGTAGTTGGAAGGTTTTGTGCCTGGATGGGTGTACCAATCCCTCCACTTGATATCTTGCCTGGTTACAGAAAACAGACAGATTGCCAGTTCAGTCTCCATGTCCCCAGTTACCAGGCGTCTTTGCTAGGGTTACTATAGTTGAAAGCCATGGACTTTCCACTGCACTCACTAGGTTTCTACCTTACCTCAGAAATGCCCCCCAATTCCAGTCTTTTCTCCCAGTATTTTCTCTCTCCTCCCCCTGGCAGTGGATCCCTCCTATTCCCAACCCCACGGGCCCCCATTCCACCTGTGAAATCTATTCTATTTCTCTTTCCCAGATAGCAGTTACTGTGTCCCCCTTTGTACTGGCTGGTTTTGTGTCAACTTGACACAAGCTGGAGTTATCACAGAGAAAGGAGCTTCACTTGAGGAAATGCCTCCATGAGATCCAGCTGTAAGGCATTAACTCAATTAGTGATCAAGAGGGAAAGGCCCCTTGTGGGTGGTGCCATCTATGGGCTGGAGTCCTGGGTTCTATAAGAAAGCAAGCTGAGCAAGGCAGGGGAAGCAAGCCAGTAAGTAACATCCCTCCATGGCCTCTGCATCAGATCCTGCTTCCTGACCTGCTTGAGTTCCAGTCTTGCATCCTTTGGTGACCAACAGCAATGTGGAAGTGTAAGCTGAATAAACCCTATCCTCCCCAACTGCTTCTTGGTCATGATATTTGTGTAGGAATAGAAACCCTGACTAAGACACCCTTCAATCTCTCCTTGTTACATAGCCTCCCTAAGTCTGTGGGTTGTTTATAGCTAATATCCACATAACATATTTGTCTTTGTGGGTTTGGGTTACCTGGGTCAGGATGATTTTTTTTTTCTAGTTCTATCTATTTGCCTGAAAAATTCATGATCTCATTGTTTTTTACAGCTGAGTAATATACTCCTTTATATAAATGTAATATTTATATACATTTTCTTTATCCATTCTTCAGTGGAGGGACATCTACGTTGCTTACCTTTTCTAGCTATTATGAATAAAGTTACTATGAGCATAGTTGAGCAAGTGTCCTTGTGATAGGATGTAGCCTCCTTTGGATATATGCCCAGAAGTGTTATAGCTGAGTCTTGAGGTAGATCAATTTCCACAAATCTGCATTTGCCCAAGTTTTGCTGCTTTTTAAAATGAGCATCTTGCTATTTTGTATCATAGCAGCTTTCTGGAAGGAAACATGGTTGTCCGGTGATTGGGCATTAAGATAAGCATTGGATTTGGCAACAGTGAACGTTTTCAGAATGTACAATGACTGGAGATAAAAAATCAAATGTGTGATCAATCTTGGGTGTTTCAGGAAGGGCTCATCAAAATTGCTCTCATGACGTCAGAGATGTTTTAGTTCTGGGTACTGACCTCTGCACTTTGGACTGTGCCTGTCATGTCACCTTTATAGGGCCAACAGACACAGCCTGAAGCAGCCCAGCTCAGCTTCCAAACTAATGTATCAGGAACTGCAGAGTTTTCACTGTGCATACAAGTCCTGTGCTAATAGAAACAATGGCTCAATTACAGAAAACAAAGACTTCACTGAGCAAAGACCCCTCCTTCCCTGAGCATCTATCAAAGTAACATATCTCTGGGTCAGATTGTACTAGATCATCTGATTATAAAATTTTTCTATTTGAGTTGCTGAAAAGTTATTTTTTTAAATGTTAAATGAACTTGGAATTTGAATAGACTTTTAAATACTCCCTGAAATGGCCCTAAAAAAGCTTCTATCATTTTTGTTATGTGTTTATGTGAAATAGGGCTCTCAGCATTGATGATTGAAAAATCAAAACATCAATCAACTCTGAAAAGGGTTGAAGATGCCTTACTTCCTACAGCGTCAAATTTTCTGCCAACACTTTTTGCAAAAATAAATGAGCTCATCTCATTAACATGTAATTTTCTTTTCATCTTTAATAAATGGTAATTTTCTATGTATGGCAGGGAATTGTCTTTAAATAGATTTCTCACTAAAATATTATCAGTAAATGATTTGATAGCTATTTTACATAATGTATATTTTCTATGTATCTGATTATTAAAAATTTCCTAAGTGAACAGAGGTCACAAGTGGAAAAGATTTAAGAATCCCTGTTACACCTATTACAGAATATATGATTATTATATTCTCTCTCACACACACACACATATCCACATGAACACACATAGTCACACACTCATGTACACACAAAAATACTCACACAGACACACACCCATATACATAAACACATGCATACACACACACACACACACACACACACACACACACTGTTGAAAACCTAGTGAAGTTCTGCAGTAGTGTTGAGTAGTGTTGTGATTAGAGATCCCTGACAGCCCATCCCTGGGAAGGGCAGTCTTTATGAGATTCATAAGAAGTACACTCTGTTCTGCAGAAGTTGGTACCTGTCAATGAGTTCAAATTGGCTCCTTGAAGGGCTCAGCCTCACAGAACGTTCAGTACCACTACTGCCTCTGCTAGCTGTTGCTTACCTAGAACCCAATATGTGTCAAGGAATGGAAAGATTATCCTCTGTCATACAATCAAAGAACAGGTATCAGAAGAAGAAATCATTCACACGGATCCATTAAGCATCAAAGTCAGAACTGAGTTTTTGTTGTTTTCTTGTTGTTGTTGTTGTTTTGTTTTGTTTTGTTTTGTTGCAGTCATGGGAGTTGAATGTAAGGCCTCACACATGATCGTCAAGCATTCTACCACTGAGCTAGAGTCTCTGCCTACTTTAGTAGTGTTTTGCTGTTGTTGTTGTTACATTTATTTACTTAGTTTGAGTGTGTGTGTGAGAGAGAAACAATTAGGAAGGGAGTGAGGGAGGAGGGAGAGAGGGAGGGAGAGAGCTTTATGCGTGTGGAGGTCAGAAGACTACAAGCCACCTCTCAGGGTTGTACCTCCTTCCACCACAGGGTCATCATCTAAAGATCCCTAACCCAGCCTTCTCACTCGACAGGATAAGTATTTAAGAGAGGGTTTCTTCAACTGCAATTCAGAAACCATATGGTTCCTGGCATCACACAAACACTGCTTCCACAGCAGAGCAAGCCCTCAGTAGGAACAGCTACTCAAACATGATCAGGAAACGCCATGAAAAGGCGTCATTTGAGGGCATTCTCCATGCTGTATTTTCAGGAGTGTTCCTGGGGGCGGAGTCAGTTATGAGCTTTGTCTAAAGATGCTGGGGATGCCCTCTGCAGCTCACCAGCAGGACTTTGACAGACAGTGTGGGCTTTCTACTGTGGTAGGCAGCCTTGTATCTTCTGTACACAACCTGGGTCCCCCTCCACAGCATCGATGACATTTTCACACCAGAATTCCAAGGCCTTGATATAACTATGTCTGGGCACTTCACCTTCCAGTCTATGCTTTCATTTCTACTTCACTTTCGAATTTTGTTTGGAAATGCCAGTCAACCCCCAGAAACCTGCACGTTCTGCTCTGAAGAGAAGGGTCTTGCTTAGTGATGAAGGGAAGGATTCCAAGAGCCTTCTGTTTCCCCCAACCTCTGCATTAGCTATTTGAGTCACACTGCCTCACTCACCACAGGCTTCAGTGAAATTGTTATTTCTGCCCACTTGAGATCTGATTGATTCCAAAACAGTCCATTTGCCTCAGCTGAGCTGATGGACTCATTCCCACTGTGATTTGTGCCTTTTTTTTTTTACCTCCATCCTGATCTTCACCCCAATTCTCAGGAGAACAAAGAAGACTGCTGATAAATAGCAGCTGCTTAAGGAAAAAAGAAAGCCCTCCAATTGTGCTGTCTCAGAGGCTCAAGTCAACTTCTACAGCTTCGCTGTGTGAAACAGAGCCTTCCCTTCCCTGAATCCACTTATAACCAGTTCATATCTCTGTTTTGTGCCCTGATTCCTATGATCTCTGCAATCGGCGGTTTAAATGTGGCAAAAATCCAAGGCTTTCTAGGAAGATACATCTGGCCCATGTTCTAGATAAAAATCAAAAGCCAGCCTGAATGAATGCCAGCCACACCCATGACAGGAGGATCCAGCAGGCTAGCGTGGGAAGCAACATTCAGAGGAAAGCTAACTCCACATGGAATCTGTGGATGCACGGCATATAGAAAGAAGAGACTATAGAAGCATACAGGGAATTCTGAAAGACTGTGTTCTCAACCCTTTTTGCTTTGAGTACTACCTCCATTCGTTCATTCTATACGTGTTTATTGGGAGGCCAGTCACTGTTTTAAATTTGGAGGACACAATAAGGAAAATCATTACGTCTCTACTCTTATAAAATCAGGAACTTAGAGATGGCTCAGCAGTGAAGAGCATGCACTGGTCTTGCAGGAGACCCAAGTTCAGTTTTCTGCGCCCACATCAGACAGCTCACAGCTGGCTTTAACTCCAGCTCCAGGTTACGTGCCTGCATTTATATGCACATCACCGCACAGAGACAAATAAGAATAAGTAAATCTTAGCATATTTATTTCCAACAACAACAATAACAACAAAAATCTAAGATGGGATATTCTTGGGGCAATGTTTTTTCAACATACTTATCATCTAAAGTACTTAAAGGATAAGTAATAATTATACCGCAGCTACTGATAAAAACTAGCCAATCTGTTTAAAATGTTACACGATACCAATATGGAGAGCATGGAATAGGTTACAGCATTTATTACTACTATCCCCCTCTTATTCATTTACTCTCCAAGATTTTACCTCAGACAAACAAAATACTTCTGAAAATGTCATTAATCCTAACAATAATGGTATTCCCTTGGGTGTGACCCTGTGGTTTTGAGGCTATGTCTGCTTTCTGGAAGCAAACTAAAGTAGTCTCTAGCATGACCCCAAGGTCCACTGAGGTTGACTTCAGACTTTCCACCAAGATAAAAAAGCCACCCTGGTGTAGAGGAGGTTGTGAGAGCATTTAAGCTGTCTGGGGAGTCAACACTCTGAATTTAGACTTCAGTGACACAAAGTTACAGGAATGTCTCAGGCACACACAATCCAAGACAGTGAGTGACACTCCAGGCTTTCATTAACTGTGTGTATGCACTTTGCTTGCATGTGTGTCTGTTTTCCATGTGAGTGTGTGCCCCAGATCTTTAGGAACTAGAGTCATAGACAGTTATGAGCCACCATGTAGATTCTGGCAATGGGATGCGAGTCCTCTGAAAGAGCAGCCAATGTTCTTAACCACTGAGTCATCTCTTCAGCTTCTTTTATAGTGTGGGGTGGGAACATATAAACTGGTAAATAAATGCCTTATATTTTCTGTGAAATCCAACAGATACTATCAGTGCTCATCAAAACCAAGGTGCCCCAGCTTCTCATAAATTGTGATAAGACCCCAAGTTTGAGTAAATATCTACCTGAAGTTTCCAGAAGTTGTCTGACATGGAAATTATTATGGAAGGGAAAGGGAGAAATTTTTATTACAAACTACAAATATATCCTTATAAATGTCACTTTCATTTCTTCAGATGATGGGGTGATCTGAGAGCTCTACCCAAGCTGTTCCAATACATGGCTTGGGCTGAGCCAAGAGTGCTTCTTTCTCTGTTCTAACTATCCCTATAAAGGTCCATGATTTGCCAGAGAATGATACCTGGGACTCAAATAACATATAAAAGCAAATAGTGTTGTATTCTGTAGACGTCTACTGTGTTGAAGTCTCCCATTCCAAGATGGGGACACCCCAGTGAGCTCACAGGTCTAATTTAAAACACATTAGGGGGATTCTGGGGAGGGATAGGTGACCTCTAAATAGTTGGCTCTATCTTTAGGGACATTCTGGAACCATTGCTGGGGTATAGGGGGCTGTAAACTGTTGCTGGAAAAGTATAGAAACTGTTGTTGGGGAAATACGGAAACTACTGCTGACCCATTGTCCTTGCCTCAGGCCCCCAGGTGTCAGAGCATCTTCTAGGCCTGGACTTGTCTGGACTTGCCCAGTTTTTGGAAACATAGAATTAGGTTAATCTCCTGAACTGCCAGTTTGAAGCCTGTCATGGAGTCAGCCTAGGCTGTCACATCCCTAGATCTAGGCCTAGAACCTTCTAGCCTCCAAACAGTCTAATTTTCCAAGCTGACTGATTAAATCTGACTTCTCTTGGCTTCTGACTAGCCAAGTTCAGCATGGCCTCATATTAACTTTGGCAATATGTTCTAATCTTCTGGGTCCTTCTAATTCTCTGGCTCATTCTGTCTTCACCTGTGTCTAACTTGTTCTCTCTGCAATCTGTCTTTGCATAACTGTCCTGGTAGAGCTGCCACATATATACCACCACTACCTGTGTCAACCCTGTTCTCTCTCCCTCTCTTTCCTGTGTTATTCTCATGTGAGTTGGGTGTATCCTATCTCTGATTCATTCTATCAAGTCTTTCTCTGACTCATCACTTTGTCTGCCCTTCAATTAGACAACACTTTTAAACATGGACAGGTGCGTCCTTCTACAAACTAGCCTTACCTTTATTGTTAGAGTGTGTACTAAGGGTATGTCTGCATTCTAGCCAGATCATAGACCTAGAAGGTCTTTGGATGTGATCTCTGGCCAGAGCAGCCTGTTGCTGGATTAAGATCCCTCTACATATCCTAGAATCAGTTTCTTTGTTTTGAGTTTTGTCCCTGACTCACCTCTCTAAATGCTCTTTCATATGATCTAGAACAATTATGTCCTTTATCGCTACTCACTGAATAACTCCATTCCCAGCCAAAACCAATAACTTAGCAACTGGCCTGTAATAACCAGAGATGATTCAAAGAAGGCAAGAAGAGGGAGCCTCTCATCTGCACTGGTCAGTGGAGGTGGTTTGTGAGTTCTTGAAGTTTTCCAGAAAGGAATCAAGCAAGAAGGGAGAAACTATCATTGCAGAAAACTCCAGGCAATTAGAAACAGTTTTGATGCTGAGTTCTTCAGGTCCAGTCAAGTCCAATCTACTCCCATCATGGGAAGCAGCAAGAAAAATCACTCAGAACACATTTATATTTAAGGCAGTGGTTCTCAACCTTCTTAATGCTGTGACTCTTGAATACAGTTCCCCATTCTGTGGTGATTCTGAACAATAAAATTATTTTCATTGTCACTTCATAACTGTAGCTTGCTACTGTCATGAATCATAATGCAAATGTCTGTTATGCAGAATATCTGATGTGTGACATCTGTGAAAGGGTTGTTTGATCCCAAGGGGTCACAATGCACAGGCTGAGAACCACTGATTTAAAGGAACCCAGGCAGAATGTCGCATAACTCATTCTGAGTTTTCTGAGTTCGGTGTATTTATAAACTTACCTTCGAGTTGATTTGTAAGCTTTGAACAATAGTGCTCCCATTCCAAGCTTGGGGGAGTGGTTTCACTTCCTGACGCTGAGATGGAATTCTTATGTCAGAACTATGAATTATAATTTGATAAAAACAAAATCTGTGAAAAGCTTTGGCAATTCCAGAGCTTGGTACAGGAGAGGAAGGGCCAAGAAACAGAACTGTTTGACGGAATTCCAGTCTTATCTGCAAATGTTTTGATTCTGAGAATATCTCGAATTGCATTCATAACGTTTGACTCATGGCTCACACAACCAAAAAGCATGGACCAGAGGCATACTGCTTTCATTTCTGATGGTGTTGATGGGGTGATGAAGGCTGACAAGCAAGAGCGCTTGCCACTTGCCCGTGAGCTAGCTGTCTGTCAGTATCCACCTGCACTACAGAAAGGAGTTCTCCTTTCAAACTTGATTGTTACTCTCAGGGAACATGACACCTATGACAGAGAACCAGCAGTTTTCGATTTTAATTTAGCTCTTCCTGGTTTGACAGTAACACAGAATTGGTGTTTTCATGAGTATCTGGGATCCTTCACCTTGGACAGACTGGATTGCTCTCTTCAACTGGAGTTGAAAACTCCAGTACAGGAGGGAAAAAGGTTCACCATGAAGGAAGGTGAAAATCAGAGCAACGTTTTTGAAGGAATAGCGAAATCTGTTGTCTGGATCGATCGCCATCACCCACCCCTCCGCTCTCTCATATTTTAACCATTTTGTTCTGCTTTACTTCTCATCATTCCTTAGCCCCTCTAACTTGGTCTTGATGTTGCTTTGTGGAGGAGAATTAGAGACTCTCGTCCTTTCCTGGTGGTGTTTCAGGGGAAGCCCTAAGGGATGCCTGCAATATCCTGTAGTCACAGGATGCGTCTTTATTATGTGTCTTTTCTGAAAGATCCCAGTGTATTTCTACCTAGACATCCCCTTTCTGGAAGAGCCTTAACAGAAGTTAGTTTGAGTATGATGGGCAGGTGACACACAAAACTGATAACACTATAAAACATGAATGATAGAAGCACTGTAGCACAGACTCCAGAAAGGAGAGAGCAGAATGCCTTTGGGGGCTCAACAGGAAAGGGGACACCATTGAGAGCACACATGCCCAGCTGACAGGCATGGAAAGGTCATAAGAACCAGAGTCAGGAAAGACTGGAGCAAAACAAGATGTCTTCTGGACATCTCTGTTCTTGTGAACTCACAGCCGCTGTGGTTTCCCCCGCACAAAACTTACATAAGGTCAACCTAATTAATGCCATAGCATGGTGTGGGAAGCAGTTCAGATGTCTCTACCCCTCGGTGAGGAACATAGACAGTTGATGGCCTCTGAAGAAAGGGGAGTTGTCTTCTTTAAGCATGTGACTCCTGGTTGGTTAACCACATTCTAATGGATGGTCCTACACCCAGGGGTAAATGGACAGTGTAAATTAGAGTTGATAAGTGTTTCAGTTATTTCTCTATTGCTATGAAAAGACATGGTGATCAAGGCAATTTATAAAAGAAAATGCTTAATTTGGGGCTCACGCTGGCAGAGGGTTAGAATTCATGACCTTCATGGTAGGAAGAATGGCAGAATGTATTGGAATGGTAACTGAGAGATTACATCTTTATCTATAAGGAATAGTGTGAACTTTTAAAACCACAAAATCCAAGCCCAAGGACACACTTGCTCCATCAAGTACACACTTTCTAATTCTTCCCAAACAGTTCCACCAACTAGAGAGCAAGTATTCAAATATATATATATATATATATATATATATATATATATATATATATATATATGAATCTATAGGAGCCATTCTCATTCAATCCTTCACAATGGGTTATTGAAATCAACAATAAAAGATGACATGCAGCATGGGGAGGGTTGGATGGTGCGGATGGATCTGGGAGGTTATGCCGTCCACTAACAAAAACACATGAATTAACTTACACAAAGGCAATGTATGTGTCTGAAAGAAGATGCAGAAACTGGTACCAATGGAGACCCTCTTACTGCTACCCTTACAAGACCTAATGCCCATGGACCCAAAGGGTTTTGAGTAAGAAAGATCACTCTAGCTTGATGGTGGTGGTACATGTCTTTAATCCCAGTGCTTGGGAGGCAGAGGCAGGTGGATCTATGTGAGTTTGAGGCCAGTCTGTTGTACAGAATGAGTTCTAAGACAGTCAGGACTACACAAAGAAACCCTGTCTCAAAAAAAAATTAAGAAGGAGAAGAAAGAGAAGGAGGAGAAGGAGAAGAAGGAGGAGGAAGAGGAAGAGGAGAAGAAGGAGGATCAAAAATCACTCTATTTTCCTTAGGCTTAGCTTTGAAAACAAACAAGCAAAAAACTGGATTCCTTCCAGAAAGTCTTGTCTCCCACTTTGAGTAGCAATAGCTGTGTGAACAGTTGAGCTAAAATATGAAGAAAATATTCAAAATTCACCTGTAAATCACCTGTAAAGAGGAAATGAGGGACATGAGAGACATATGGGCAAAATATTTGAAAAGGGTCTTCACTGGAAGAAAGAACACAGGGTTCAAAATATAGCTCTGTAATAGAGCAGGTGTGTATCACATCTGAGACCTTGGGTTTAATCTCAAGCACACCATAACACACACGCACACACACACACACACTCACACACACACACACTCACATGGAGTAAGGATGACAGGGAGCAAATAATCACATGAAAGGATAGTAAAATTATTATGCATTAAGAAAATTCGATTTAAGAATATAAGAGGTATCTCGGTGTTTAAGAGCATCCACCAATCTTCAAGACCATCTGGGTTTTATTTCTGGCACCCACAGGGCAGCTCACAACTGTCTATAATTTCAGCTTCAGGGGATTCAATGCCCTCATCTGACCTCCTTAAATGCAAGGCAAGCACGTGATACAAATTTATACACACAGGCAAAACAATCATACACATAAAATATATTTTTTAAAAAGAATTCTACACATAAAATATTTATAAAATGTCTCAATTATTTATAAGCAAAGAGAAAAGAAGATGCAAATGAAATCCTCAATCATATACCGTCCACAGCTTCCTGGTTGGTGCACAGGTAGCATCATCCAAAGGCGGTTTGTCCCAGGGAAAGGGCTGAGAAGCTGCTTTTGAGGCCCCTTTAGACATTACTGTATGTATCACCCCACTGGTCTGTTCCTACATTGTATCCCTTTAGACATCACTGTATGTATCACTCCACTGGCCTATTCCTACATTGTATCCCTTTAGACATCACTGTATGTATCATTCCACTGGCCTGTTCCTACATTGTATCCCTTTAGACATCACTGTATGTATCACCCCACTGGTCTGTTCCTACATTGTATCCCTTTAGACATCACTGTATGTATCACTCCACTTGCCTGTTCCTACATTGTATCCCTTTAGACATCACTGTATGTATCACCCCACAGGTCTGTTCCTACATTGTATCCCTTATGATAAAATAGTCATTGTGAGTGCAGCTCTTGAGTGAGTTTGGTGAATTATTCTAATGATCCTGAGGGGATGGTCAGCAACCCTGAATCTGTAAGCAGCTACATCACAGAGTAGATGACGTGAAACCACTTGAGCTTGCAGCTGGCATCTGAATTGAAAGCAGTTTTGTGGGAGACATGTCCTGTAGGGCTGTGCTAACTGCAGGGCCTAGTATCAGAACTGGATTATAGTACATTGCCTAGTGCCAATAATAATAATAATAATAATAATAATAATAATAATAATAATAATAGATAACAATAACAGTAACAACAACTTCAAAGCATGATGTGGTAACTCTTGTTTGTAATCTCAGCATTTGGAAGACTGAGGCAGAAGGATTGCTATAAGTTTAAGGCTGGCCTGAGCTAGAGTGAGATTATGTTTCAAAAGAAAAACAGAAAGGAAGAGAGAGACAGAGACAGAGACAGAGAGAGAGAGAGAGAGAGAGAGAGAGAGAGAGCGAAAGAGACAGAGACAGAGACAGAGACAGAGACAGAGACAGAGACAGAGATACAACAAAGAAAGTAATGGCTTCCTATCCCATCCATAATACTTAGCTTGACTCTAACACAAGGAAACAATTTGACCAGGGGATGGGGGGATTGGCTTAAACTCTTGAGAAGCCACAATGTAAGAAACAAACCAACCACTCACAGGACACTTGTGCATTCCCGCTGGCATAAACACACATTCAAACACACACCTGGGCATGCACGAAGACCGGAAGTGTCCCCCATCAAAGTGTTCCGCATTGAAGCAGTCTAAGGATGCAGGGCAATGGAATGTGGAGGGAGCCTTTTGGGATGTACAAAGAGCCAAGAGTTTGAGTCCTTTGAAGAATGTCTTGTGTTTAAGATGCCCAGGGGTGGTTTGGACATGGCTTCAGTATGTCCCACCTGGGCGGAGAGGGTAGCAAATACAGAATCCTAATGAATGTTTTTCTTTTTTCTTTTCTGAAGTTCTTAAAGACTAAAAATTTATTAAAGAGTTCCAGGTGAGCCACCTCAGCACGGCCCCTGCATTAAAGCCAATGTTTATGTGAATGCAGCTAACACCACTGAAACGCACAATTAAATGGTAAATTCTGTTATGTTCACTTATGCGATCTGTTAAAGGCTGAACACCTCCATCCAGGCTTGAAGTCAAGTCCAGAGGGGCAGTGAGGACAAAGATCATCTGGCTTAAGTTGTCCTATGTAAGTTGCCCAGAAAGGGTCAAGAAAGGGGCCTGAAACAAGGCGCAAGCCCATTCAGGCGTTTTCTGCGGAGGTTGTAGCCGCTACCTGGTTGGGCTGGGATTCTGTTCTTTCTGGAGGATTCTGGCTGGGCTTCAGTGTTTTTCAGCAATAGTTCCTGTCTCCCTGATGCTGCAGTGTGTCCCTTAGTCCCGCTCCCACCCTCAGGCAGGCACCTAACCAGGAAAGTTTGCTGATGTCAGTTTGAAAACATGGGACCTAGGTGTCTGGAACATTTTAATTCTGTCTCCACTTTTTTTTTTTTAATGGGAAACAGAATGAAATAACAATGTGGGCACAGCTCCAAATCAATTGTGCTGTCAGGTTGGCAGCTCCTAGACCAGGCTACTGGAGTTCAAATCCAAAGATGGTTTCTGCTATGGTCAAGCGTCAGCTCTGGCTGAGACTTCCAGTTTTTAATTCTAGTGTGTATTGAGTTGACAAAATCTAACCTGTGCATTTGATGAGTGAGTTAGCGTCACTCATGGGGAAATCAGAGGACAGAGCATGCGAAACTGTCCTCCACCAGTGTGGGATCGGACTCAGGGCACCGGGCTTTGCAGCAGGGGCTTCTCCCGCTGAAAAGCTGATTTAATTCTATACAGACTTCTTATCCATAAAAATTTAAAAAAAAATAAGAACAGTTATGACATCCTGATAGTCTCCCTTCTTCCTTCCTTCTGTCCCTCCCTCCATTCTCCAATACTATTAAGATTTATAAAACTCACAGGCGAAGCGATAATTTCTGCATCTGTTTCATACATGAACATACATGCCTTCTTTTGCTAAGACTGCGAAGTTTCTGACTTCATTTTGATTCTTAGTTTGAAAGAAATTTGTGTACACATCTTTTTCCCCTCTTAATCATTTTTATTATTATTATTCAGTTCATAGCAGAATTGTGTTCCATGACGAACCATGCTTGCTTGGCACAGTAGAGTTTTAGCACAGGCAAGCCCTCAGTCCCAAGCAAACTGGGGCATTTGGCCACTGTGGCTATATCTCTGACCCTAAGGTCTTGTTTGGTGTGTAGCACAGCCTAAGAACAAAGGGAACAAGTATTGCTCAGCTAGGGAGAAGTCCGAAGCTGTAAACTGTCCTCTCATATGTATATCTGAACAACAGCAACACATTCTGAGAAACTTGTTAGGCCACTTCCTGTGTCGCCTTCAACTGAGTTTACAGAAACCGAGACTAACTGAAACTGAGTTAATCATCAGAAACCTGAGGTATAGGACCATCACTCTGCATATTAGCAGGAAACTCTCCTTTTTTACAAGTGGAATGACTATACACAAAGATGCTGATTAAAAAAAAAAACAATTAGTAATTACGTAAACCAGAGACATAGTAGCTGAGCCCCATTGCTACACATTGTGTGCTGTGCATCACTGTGGATGTAGCACACTCTGGTATGACTAACACATAGTAGGTCTGCTCACACATCACAAACAGGACAGATGTGCAGGGCACTCTTGGGACAGCATTAGATAACAAGTGTTTTTCAGATCTGCTAGCATCTTACAGGATCACTGTCCTATGTACCACTGAGCATAATATTGTCCCGATGTATGACTGGGCCTGACCCGTTTCTGATCTGAAGGGGAGGCATATGCCTCGTGGTATAGCCAGGGCTGGTTGATCAGTTGTCTTGAGACTTTCTGAGTTTTCTTTCTTTCTTTCTTTCTTTCTTTCTTTCTTTCTTTCTTTCTTTCTTTCTTTCTTTCTTTCTTTCTTTCTTTCTTTCTTCCTTCCTTCCTTCCTTCCTTCCTTCCTTCCTTCCTTCCTTCCTTCCTTTCTTTCTTTCTTTCTTTCTTTCTTTCTTTCTTTCTTTCTTTCTTTCTTTCTTTCTTTCCTGAGGACAGGTCATCCTCTCTGTTATGGAGCTGGGACGCTCTGTGTTTCTAGCACACATCTTACTCCCTTTCCCTTCTTCACAGGCTTCTGATGGTTGTTTTGCCCTCTTCTCTCCTCTCCAGAACCTTGACTTTGAGTTGCCACTTTGTGTCTCTGTGCTTCCTTCTGAGCTGGTGTTGCTCTCTCTCAATGTTGCCCCATGTGGTGTTTCCTCAATCAGATAAGAGGCCTGGAGACCGCCTGACATTAGCAATCAGCACCATCGGCTTCTCTGACGCCCACTTCGTGACAAGACAGCAAGTGTTTGTTATGAAGTTGGCATGGTGCACGTTATCTGAGAGTTTGAGCACCACAATGTAAGTTCCCTTATGACCCCATTTTAAAGAGGTACAAACCAAAAATCAAAGATAGAGCCCCATTCAAAGACCCACACCTCCTAAGTGGCATGGCAGGCATTTAAACCCAGTTTCTTTAAAAATAGCGTCTGAGAACTCCCTTCCTATAGCATGTCACCTCTAGAGCGACTTGTTCCATCTTCCATATCATCTGTGTTCATTAAAGCTCCCAAAGTCTTGAAGTGATCTAATTTACTTCTAATTAACTAAGCCCAATGAGAAACTGAAAACAGCATTTCTTTCTTTCTTGGCTGTGTTTTGGTTTGGTTTGGGTTTTTGCATGTGGTACTGGGATTGGACTGCAGGGCCTCACATTTCCTATGCAAGAGCTCTACAGCAGAGCCTCACCCCAAGCCCAGAAAGGGAGCCTATTCTGTTTCCATTTTAATATACTCATCATTATTGTGTACGTAATGTTTGTGGGGAGGGGCATGCTGGCTTGTAAGCATCAGTGCGGAGGTCAGAAGATAACTTGAGGAATCCAATTCTCCATCTACCATGGATTCCGGCAGCTCAGCTCAGCCCACCAAGCTTACGAGCCCTGTGTATCAGTTTTCTGTTTCTGCAAAAAAGACACCCTGGCAAAAGTTAAAGAATAAAGGGTTTATTTTAGCTTTACAATCCCAGAGGGGTCTGATCCATCATGGTGGCATAGGCACAGCAGCGGCAGGTAGGGATGGCAGCAGGAAAGCATGGTAACAGAAGCAGAAAACTGTCTAAGCACATGTTCATACACGCAGGAAGCAGACAGAACAGGAAGTGGGGCCAGGCTATAAAATCTCAAAGTCCACCACCTTCTGTACTTCCACCGGAAGGCTTCAGGTCCTTAAGGTTCTACAACCTTCCCAAACAATGGCACTTGGAGATCAATTACTCAAATCTGTGGACCTATGAGGGAGGGACACTTCTCATTTAAACCATCACTCCCTTTATTCCTGCTCACTCATCTTCCCAGCCTTGGGCCATACTCTCACATTTAATCATAAGTCATTTCAGATGGATGGGGTATAAGGCATATGAAATAATAGCATGCAAATCCTCCAAGGTAGGAGCAAGAGACACAACCCCTTGTTTGACCATCCTCTCTCTCTCTCCTGCCCAATCCCAGGCTCTAGCCTTTAAATTAGGGAGCTTTAAATTGGAGGGCAAGAGTTACAGAACAGAAGCCAGTGTGCATGAGGATGCACTTATCTGGAGGGCAACCAGATCTTGGGATTCAGAATTTAGCATTTGTATACACAGCAACAGACCAGCCTCCAACGATGAAGTTTGAGGGAGAAGGAGAACACAAATCCAGCATCAGTGAGATCATAAACTAATGCGTGAGTATGGAAATCAGGGTGGAGATTAAAAAACAAAGCCTAAAACCTAAAACCAAAAAAAAAAAAAAAAAAGAAGAAGAAGAAGAAAAAACAGAGACCTACCATACTATTGTACTTCATTGATGGAGTCTATTAGCACACAGCAGGAATGACTGCTCGGAGCCATATTTATTGTGAGTCAATTCACAGTAGCCAAGTTGTAGAATCAGCCTGTGTCCATCGAAAGACAAATGAACAAAGAAAACATGCATATGTACACAGCGGAGTTTTACTCAGGCAAAAAAAAAAAAAAAAAAAAAAAGAAAGAAATTTGGTCACTGGTATGAAAATAAATGGAATTGAAGATCATTAAGATAAATGAAACAAGCTTAATCAGAAAAACAAATCTAATGTGTTTTTTTCTCATGCCTGAAACTTAAACACATATCTATGCATGCATATATATGAAAACATTGGGGTGATTTGGAAAGAGAATAGGAGCAGAGGGAGAGGAAGGCAGGGAGGACCACACAGGGTGAGGGAGGATCGGAGAGGGCGATGGGCGAAGATGTACAGTGTCTGATCTGTGTACATGAGGGCATCATGAGGAAACTCATCTTTTTTTACAATCAATATGCAATAAGTTTTTAAAGAGTTTTTTTTTTTTTGGTTTTCTTCTAAAGCCATTGAGGATACAGTCAGCTGACTGAGGGTGGGAGGCCTGCTGACATTGCTTTTTCTTAGAGGACACTCTCTGGTAACCCAAACATACACACAGACACAGACACACAGACACACAGACACACAAACACACAGACACACAGACACACACACACACACACACACCAGCAGGGGCACCTGGGGTTCTGGGCAGAGAAGGAAGAGTGTAGAGCCACTGATTGGTGTTCTCTGAACACAAAGCCTACAAAGAAGCTACTCTCAAGCACACAGTATGAACTCAGGACTCAGGGAAAACTGAGAGTGCTTGGGCTGATGGACACAAGCTTATAGAAAACTATAGCTTCCAAATGTTATGAAAAATCATTTTGAACCACAATAGTTGGATAACTTAATGACTAGGCTAAGATTCTTGTTTGGTTTTTTATTTGAAATGGCAGGTGATCACCATAAACGGACTATTCAGTCCTCATGATACCTTTCAGAGAACCTAAAATGTTTTATTTCAAATTCAGGGGGGAAAAAGTATTATGTTACTGTTTGCTTGAATTGTTCACACAATTAGCACAACCTGGAATCACTAGAGAAGAATTCCCACTGTGTGCATGTCTGGGTGTGTATGAGGAGGGTGTCCTGGTTGCCTTGGTTGATATGGGAAGACCCACCTAAATGCAGGGGTACTTTCTGGTAACGGGCCAGATAAAAGGACTAGGAGGTGACTTGAAGGAAGATGGAAGGTGAGTTGGCACCTTAGAATGTCTGACAACTGGCAAGTTATTGTATGGTGTCTCTAAAGCCCTGCTTTTCTGATTTTCAGAAAAGAAAATCAAACTCAGGTCTGTGAAAAATAAACTAAATAGCAATTTAGTTAGCATGAAATCCATATGAATATAGAAATCAATGAATGAATATTCATTCATTTCCCTCTCTATCTTTTTATCCAAACTTACGTTCAACCACATTTTTGTAGAATAGCAGCTATGCCCTGGAACATCAGAAGACATGATGATGGTGATACAAGGAGCACTGCACCTGATGCTGCACCTGATCAACAGATGAATAAGCGCAACGATGAACGCTGAATAATCACAACAGTGATTTTGGTGACACTGGGGAAATGGGAGGAGATGGCATAATCAAGGAAACTTCTGAAATGTGTTTCTCGGTGTAGAGAACAAAGAAAAGGTTGTCACTTCACATCTTGTAAAGTACTGGTTACTTGTGTGTCACTGTGGCCAAGACAGCTGACAGGAACAGCTCAGGAGAGACGATGTTTAGTTTGCCTCATGATTTTAGAGAGTTTCATGCCACTGCAGCAAGGAAGGCCTTGAGGAGCGGCTCCCTGATGGTGGGATTTCGAGGCTCTTCACATCAAGACAGATAGAAGCAGAGAGCGTCAGGCCCAGGGCCTAGGGCCCAGGTGACAACCTTGCAAGGCCTATCTCTGGTGACCTCTCTCTACTATGGAGGCCCTATTTCCTAGAGGATCCACAGCCTCTTAAGGAGTGTCTCCAGCTTTTGAACAAATATTTAAAGCATGAATGCATGAGGATTATTTCAGACTAAACACATGACACTTACAGCAATATCCACTGTACAATGATCTTTACTTCTTTGGCTTTTTCTGGATTTTCAGGGAGAAAAATGAATATTTTTATTGTGCTTTTTTTTCCTTTGACCTCCCACATGTGCATAAAGAATTCTTGGCTAATTCTCTCTACTTATATGTATTTGAAAGAATAATTGACTTCTCTAAGGCTTGCAGAGATGTCTCAATGGTAGAGATTTTGCTTAGCATGTGCAAGGCTGTAGGCCCAATCCCACGTACCAAAACAAACTCCGTGATTTCTCTAACAGATGGTATCAGCTGCGGAAGGATATAAGAGAAGGCATTACTGTGTGTCCATCTTTCCCCGACTGACTGCTCAGAAAGAAGGCTGCAGAGTACAGCCCTGAGAATGTGTCATCCGAATGGCTTGATGCACAGGCTACCCAACCAGGAAAGACTGTCTTTGCTGGACCTCTGGACTGACTTCTCAGACCTCGTTCAGTAGATAATTTTGATGATGCTGAGACAAGGCCCTTCAGAGTTCTTACTGGGTCAGCATCCGTTATTTACTGCTACCTGATGACAGAGTCACTAGAAAGGAAGAGGATACCATCACGAAAAAAGTTTATTAGACTGGGAAAAGAAGGAGTCTTAGGGCAAGAACTATACATGGATGTGCGCCTCCCTGGGGGTAATCCCTATTGTGGATAGCTTTGTTTAATTTTTTTAATTTTGTAATTTTTTTAAAAATTTGTGTAAAATCTTTTTAGTGGGAGCATAGCAGTATATATACCTGAAAGTACTGTGGCTGGGTCTCTCAGGAAAATTCTGAAATCTCTACATTGTCATAAGTATCACAGGTACTACTTTGTGTCTAGAATTAAATATTCAGTATTTGCTAATTTATGATTGACTTTGGCCTTATGGGACATAAGTACTTTAGATATCTATAGAACACAATTACCAGGAAGATCAGGTAATCAACACATTCAGTGTCCAATGACACTGGGCCCTTCCACGTTAAATAATAATTAAGAAAACACCTTTCAGACAGATCTTATGGAGGCATTTTCTCAGTCGAATTTCCCTCCTTTCAGATAACTCTAGTTTGTGTGTCAATTGGACATAAAATTAGCCAGCATATACATATTTCAAAAGCTTGTCATAATTCCAATCAGTACCATTTTCTTCCCCCTTTTTTCCCTTCACTGTTGGAGTTGGAAGCTGAAAGATCACAACTTCTGCCAAGTCACAAAGCAGATATTAAACTGGCAGTACCATGAAACTCTGAACTCTCAAGGCCCACCTTGGTGACATACGTCCCCCTGCAAGCCTTCCCAAACATTGGCTATCAAGAGGGGACCAAGTATTCAAATACCCGAAAATCCCCACCAATAGGGACACAATCGTGTCCTTTCAAACCTAGCTTTAACATGGGTTCTATGGCTTGAACTCAGGCCTTCATGTTTGCCTGACAAGCCCTGTACTGACTGAGCCCTCTCCCACTCACTTTTAGCTGATTCTGGCAGATACCGGGATCATGATTGCTGGATTCCACTGTAAGCCTACACTTGGCTTTACCAATTTGAATTTCTACTGGCAGTGACTGAAGGGTCCTGCTGGTGCCATCTCTTCATTAAAACATTTGGTTTTGCCTAGGTCCTAGACCCCAACTTTATAACAGGTTTGCCTTGGAACTTTACTGTTGTGTACGCTTAAACATATTTCCTATGATTATTGACCAGTTATATAATGTTACATAAATCTGTCTTGAAATATCATTTTGGGTCTTTTGCTCATTTTAAAAGTTTAGGTTCTTAATTTTTCTAATCATTGCATCTTAAGTATTTGTTGCTCATTTTGCATGACAGTCCTTTATCAGTTGTGAATACTGCACTTTTGCCAAGCCGTGGCTGTATTTTAGCATAAAATGCATAGTAAAATATTACATTAGAGGCTAGATGCTGCTCTTAAAGACATTTAATAAAATATTGCACAAAGTAAAAAATTTTAATTTAATGGCTGATTTTGTTCATTAGGGCAGGACTATGCCACCTTCATTGGTGTGTTTCCAGATCTAGCATGGAGCAAGATAGACAATAAGTGCTATCACCAAACACCTGCCCATTAAAGAAGCAAATTGAAATGCTTAATCCTGAGTAATTACTCTTATCAGAGAAAAAATTTTCAGTTTAATTTTTTTCCAAATAGAAATTGAAACAGTGGGATTGCAAGCTTGTACAACCACTCTGGAAATCAGTCTGGCGGTTCCTCAGAAAATTGGACATAGTACTACCAGAGGATCCCGCAATACCTTTCCTGGGCATATATCCAGAAGATGCCCCAACTAGTAAGAAGGACACATGCTCCACTATGTTCATAGCACCTTATTTATAATAGCCAGAAGCTGGAAAGAACCTAGATGCCCCTCAACAGAGGAATGGATACAAAAAATGTGGTACATTTACACAATGGAGCACTACTCAAATATTAAAAAGAATGAATTTAGGAAATTCCTAGGCAAATGGATGGACCTGGAGGGCATCATCCTGAGTGAGGTAACCCAATCACAAAGGAACTCTCACAATATGTACTCACTGATAAGTGGATATTAGCCCAGAAACTTAGGATACACAAGATATAAAATGCAATTTGCTAAACGCATGAAACTCAAGAAGAACGAAGACCAAAGTGTGGACACTTTGCCCCTTCCTAGAAATGGGAACAAAACACCCATGGAAGGAGTTACAGAGACAAAATTTGTAGCTGTGACGAAAGGATGGACCATCTAGTGATTGCCATATGCAGGGATCCATCCCATAATCAGCTTCCAAACACTGACACCATTGCATACACTAGCAAGATTTTGCTGAAAGGACCCAGATATAGCTGTCTCTTGTGAGACTATGCCGGGGCCTAGCAAACACAGAAGTGGATGCTCACAGTCAGCTATTGGATGGGTCACACGGCCCCCAATGGAGGAGCTAGAGAAAGTATCCAAGGAGCTAAAGGGAACTGCAACCCTATATGTGGAACAACAATATGAACTAACCAGTATCCCGGAGCTCTTGTCTCTAGCTACATATGTATCAAAAGATGGCCTAGTCAGCCATCACTGGAAAGAGAGGCCCTTTGGACTTGCAAACTTTATATGGCTCAGTACAGGAGAACGCCAGGGCCAAAAAGGGGGAGTGGGTGGGTAGGGGATGGGGGGGTGGGTATGGGGGACTTTTGGGATAGCATTGGAAATATAAACGAGGAAAATACCTAATTAAAAAAAAAAAGAAATTGAAACAGATGAAAAAAACATGCAGAATTTCTAATAACCTTTTTTAATGTTTGTTTGTTTTCGGGGAGTTGTTTTTTGTTTTTGTTTTTGTTTGTTTGTTTGTTTGTTTGTTGCCTTTTTTTTTGCCTTTTTTTTTTTTTTTTTTTTTTTTTTTTTTTGAGACAGGGTTTCTCTGTATAGCCCTGACTGTCCTGGAACTCACTCTGTAGACCAGGCTGGCCTCGAACTCAGAAATCCACCTGCCTCTGCCTCCCAAGTGCTGGGATTAAAGGCCTGTGCCACCACCGCCTGGCTCTAATAACCTTTTTTCTTTTTTTTTTTCCTTTTTTTTTTATTACGTATTTTCTTCAATTACATTTCCAATGCTATCCCAAAAGTCCCCCCCCCCCCACTCCCCTACCCAACCATTCCCATTTTTTGGCCCTGGCATTCCCCTGTACTGGGGCATATAACTTTTGCCTGACCAATGGGCCTCTCTTTCCAGTGATGGCCAACTAGGCCATCTTTTGATACATATGCAGCTAGAGTCAAGAGCTCCGGGGTACTGTTTAGTTCATAATGTTGTTCCTCCGATAGGGTTGCAGATCTCTTTAGCTCCTTGGATACTTTCTCTAGCTCCTCCATTGGGGGCCCTGTGATCCATCCAATAGTTGACTGTGAGCATCCAATTCTGTGTTTGCTAGGCCCCGGCCTAGTCTCACAAGGGACAGCTATATCACTGTCCTTGCAACAAAGGCTTTCTAGTGTATGCAATGGTGTCATCGCTTGGAGGTTAATTATGGGATGGATCCCTGGATATGGCAGTCTCTAGATGGACCATCCTTTTGTCTCAGCTCCAAACTTTGTCTCTGTAACTCCTTCCATGGGTGATTGTTTCCAATTCTAAGAATGAGCAAAGTGTCCACACTTTGGTCTTCGTTCTTTTTCAGTTTCATATGTTTTACATATTGTACCTTATATCTGGCTATACTAAGTTTCTGGGTTAATATCCACTTATCATTGAGTACATTTCATTTGAGTTCTTTTGTGATTGGGTTACCTCACTCAGGATCATGCCCTCCAGGTCCATCCATTTGCCTAGGAATTTCCTAAATTCATTCTTTTTAATATCTAAGTAGTACTCCATTGTGTAAATGTACCACATTTTTTGTATCCATTCCTCTGTTGAGGGACATCTGGGTTCTTTCCAGCTTCTGGCTATTATAAATAAGGCTGCTATGAACATAGTGGAGCATGTGTCCTTCTTACTGGTTGGGACATCTTCTGGATGCCCAGGAGAGGTATTGAGGGATCCTCCGGTAGTACTATGTCCAATTTTCTGAGGAACCGCCAGACTGATTTCCAGAGTGGTTGTACAAGCTTGCAATCCCACCAACAATGGAGGAGTGTTCCTCTTTCTCCACATCCTCGCCAGCATCTGCTGTCACCTGAATTTTTGATCTTAGCCATTCTGACTGGTGTGAGATGGAATCTCAGGGTTGTTTTGATTTGCATTTCTCTGATGATTAAGGATGTTGAACATTTTTTCAGGTGTTTCTCAGCCTTTCGGTATTCCTCAGGTGAGAATTCTTTCTTCAGCTCTGAGCCCCATCTTTTAAGGGGGATATTTGATTTTCTGGGGTCCACCCTCTTGAGTTCTTTATATATATTAGATATTAGTCCCCTATCTGATTTAAGATAGGTAAAGATCTTTTCCCAATCTGTTGGTGGTCTTTTTGTCTTATTGACGGTGTCTTTTGCCTTGCCCAAGCTTTGCAGTTTCATGAGGTCCCATTTGTCAATCCTCGATCTTAAAGCACAAGCCATTGCTGTTCTATTCAGGAATTTTTTCCCTGTGCCCATATCTTCAAGACTTTTCCCCACTTTCTCCTCTATAAGTTTCAGTGTCTCTGGTTTTATGTGGAGTTCCTTGATCCACTTAGATTTGACCTTAGTACAAGGAGAGAGGAATGGTTCGATTCACATTCTTCTACATGATAACAACCAGTTGTGCCAGCACCATTTGTTGAAAATGCTGTCTTTTTTTCACTGGATGGTTTTAGCTCCCTTGTCGAAGATCAAGTGACCATAGGTGTGTGGGTTCATTTCTGGGTCTTCAATTCTATTCCATTGGTCTACTTGTCTGTCACTATACCAGTACCATGCAGTTTTTATCACAATTGCTCTGTAGTAAAGCTTTAGGTCAGGCATGGTGATTCCACCAGAGGTACTTTTATCCTTGAGAAGAGCTTTTGCCATCCTAGGTTTTTTGTTATTCCAGATGAATTTGCAGATTGCTCTTTCTAATTCGTTGAAGAATTGAGTTGGAATTTTGATGGGGATTGCATTGAATCTGTAGATTGCTTTTGGCAAGATAGCCATTTTTACAATGTTGATCCTGCCAATCCATGAGCATGGGAGATCTTTCCATCTTCTGAGATCTTCTTTAATTTCTTTCCTCAGGGACTTGAAGTTTTTATCATACAGATCTTTCACTTCCTTAGTTAGAGTCACGCCAAGATATTTTATATTATTTGTGACTATTAAGAAGGGTGTTGTTTCCCTAATTTCTTTCTCAGCCTGTTTATTCTTTGTGTAGAGAAAGGCCATTGACTTGTTTGAGTTAATTTTATATCCAGCTACTTCACCGAAGCTGTTTATCAGGTTTAGGAGTTCTCTGGTGGAATTTTTAGGGTCACTTATATATACTATCATATCATCTGCAAAAAGTGATATTTTGACTTCCTCTTTTCCAATTTGTATCCCCTTGATCTCCTTTTGTTGTCGAATTGCTCTGGCTAGGACTTCAAGTACTATGTTGAAGAGGTAGGGAGAAAGTGGGCAGCCTTGTCTAGTCCCTGATTTTAGTGGGATTGCTTCCAAATTCTCACCATTTACTTTGATGTTGGCTACTGGTTTGCTGTAGATTGCTTTTATCATGTTTAGGTATGGGCCTTGAATTCCTGATCTTTCCAAGACTTTTATCATGAATGGCTGTTGGATCTTGTCGAATGCTTTTTCCGCATCTAACGAGATGATCATGTGGTTTTTGTTTTTTAGTTTGTTTATATAATTGATTACATTGATGGATTTTCGTATATTAAACTATCCCTGCATCCCTGGAATAAAACCTACTTGGTCAAGATGGATGATTGCTTTAATGTGTTCTTGGATTCGGTTAGCAAGAATTTTATTGAGGATTTTTGCATCGATATTCATAAGGGAAATTGGTCTGAAGTTCTCTATCTTTGTTGGATCTTTCTGTGGTTTAGGTATCAGAGTAATTGTGGCTTCATAGAATGAGTTGGGTAGAGTTCCCTCTACTTCTATTTTGTGGAATAGTTTGTGCAGAACTGGGATTAGATCTTCTTTGAAGGTCTGGTAGAACTCTGCACTAAACCCATCTGGTCCTGGGCTTTTTTTTGGTTGGGAGACTATTAATGACTGCTTCTATTTCCTTAGGGGATATGGGAATGTCTAGATCGTTAACTTGATCCTGATTTAACTTTGGTACCTGGTATCTGTCTAGAAATTTGTCCATTTCATCCAAGTTTTCCAGTTTTGTTGAGTATAGCCTTTTGTAGAAGGATCTGATGGTGTTTTGGATTTCTTCAGGGTCTGTTGTTATGTCTCCCTTTTCATTTCTGATTTTGTTAATTAGGATGTTGTCCCTGTGCCCTCTAGTGAGTCTAGCTAAGGGTTTATCTATCTTGTTGATTTTCTCAAAGAACCAACTCCTCGTTTGGTTAATTCTTTGAATAGTTCTTCTTGTTTCCACTTGGTTGATTTCACCCCTGAGTTTGATTATTTCCTGCCGTCTACTCCTCTTGGGTGAATTTGCTTCCTTTTTTTCTAGAGCTTTTAGATGTGTTGTCAAGCTGCTAGTATGTGCTCTCTCCCGTTTCTTCTTGGAGGCACTCAGAGCTATGAGTTTCCCTCTTAGAAATGCTTTCATTGTGTCCCATAGGTTTGGGTACGTTGTGGCTTCATTTTCATTAAACTCTAAAAAGTCTTTAATTTCTTTCTTTATTCCTTCCTTGACCAAGGTATCATTGAGAAGAGTGTTGTTCAGTTTCCACGTGAATGTTGGCTTTCCATTATTTATGTTGTTATTGAAGATCAGTCTCAGGCCATGGTGGTCTGATAGGATACATGGGACAATTTCAATATTTTTGTATCTGTTGAGGCCTGTTTTGTGGCCAATTATATGGTCAATTTTGGAGAAGGTCCCGTGAGGTGCTGAGAAGAAGGTATATCCTTTTGTTTTAGGATAAAATGTTCTGTAGATATCTGTCAGATCCATTTGTTTCATAACTTCTGTTAGTTTCACTGTGTCCCTGTTTAGTTTCTGTTTCCACGATCTGTCCATTGATGAAAGTGGTGTGTTGAAGTCTCCCACTATTATTGTGTGAGGTGCAATGTGTGCTTTGAGCTTTACTAAAGTGTCTTAATGAATGTGGCTGCCCTTGCATTTGGATCGTAGATATTCAGAATTGAGAGTTCCTCTTGGAGGATTTTAACTTTGATGAGTATGAAGTGTCCCTCCTTGTCTTTTTTGATAACTTTGGGTTGGAAGTCGATTTTATCCAATATTAGAATGGCTACTACAGCTTGTTTCTTCAGACCATTTGCTTGGAAAATTGTTTTCCAGCCTTTCACTCTGAGGTAGTGTCTGTCTTTTTCCCTGAGATGGGTTTCCTGTAAGCAGCAGAATGTTGGGACCTGTTTGTGTAGCCAGTCTGTTAGTTTATGTCTTTTTATTGGGGAATTGAGTCCATTGATATTAAGAGATATTAAGGAAAAGTAATTGTTGCTTCCTTTTATTTTTGTTGTTACAGTTGGCATTCTGTTCTTGTGGCTGTCTTCTTTTTGGTTTGTTGAGGGATTACTTTCTTGCTTGTTCTAGGGCGTGATTTCCGTCCTTGTATTGCTTCTTTTCTGATATTATCCTTTGAAGGGCTGGATTCCTGGAAAGATAATGTGTGAATTTGGTTTTGTCGTGGAATACTTTGGTTTCTCCATCTATGGTAATTGAGAGTTTGGCTGGGTATAGTAGCCTGGGCTGGAATTTGTGTTCTCTTAGTGTCTGTATAACATCTGTCCAGGCTCTTCTGGCTTTCATAGTCTCTGGTAAAGTCTGGTGTAATTCTGATAGGTCTGCCTTTATATGTTACTTGACCTTTCTCCCTTACTGCTTTTAATATTCTCTCCTTATTTAGTGCATTTGTTGTTCTGATTATTATGTGTCGGGAGGAATTTCTTTTCTGGTCCAGTCTATTTGGAGTTCTGTAGGCTTCTTGTATGTTCACGGGCATGTCATTCTTTAGGTTTGGGAAGTTTTCTTCTATAATTTTGTTGAATATATTTGCTGGCCCTTTAAGTTGAAAATCTTCATTCTCATCAACTCCTATTATCCGTAGGTTTGGTCTTCTCATTGTGTCCTGGATTTCCTGGATGTTTTGAGTTAGGATCTTTTTGCGTTTTGTATTATCTTTGATTGTTGTGCCGATGTTCTCTATGGAATCTTCTGCACCTGAGATTCTCTCTTCCATCTCTTGTATTCTGTTGCTGATGCTCACATCTATGGTTCCAGACTTCTTTCCTAGGGTTTCTATCTCCAGCGTTGCCTCACTTTGGGTTTTCTTTATTGTGTCTACTTCCCTTTTTAGGTCTAGTATGGTTTTGTTCATTTCCATCACCTGTTTGGATGTTTTTTCCTATTTTTCTATAAGGACTTCTACCTGTTTGGTTGTGTTTTCCTGCTTTTCTTTAAGGACTTGTAACTCTTTAGCAGTGTTCTCCTGTATTTCTTTAAGTGAGTTATTAAAGTTCTTCTTGATGTCCTCTACCATCATCATGAGATATGCTTTTAAATCCAGGTCTAGCTTTTAGGTTGTGTTGGGGTGCCCAGGACTAGGTGGCGTGGGAGTGCTGCGTTCTGATGATGGTGAGTTGTCTTGATTTCTGTTAGTAGGATTCTTACGTTTGCCTTTCGCCATCTGGTATTCTCTGGAGCTATGCAGGATACACTCGGAGGGGTCCTGGAACCAAGATGTCTGTGCAGGGTACACTGGGCAGGGTCCCGGAACTAAGATGTCTGCTGTCAATGCTCAGGCAACGTGCTCCCGCGCCAGGCAGATCCCTATCCTCTGGCCAGGAAAATGGCCAGCTGTCTGTGCAGCATACACTCGGCAGGGTCCCGGAACCGAGATGTGTGCAGCCGATGCTCAGGCAAAGCGCTCCCGCGCCGGGCAGATCCCAATCCTCAGAATTCTTACGATCATGTGGCTGGTGTTGTGGGTAGCTGGCTGTAGTCAGCCGACTGTGCACCCTAGCTACCCGGTGCTGCTCGGACCGGAAGGGCTCTAATAACCTTTTAATGCTTAGTTAAATTAAGCTCTTTAGAATTTTCCGGGTGAAATGAAACCTCACTGAATAATCAATGCTGCATCTGGATTAGAGTATCCTGGCATTTTTATTTTCTATCCACAAATAGTTCTGTTGAGCTTTGTTCTTTAGCAATCTAGCTACTTAAGCATGCTACTGTGTTAACTTGAGAGCAAGAAACAAAATGTGGGTCCCTGCAGGGTAGGTTTGTTTGGTTTATTAGAAGAGAAGGAAGGAGATGACAGTGACCTTTATGAGTTCCTGTTGTACTTTTCCCAAGTTGTACGTAGAAATGTCACTGAGAAGGCCATTGTCTAGGTCACGGTCACAGTACAATGCTGGACTCCAGTTTGTATGAGTTAGAGAAGAGGACACAGGGATGGATAATGAGAAGAGAGGAGGGGGCTGTGCGTGTACACGCCCAAACTTGAGTTTTAAAGCAGTGTGTCATGGATCAGAGAACAAATAAGCTAGTGTGACAGGAGAGAGAAAACTCCTTGCCAGGAATCTTTCCATGTATCTGTCACTTGATAGGTGAGCTAGAGAGGTGAACCATGAGTCATGGCTAGTTTACCACTTAAAAAAAAATCTGAGTAATGTCACGGTACTTCTCGGCTACTTTATTGGGTACTTATATCTACCACCCTTCTTTACCTCAGTCCCTACCAACCCCCAAATACCAGGTAGGTAAGGAAGAAGGTTAGAGGGGAAAGGCAGCAAAGATCTCTTTAGATTGTTTCTTGATGATTAGGTGGGTTGAGTTCCTAGGGGCAAGGCTAGTCTTCATTGTCGGGAAATCTGTAAGCAGCAATCCAGCAAACTAGTAAAAGCCACAAAATAGCAAATGCAACAGCAGGAACCAGCAGCAAGGAGAGCAGCAACAGCCTTGCTCGGACTTTAGACATTCCTTCTCACGAATCCCCAGAATCCCAAACTATCTTCAGCTCACAGAATCACACCTCTGTCAGAGCATGAGACGATCATAGTCAGCCACTGTGGGCCATCCCCCTCCTACCTCCATGTCCTTTTTTTCTTTCTTTGCTATAATCCACTGAGTCTAGTTAGTGTTTCCTAACATTCATTGCTACAGTCATCCACCTGTGCCCAGTAAACCTAGAAGAAACCTAAAAAGGTGATTTCCTTTCCCACAGCCCCAGAAGCCATAAATTGTCAATTGCTTCTTAGCTAGGGATGGAACCTTATGTCCCCTCCCCCATTCATGCTGGAATGGTGACTGGCAGTAACCATAGCTGTGAGCTAATGGCTGTAAACCCCTTCCCATGTCCATTTCTTGGGAATCCTCCCCAGCCTACAGCTCTTAACCCTCTTCTTTCTGCCTCTTTCACAATGTTCCTAAGACTTTTCAGGCACTAAAATAGATTCCTTTAAGTCTGAGCATCCAACTGTCACTAGCTTACAACACTTTGACCAGCTCGGAATCTCTACATCTACAGCTGCTCACTGAAGAAAGAAACTTCTCTGACCAAGGCTAAGAGCAGCACTTATTTATGGATATAAAGGTCAATATTTTACATGTCTACCTAGCAAAACAACAGTAGTGAATTCTCTCCTAGGTCTTTGACCTTCCAAGTCATGTACTTTTGTCCAGGTACAATACCAGGCAAGAATTCTTTCTTGTGCAATAGGCTTCAAAGTCAATCAGAGACTAACCTGTTACCTTTATAACGATCAAGCCACTATTTCACCAGTGGGCACATCTTGCCTGGCAGGTTGCTATTATAGTATGCTCTGCTGCTGGGTAAATCCACTGATGCCTTTTCTCCCTCAGTGGTCTGCAAAGCACCTTCTAGCACAATGAAAGCTGGCCAGCAGAGGATGTTTCCAGGTCAGTTTCAGCTTGACTTCTATGTCCAACAACCGAGGATGTGGGTCTGAAGCAATAAAGTTTTACCATCTGTTTATGGTAGGTAACCAAGGGCAGTGGCAGCAGCCTGTGTTGTTTGGGAGGCATTCGTTAGCTCCCTGACTAGTATCTCACAGGAAGGTATCTTATGCTGGGCATTGAGATTTTCATTTAATATACATGTCTTTTGAGGGAAGTGATGCATGGCTGTATCTGTTAAACAACAGGGAGTGCTTGAAATAGATTATGCAAATTCCAAATGACTGTTTTTGAGAGTTTACTCTGATAGCAGAGAGATGTTGTATTTACTCAGATAAGTGACTCAACCTCCCTGATCTGCTTCAGTTCTTATATTTGTGGAAGGTAGACAGAACAGATCTTACACTATGGGTCTCTGGTAAGGATTAAATGAGCTAATACCTAAAAAGTGCTTAGTATACATATGATAGAAGTAAATATTTACTGCTTGCTGCTCCTACCTCTGTTGTTTGAGCTGATCAATGGGCGAGTAGAGGAACAGAACTGACATGTCAACTCATCTGTACCTACAGCTCGCTGTCTTCGTCAGCACCCTGTACTGCTTCTCAAAATGTTTGCCTGGGAAGCTCAACCTGAATGTAACTTCATTTTTCACTCCAGGAACATCTCCCAAGACCTATAAACAGCATCAGATGATGGTTGGTATCCAGAGACAGTTTCAAACCCTTTGCTTAGCCAGGCATACCTTTAATCCCAGCTTAGAGGATATTGTGTTTTATAAAAATAAAGAGAGAAGGAATATGTTTGGTGGAGGTGCGGTATGGTGTAGGGGAAGGGGGCTTCTCTACAGACCCAGGCTGAGGCATCCCTTTCTCCTGAGGGACCAGCCACATGATGGTATAGTATAGGAAAGAGTTTATTCAGGGCATAGCAAGGGGAGCTGAGAGGGTAGGAGAGACAGAGAAAGGCAGAGAAAAAGGAGTAGAGAAGTAGAGGCCAGCCATGAGCACATGGAGAGAGAGGAAGAGAAGGGGGGTGGGCAAAAGGACAGAGTGAGAGCAAGAGCAAGAAAGCAAGAAAGAGCAGAGGGGGCAAGCAGACCCTTTTATAGTGAGTCAAGCATGCCTGGCTATTGCCAGGTAACTATGGGATAGAGCTTAGAAAAAATGCTAACAGAGGAAGCAGAGGCAAGCAGATCTCTGAGTTCAAGATGAGCCTTAGCTAAATAGTGAGACCTCGCCTCTAAACAAATGAATAGATTTCTTTGCTTTATAATCCTTGCCTTGCTGTGTTCTTCAATCCTAACCGTTCCATCATAACTATTATGCAAGATTCCACATTGATAGTGTCCTTGTCTCCCTCAACCATGGTTCAAAAACACATGAGACATTCAACCGGGCCTTTGTCCCATGGAATGATACCAAAATTCTGAATAGCCACCTCCACAAGTGCAATGTGCAACAGACTTGGCTTTGTCTGAGGTCAGGTTGTTTTGATGATATTTTCAGGAGGCCAGCACAAACAGGACACTCGGGAATTGACAGTGGGTCAGGTGAGGGATGATAAGACATTATCAGGACTTAATGACAAGGGAATATGAAAGAAGCATTCTGTGGGGGATAGCACAAGCGCCAGGATGCTTTGGGGCTGATAGACAGCTTCAGTAACCTGGGAAGAGTGGAAAAGAAGTTTGTTAACTATAGCTTATACAATCAGGCCCATCATAACTGAAACCAGCTTTATTGGACAGACCCTGACTTCTAGCCACCTACAAACTTTGCCCACAAAGACCCCTTAAGAGGAAGGGTGCATGGCTGCAAATATCTCTGGGTAAGGATCACAAGATATTGATGTGACAGACCTGACTATATTTTAGGAAAGATCATGAAGGTGTTTAGAATTTTGGTCTGGAAAAGCCACTGAGTGCTCAGCGCTTAATAAGCTGTTTGGGGGACCTTAGAAGATAAGAATGTGGAGAGCAATGCAGAAGATAGAGGCCTGGCTTGTGAAATTTAAGAGGGAAGCAAAAACTCTATCAGGGACATTCATGTAATATGTTTTGAATGAAGAATGTGTTTCTGGTCAGCCAGAGATGAAGGATCAGCTGTAGTTAATAAGAGAACAGAACCTCTAAAGTGAAATCTTTGCTTTGCTGGGATGGTTGGCACTGGTAAGTGGGAGTTGAGAGATTAATGACTAAGAAGAGACCAGCATCACAGAGTTGAAATATTTTAGGATTTTCTTCTCTTCTCTTCTCTTCTCTTCTCTTCTCTTCTCTTCTCTTCTCTTCTCTTCTCTTCTCTTCTCTTCTCTTCTCTTCTCTCTTCTTCTTTTCTTTTCTTTTCTTTCCTTTTTTTTTCTTTTTGGCCCAGAGAAGACCAAAGGTACATCTCATGCTAACAGCTAAACTTATTAATGTGTAAGAGTCACCAGAAAGCATGAAGGGATCATGGAGAGCAGCTGAGGCTTGGCACTGTGTGGCAGGGCTGGAGTACCTGAGGAAAGGCTAAAGAAGTCATTGGTATGGGTGCAGCCCAGTTGCAGTGGAGATGCCAGCATTTTTGAGATGCCAGGACTGTGTGATGACCATCAAGACAGAGTTTGTCCAGTAGGCTTACTCAGATGTAGGGGGGAGCTGGCCTGAGCAGGCTGGACAAACTGGACTACGAATGGCAGAACCCAGGAGATAGAACTGATCAGGCCCTTGATGCCCAATAGGTCATTAGAGAAGCCCAGATGTGAGACACAGAACTAAAGGACTTTATTTATACCACTGGAGTCTGGGATGGCTTTGTTCAGATTAGGACTGTGCCCTGGTTCTTCCCTCTTGAGCTCCCAGGTCAGAGACTTTGAATTTTTAGAGAGACTTAAAATACTTTTTTTGAGAGTGAATTTTTAAAGATTGTGTGTGACTTTTAATGCTATTTATGTTTTATGTTGTGATATTGTTATTATTAATACAAGATGTTGGGAATGATGAAGAAAGGACCAATTGTCCAGGTTGGCTTATGGTCTACTTGAGACAAGTTAGAATTATCTGGGAAAAGAACCTCAGCTGAGAAAATACCACCACTAGGCAACTTGTAGGGTATTTTCTTGGTTAACAACTGATGTGGGAAGGCCCAGTCTCTGTGGATGGCTACACCCTTGAGCAGGTGGCTCTGGGTTGTATAAGGAAGCAAATTGAGCAAGCCATAAGGAAGGAGACAGAAAGCAGCACTCACTCCTCAACAGCTTCTGCTTCCAGACGTGAGTTCCCACCATGACTTCTGTACAAAATGTGCTATAAGCAGAACTAAACATTTTTCGTTCTCCAAATGGCTTTTGGTTATGGCCTTTATCATAGAAAGAGAAATCTACCACATGGGAGTCTAGAAAGATGACTCAATGGTTAAGGACACTGACTGTTCTGCCAGAGGACTTGGGTTCAATTCCCAATAACCACACCAGGCAGATCATAGGAAATCTGACAGGTTTTTCTGGTCTCTGAACTGATATGCACATATTTATGTGTAATAAAAAAACAGAAAGAAGAAAGAAAGACAAGAAAAGAAAAAACAAGTGAACTTTTAAACAAGTATCCTGGTCTGTGTGTCTCATATTTCAATCCCAATTTTTATATTTTACAAATTAAACTTTTTATACTTGTAGGAAACAATAAAATGTAATGCTTTAATTAGCAATCTAAGTTTATAGCGTAAGGAAATAATTTAAAAAAAAAGAACAAATTAAGCCCAAAATTAGCAGATGAAAAAAATACAGATCAGAATAAAAATTAGTGAAGGCTAGAAAAAAATTAGAAAAGATGAAATAAAGAGATTTTACATTTTAATGTTTAATTTCAAATTACATTATCTTCTGTGTATTGGTGTTTTACCTTCACGTATGCCTATGTGTCATGCGCATGTCTGCTACCTGGGAGGCCTGAAGAGAGTGCCAGTTCCTTGGAACAGGAGTTACTGGAGTTTGTGAGCCACTAAGTGTGTTGGGAATCAAATCTGGGTCCTCAGAAAGGATAGCCAGTGCTCTCAACTTCTGAGCCATCTCGACAGACTCAAACTAAGAGTTTTTTGTTATTACTGTTGTTTTAAATAAACAAACATTTGAAACCTTAAACTAAGCTAAGAAAGTAAAACAGGATACGGTTCGGACTTCCTGGAATGCTGAGTTGTGAAGAAGGAGATCCCAAGAACTACTACCTCATGCACTGTCATGCTGCCCCGTGGTGGACCCAAAGTGTAAGCCAATATGCAACATCTTTTTTTTGGGGGGGGGGGGGAGGGTTGTTTGTTTGTTTTTTGTTTTTTTTGAGACAGGGTTTCTCTGTATAGCCCTGGCTGTCCTGGAACTCACTCTGTAGACCAGGTTGACCTCGAACTCAGAAATCCGCCTGCCTCTGCCTCCCGAGTGCTGGGATTAAAGGCGTGCGCCACCACGCCCAACTGCAACATCTCTCTTAGGATGCTTCTTCCTAGGTTTTTGGCGTCAACAACAAGAAGAGTGTCTAATAAACACAATTGACCCTGTCGGTGGGAAGGCTGCTCCACTGAGTCTGACCACGTGGTTTCTAGGGAACTGGTTTGCAGGAGGAATACATAGTTTGAGGCTAGAAAACAATTAGAATGTTCTAATTGTTAGAGTTTAACACACCATTGTAATGTGAATTTTCAAGACTAGACTGCCCTGAGAACTATGCACAGTGAAGCAGGACTCATGAGGTGTGGGAGAACAAGGACACCATCAGGAAGTAGATGAGAGGTTGTTCACTTAACGTTCTGGCAAAGCAGCATCTGCCATGTTCTGAATTTTTGAGCAGGACCTAGTCTAAAAATATTATACTAAAGTAGAAAACAAAACCAAGCCTACTGTCACTCTTAGGAATCAGTATCTTTGGAAATAATCTCTATATTTAAGGAGCAGGTATGGGATGATAGATTTTGCCTATGGGTGTGGCACCCATGTGCCTTGGGACATGAATGTGGCCACATTCCCAAAGGATATTGACTCTCCTCCCCTTAATAACCATCAAGAAACAAAGGTGCCTCTGCTGAGGACTGGGCCTTGGAGGCTCCTTGGCCAGCCATGCTGGAATTTTGACTAGATGGATCTTGCGAAGGTCTTACTCAGGTTACCATGGCATCTGAGAGTTGGTGTATATTACAGCCATGCCATGTTTAGAAGCTATCATTTCACAGCTCTCTCATCCATCCTCCAGATTTTCCATTCTTCTCTTCCCCTCTTCTGTGCTGTTCCCTGAGCCTTGGAGTTGATATAGATGATTCATCCACAGATGAGCAGCCACAGCTACTTATACACGGGACTTTGACCAGTTGTGAACCTCTTTATTACCCTCTACCCACTGCCAACCCATCTCTGACCAAAACTGAAACCAATCTCTTCCCTGGCTTCTTGTCTTCCAACACTATAAGTTGAAGAATTCCAGGCATGTGGGCCCTACCCTGGGTCATATCTGAGCTCCTTTATGGCCCTTCTCTTATCATGGAATTTTTTTTCTCTTATTTTTTTTTTATTATGTATTTTCCTCAATTATATTTCCAATGCTATCCCAAAAGCCTCCCACACCCCCCACCCATTCCCATTTTTTGGCCCTAGCGTTCCCCTGTACTGGGGCATATAAAGTTTGCATGTCCAATGGGCCTCTCTTTCCAGTGATGGCTGACTAGGCCATCTTTTGATACATATGCAGCTAGAGTCAAGAGCTCCGGGGTACTGGTTAGTTCATAATGTTGTTGCACCTACAGGGTTGCAGATCTCTTTAGCTCCTTGGGTACTTTCTCTAGCTCCTCCATTGGGGGCCCTGTGATCCATCCAATAGTTGACTGTGAGCATTCACTTTTGTGTTTGTTAGGCCCCGGCCTAGTCTCACAAGAGACGGATATATCACGGTCCTTGCACCAAACGCTTGCTATCATGGAATTCTTATAACATTGACAAGATTTAAATACTCTCTAAAACAATGTGTACTGGCTGGTTTTGTGTGTCAACTTGACAAGGGCTGGAGTTATCACAGAGATAGGAGCTTCATTCAGTTGGAAATGTGCCTCCATGACATCCAGCTGTGGGGCATTTCCTCAATTAGTGATCAGGGGGGAAAGGCCCCTTGTGGGTGGGACCATCCCTGGGCTGGTAGTCTTGAGTTCTATAAGAGAGCAGGCTGAGCAAACCAGGGGGAGCAAACCAGTAACTAACATGGCCTCTGTATCAGCTCCTGCTTTCTGACCTGCTTGAGTTCCAGTCCTGACTTCCTTTAGTGATGGACAGCAATGTGAAAGTGTAAGCTGAATAAACCCTTTCCTCCCCAACTTGCTTCTTGGTCATGATGTTTGTGCGGAGTAGAAACCCTGACTAAGACACAATGGTTGGGAATCATTGATTTTTTTTTAGTGCAATTTTTAAAAGTATGTGTGTGCTAGAACCCCATTCTTAGAGAAAGAGTAAATATGTAAATGCTTCTGTATTTCTTATAAATTTAGAGAGAAATGTAAATGGTACCTGTAAAAGTGTTAATGTTGGTTGTACACAGATGTAGGGTCTGGCAATGGGGCTGAAGGATTTGTTTGTATGTACTTATGTTACAAGGAACTAATTGGTTTTGTTTAAAAGAAAAATACAATGGAATATTTAAAGACAAAGAATTAAACAAATTACTAAAATATCTTGTTGCAAACAACCAAGCCAGGCAGAGTGGTACAAACTTATAATTAAATTTCAGGAAGCAGAGGCAGGAGGGTCACAAGTTTGAAGCTAGCCTAACCTAAAACCCCAGACTGTTCAGGGATACATAAGGACCTCCAGTCTTGAAAATATCAAACAAACAAGAGATCTTCACAGAAGTAAATAAACCAGAAAGAGAAAGTCAGTCTTCTGAAATCAGGTCAAACCATCTGCTTTGTTTATTCAATAATATACAAGGATATCTTTCTACATAAATTAAATATACACTGAGAGAGAGAAGAGAGGAGAGGAGAAGAGAGGGGAGGGAAGGGGAGGGGAGGAGAAGAGAGAGAGAGAGAATGAGAGAGAATGTGAGAGAGATTAAAGTAATAAAATGAAAATGAAAAAAGGTATGCCAGAGAACACCAGAATTCTAATCCAATTACTTTTGAAGAATGGTTTTCAGGGGTGTGAGGCCATTCCTCTGTATATTGTTTACTTCTTATTTTCTCTGTTGTAAAGCTGACCATTCTCTGTAATTGGTGAACTGAAAAGATTTTAAGTGACTCTTAAAATGAAAAAAACAATTAAACATAAGAGCCCTGAAAGCAGAAAGTTTGTCTGTGGGAGAGAGTTAATTATTTTACCCAGAACCCGTTTCTTTGGCATGCAGAGCTGGCTCGTATTTCATAGTGAGAGGAAGTGCAGGTCTCTGCAGACACAGGAGAAGCTCTATCAAAAGCTACCCTTTGTAAGAGAGATTTACAATGACAGCCACAGGCCTCATCGTCTCACATAACCTCCCAAAAAAGTAGAGGTCTACCCTCTGGCCAGCAGATGACCACAGAGGCCTGTGACCTAGGAGGCTTCACCAGCAGAACAAGACAGCATTCAGCCTTGCCCCTTTGTCTAGAAGCCCAAGCCCTGGACCCTTTGGTGAGATAGGCACCCAGTTCATCCATCTTACCCCTCTAGGCTTTGTAAGTGTTTAGTGAACTTTGTGTGTCCTTGGTGACTGTCTGCAAGTTCATCCCATAGACTGAGGTGTTGAAACCTTCAGCGGGAGGAGTACATTTTATTTCTTTATTCATTTTAATTTTCTGACATAGGCTCTATGTAACTGAGGCTGGCCTAGAACTCATTCTAGGCTGGTCTCGGTCATGCAATTTTCTGGCCTCACTATCTTAAGTCCCGGCAACCCTGGAAAAAGAATATATTTAACACTTTTCTATTTACTAATACCTCAGAAACTCAAAAGTAAATGGGAGACTACTATGATTAGTTACATACCAGCAAACTGGATAATCTAGAAGAAATGAACAAAGTTCAGAAACATACAGCCTATTAAAAACTGTGTAATGAAGAAACTGGAAGTCTGAATAGATGATTTGAGTAAAAAGATTGAATCAATCATCAAAAGTCTTGAGGCTCAGTGGACACTGGTGCCTTTATTCCCAGCACTCAGGAGGCAGAGGCAGGTGGATCTCTGAGTTTGAGGCCAGTCTAGTCTACATAATGAGATTTAAGCAGTCAATAGTACATAAGAGACCCCGAGTCAAGAAACGAGACACATACATACATACACATATATTAATTTTTATTTTCACTTTTTTAAAACGAGACAGAACTGGGATATAGCTTAGCTGGCATGGTGCTTACCTGGAATGCATAAGGCCCTTGGCTTAAACCCCAGCACTGCTTTAAAAAAGCAAACAAAGAAACAACAGAAAAAAAAAAAAAACTACAGTCCAACACGCCTGACTATTATTCTTCTAGTTTCATTTCTGTTATTGTGCTCAAACTCTCTTACAAAGAGCAACATAAGGAAATGAGGGCTTATGTGGCTTACAGTTTCACAGACCATGTCATTGTTGCAGAGAAGGGAAGCTGGGAACTCACACTCTCACAGTCAAGAGCGAGGGAGAACCATGCATGCCTCCTTGTCTGCTAGCTTGCTTTTGCTCAGCTCCACTTAGTAAACAGAAGAAATAATAAGAACGGGCAAGCTTGGGCAGACAGACTAATAACCAACGGATACTTGAAAGGGTGCTTGGTTTCACAAATTGTCAAGGAAGTACAAGTCACAAGTGACTACCAACACCAGCCAAATGATAAGTGTTGGTAACATCCTGGATGAAGGCGAGCGAGCTCTTCTATGTGTTTAGCAAGAGTCCAAGTCGACACCCCAATTATATAGAGAGCAGCATTATAGGATTCCTGAAAACTGAAGAATCCCAATTGGTGGGGAGCCATCAAAGAGACTGAAGTCTATCCTGCTGTAATTCACAGTTGAGATCTGTGAATGAGTGAGGGCCTTTCAAACTGTCCTTTGCTCCACTTAAAGGAGCACGCAGCCATTCCCTATCCCAGGGTTGTCCTTCTAGTCTGATGTATCCCTGAGTCCTTACCAACGAATCCTAAACTCCAGCAGTTGCAACTCTGCAGGCTTGCACTTGCTCGCAGAAACACAAGTGTCCCCCGGCCAGAAGCAATCCTCTCAGGATCAGAACTGAATTGCCCTACTCAAGACAAAGTGACTTATCCAATGCTAGACCAATCTCCAGAATAAGATCTGAAATCATATAACTTACCAGAACACTGTTCAACCAAGATTATTTGGCTGTGCAAAAGTCTGTCTCACTGCTCTTTCCTCCCATGGGAAATCCCGAAGCTTTATTAATATATAGAAGACACTGGTCCCTGTTACTGCCCACTCAGGCCATGCTGAATACATTCTTCTCTTCCTTTTTGGCCATTCTTCTCTCTCATTGTACTGTCAAAGTGGCGGGTAGCTATATTTGGTTTCTTAGGGCTCCACAAGTTATAAGTATGGCCAGGTAAATGGATGAGGTGAGGGTGACACTCTTCATCCCTGGGTGGGGAGGATGGGGAGAGGAGAGAAAGTGTGCTGTGGCAGCAGTGTGGATAAGCCAGAGGACACTCCGCAAAGGGAAAGAAGCCAGACACAGGACAAACAATTTCCCAGCCTCTTTGCAAGTACAATGTGAAGACAGCCTCATGAAAATAATAGAGAGTCGATTGTAGGAGCAGGAAAATGAAACAAAACAAAAACCATACAAACAAAAACCAGAGGGGATTTAGGTCTAAGGTACAAGTCACGAGTACAGAGTAACTCTGCTTACTACTATACGTGTGCTTCAAACTTACTAAAAGTAGACTTTTCTCTTTTTAAAAACTATATTGCTTGTTGTTTGTGTCACTGAGTATTTGGAGGTCAGAGGTTAACTTGGGAAAGTCAATTCTCAGTGGCCCTTAAGAGTAGATCTTCAGTGTTTTCGCCATACATACAAAGACAACTGTGAAATGTGATGAATACACTCATTAACTTGACTGTGGTAACTACTTAGCAGTGTGAGCATCTATCAAAACATCCTGCTATATACTTTAATCACATATAATTTTCGTTGGTCAATTATACCTCAACAGCCTGGAGGCAAGGTGCAAATCTCTCTTTTTGAACTACAAGTTTTTCTATAGGCCTACTCACCTCTTCTGGCCTCCAACCCTGATGTTGGTCTTTCCAGCAGGTTCCACCACCCCCTCACATTCCTTGGCAAATCCAGCAATTTGCTAAATCACTTAGAAACAGAAAGCCCAGCCCAGAAGGGCTCAGTTTAAGGCAAACCCCTATTCCCTTGCATTTCCTGGTCCTCTTGCTATTACTAACGAGTAAGGTAAACACAGGTTGTCCTGGATCTGGGTGCTTGAAACTTTCATGTTTTTTATGTAGGGATACCTACTTCTCAGTCTTCCTATGTTTTCATCAAGTCTTAAAAGAGGAACTATTCTCTCAATAGCTCCTAAACTCCTCTCTCCTTCCTGCCTATAAGACACCCTTCCAGGGTTAGGCAGGGCTTGGCAGGTCAAGTGCTGCTTCTGCTCACACATCCAGAGGACCTGAGTTTGCATCCAGTTAAAAACCAGGAACCCAGGAGTGCTGGGTGCAGACAGGAAGACACATAGGGCTAGCAGGCAAGGCTAACAAAACCAGCTAGCTTCAGGTCCAGCACTAGCTACTCTTTCAAAAAACAAGGGAAGGGGTGATAGAGGAAGATACCTGGCCTCTGGCCTCCATTTGCAGACACACAAGGAACACACACACACACACACACACACACACGGGGTGGGGGGGTTAGGGAGAGAGACAGGTAGACAGAGAGAGACAGAGAGAGAGGCAGTCAGAGACACAGACAGAGAGAGACAGAGAGACGGAGAGTGAGAGAAAGGAATGATGCTTTAGTATTTACCATGCTTCTTCATTATTTTTCTCTCTGATCTCCACGCGCCCTTTAAGGGATCATTTTCAACAACTTCAAAATTAGTGAACTATTTGTTTCTACCTACGTGACTTCTTACTGCATTTGCTATTAAAAGAAAGGAAGGAAGCGGGAGGGAGGGAGGGAGGGAGGAAGAGAGAGAGAGAGAGAGAAAGTTCGTTAGTGGTCTTGCTTTGTGGAAGAACCAAGCATACCTGCCTTCCCCCCAAGAAGAGTTATACTCAAAGCAAAGCAGTAGCTTTGGGAGGAGAGCTGAAACAATAGAAGATGTTTTTGCTTGAAAACAACAGATGCCCTCTGAGTCATGCCTGTCTAGCTAACTCCTTTACAAGTTGTACCTAGAATAGTACAGGCGATTATGCTAGGACGTAACCTTACCTGCAAGGTATGTAGAGCATGCAGTAAACTAATGCCCAGTAAACATCAGTTGAATGGGCTTCAAGGAACATATTAAAGTGGGTGTTCTTCTTTGAGTGGAAGGGTAGGGTAAAAAAAAGTCTCTAATGAGAAAACATTTCTTTTAAATCAAGTCAAATAAGAGAATTCTATCTAGGCCAGGACATTTTCTTAATGTGTCTAAAGACAACAAAAGTAAATTATAAACGTCTAGCAATATTTAAACCAGCAGTGTCCAGAATTTCTTCCAATGGTTTCTTGGAATGACATTGATTTCTATTCTCAGCTAATCTTAAATGTGGAAAAAATCTTTCACACAGACTGCACAAAACTCTCTAGTTAGACAGAATCTTCTATACGGACACTGCTTATCGAAGCCACGCCCACGGCGGGATGTTCACATAGGCACTTTGGGAGACAGTGAGTGGCTTCTCGTTCTGCTAAAGACAAACACCCATTTCTCATTGGTAAGTAGCATGACATCAAAATCTTACCTAATACAAAATAAATAAATAAATTCATATATGTGTATTAAAGATGTTTTTATTTTCATTCATTTGTGTTTGTACGCATAAACACCCTATGTCTGGAGTGTCAAAAGAAGCCAGAAGAGGGTGTCAGTACCTTGCTGCTGGAGTTACAGGAGGTTGTTGTTAGGCTACCCTCAGATGGAGTATTCTAAGATATGGAGACGCAAACTGGGCGGTCTGCATTTCTCTGAAGTCTGCTGACCCCTTATCTCACAAGAACAGCTTGGCCACAGGCTTCTGCTATCCTATTAGCCAGGGGCCCGCCTCATAAAAGTTTGCTTACAGAGCTCCCTTTTGCCTTCTATGGTTCTTTTTCCCATAACTAAAATCACCCTACCTATAAAACTTCAATAAAAACCTATAAAAATTCCCCTTTCATGGGGCTACTCTCCCTTCTTTTGGAGACAGCCTGGATGTTCATTTTCCCAAATAAAGCTTTACCTTTCAGCCTCAGTGGGGCTGTGGTGGTCTGGTTCTTTAAGCCTCACAGTTGAGTCACTGGCATTGGTGCTGGTGATCACTTGCATCCTCGGAAGGTCAGTAACGGCTCTTAACCTCTGAGGCACTTTTCCAACCCCACATATGTACCTTTTAAGGAGCCAAATGCAAAACCGCCACCAACCCAAGCACTCTGAAATCTTGAGGACAGACTGACATATCCTACGTATGCATGGATGGCTCTTTCATAAAATAACACCAGTGCTAGCACTACCCCACCCCACCCCCTTGATAGCATATTCATCGCTCTTCTGGCTACTTCTGGAAATTGCTTTTCCTGACCTATACAACTGAGAAATCTCATAGCTACAAAAGCATAAGGCCTTAAAACAGGCTGCTAAGCTCCACAACTTAAATCCAAAATATTTCCTGGAGTAACAAGAAGGTGGCAGGGTCCCTCCGCCTTGAGTAAACATGCAAGATACAGAGGGAGTAGGATTCCCTAAGGCAAACCATATGACATACAAGCTCCAAATACAGATTTGACAGCCAGCAATTTTATGGAGCTAGAGGGAATGACTCAAAAAGGTGCAGTCTGGGGAACACCCCAAGCACGTATTTCTGTTCATTATCTTTGTTATTCTAGAAGGCCACATCATACGTAGTTTTCCTCAAGACAAGCTCTAAAGCATTGAGAATGAATATTTTGAAAATATCCATTGGCATCAAAACTGCTAATTTGATCCCTAATCTGGTTTAGATTAGCACATTCCTGGTAATGGGAAATGCTGGGGCTGGAGATTTAGTTTGGTTGGTAAAGTACTTGTCCACCAAGCACGTGAATCTGAGCTTGAGCCCCCATAAACTATGTAAAAATGAACAGCAGGACAGAATGGCTTTTGCAGTTCCAGCACTGAGGAGGAGAGACAAGGTGTCTGGGGCCTGTAGGCCAACTCACCTAAGCTGCTTGTTAAATTCTAGGTCAGCAAGACCCTTCTCAAAGGAGGGTGCCCAGTGTTCTGAAGAATGACACCTGAGGTTATCCTGTAGTGAGTTCACACACACATGAAGACACGCACGCCCTAAAGAAATAAATCTGAAACCAGGAGGAATGGCACATGTTTGGAATCCCAAGATTTGAGAGTTGGGGCAGGAGAATCAGGAGTTTGAGGCCCCTTTGGCTTATATTACAAGACCATACCCAAGTCAACTAATCAATCAGTTTGATTGATTAATCAATCAATCTAGAACTGAGAGTAGCTCTGCCCAGCATTTGAGAGCTTGCTAGTCTCCCTAGCAGGGGAAAGAAAGAGAGAGAGAGAGAGAGAGAGAGAGAGAGAGAGAGAGAGAGAGAGAGAGAGAGGGAGGGAGGGAGGAAGGAAGAAAGGAAGAAAGGAAGAAAGGAAGAAAGGAAGAAAGGAAGAAAGGAAGAAAGGAAGAAAGGAAGAAAGGAAGAAAGGAAGAAAGAAAGAAAGAAAGAAAGAAAGAAAGAAAGAAAGAAAGAAAGAAAGAAAGGCAAGCAAACAACAACAAAAAAGGTAGTCTTTTATAAATTTGTGTTTTCAAGTTTTGAGAAAGATTGAAAATCCATCTATTTTGTTACTTTCTAGAATCTGCTTCGTCTAAAAATGTCTAGAATCTGTCACTTGCTGAGTTCTGAATGTAGGAGGCACAGCCAAGGGAAAAGGGGACCCTCCTCCACAGTACTGAGAGCTTAGTCTGGATACCAGCATGTCTGACATGTTGAAAAGTCTGGGTGCTCACAGCAAAATGGATGGATTCCAGAGCTTTCTGAAAACCTGGATATTTTGTAAACTTGTCAATGATATTATTTTGTGCTGGGAATCAAATCAAGACTCTCATACATGCCAGACAGACTAAGGAGCCACAGAACTTTATAGGCATGAAGTTAACCTGTGGGAAACTGCTCTCTCCATCAGTGAACACAAGCTGGTGTCTCCAGCATCTGAGAATGCAACTCACAGCCTGCTCCTAACCTCCCTGTCTTCATCTCTTTGTATGGCCTGTTTTGTCTTGGGTTTTGGGTTTTGTTTTTGTTTTGTATGACCCTGACCGGCCTGGAATCAGCTATAGAAACCAGGCTGGTGATTGGTTTATAGTGATTCTCCTGCCTCTGGAGTTCACTGTCACTTCTAGTCTTTCATCTTACTTTGCAATATAATTTTCTCTATCACATTTTCCTTTTATTTTTACCTTGGTAAAAAAGTTTCAGATATCTCTGTCTTGCTTTTTTTCATCACTGCTCACAAGTATAATATATATATATTTCCCACAAATATAAAAGCCTTTATTGTGATTGGTGGAGTTAAGGAAGGAATAATGTGTGCAGACATAGCATTGGTTTCTCAATGACTGATTTTATTTGTGACATGAATGATTCATTCAAAAACATAAATAATTTTGCATTTTATACTTAATGACAATGATTTAAACAACTGAAAACATCCAATCCCATCTACCCCACGTAGCCTCTACCAACCAAAAATCATGGGAAGGGGAAATCAAGTCTCTTAAAATGAACTCTACTCGATACGTGACACAAACACATGTTTAGAAATATTAATGTTCCCCGATTCAAGGTGAAACTGTTGTTTTGTTTTGTTTTTTAAACCTCAGCTTCGGAAAAACCTAGGCCAATTGCCTATTAAAAATAACCTTTTTAAATTAACTTATTTCTAAGAAATGATACATATAATCTTGATTTACTTAAGAACTAGAATCCTGTTTTATTTGTGAATGTGATTACTAAAAATTTTCTATAAAAGACCTCAATGATAGCATTAAAATTAGTGTTTATTAACAAACATGACTCCAACATAAACAAAGCCTGCCTCTCTCCACGTGAACTGGAACTGTACTCTTCTCGAGTGTCTGAAGGTTTCATTTCCAGGTTCCCTTTTTAGTTTTTTGAATTATTTATCCCACTGTGTGAATTTCTCTTGTTTTAAGTCATATTGAAAAACTCTAAAAATAAAATCCAGTGAGACACGGTAAACAGACACTGTACAAGCCCTGTGTCAGGCACTGGGCCACTACAGCATCAGACATGGTTCAACAAGTGCAATGGTGCGAAGGTGAGGTAACACAAAGCATGGGGCTTCACAGCATTGACTCGAGGCTCTGGAATCCTAGAGCCTAGTTTTACTCCTATAGTGGGGCAAAAGAAAAAAAATAATAAAAAATAAAAATAAAAAATCCTCAAACTTGCCATTTAACTGAAATGGAGCCCCACTACAACAAGAGTGTTTAAGATGAATAACATCAAACAGTTGATTAAAAAAAAAAGTACTTGTAGTTAGAAAAAATTAATTTCCAGTTTTGCAAAGTTCAAGCGTTCCTCCAGTATAAAGCAAACTGGGACAGATATGTTGACCACCGGTGACCCCAGGCTGGGGTTCCTGCTTGCTGGATCCCTAGACTACTGCCTTAGCCGTGTGTTTTGCAAGATGGAAAAAGAAAAAGAAAAACTGCTTAGGTCACAGCGGTTTACACAAATGCTATGTCACCAGGAACCACTGGTTTTAGATTTAAAAGATGCCCTGTCTCATAAGTAAAAGCCTTTCTACTAAAAGAACCATTGGACAAATCCACTGGACAAAAGAAAGAAATCAGAAGCCAGTATAGAGGGTATCAGCTGCATCACCATCATTGCTGGTGGCCCATGGCCAACACATTTCTATTGGTCCAAAACAAACCCCAGCTCGTCTACTGATTCTCAGCTTTTCTAATAAGACTTGTCACTAGAAAAAATATTTTATAGCTTTGAGACAGAAAACATACTTCCGTCTTTGAATGTCTTAAAACTGTCTGATATTATGATTTTGTGTGTGTGTGTATTATTAAAGTTAGCTATGTTTTAAAAATAAAGGTACATGGTAACGATTCTTATTTAAAATCAAATGGCAAGTCTTCACATTCACTAGAATTCTGGATGAACAGTTTAGATTTAGCTAAATAATACTAAGAGAAAACAAAGAAACCAATCCCCTGCATTGGAGAGGAGAGACAGAACTGAAGAAACCCTAGACAGTTTGCCTTTTGGTGAAAATACACTGTAATGCCACAGCTCTTTTCAAACACTTCATGAGGACACATGTGTACTTCTCTACTTCTTTCCCCCTCATCAAGGCCACAAGAGAGGAAGGAACTAGCAGCTAGCAGGTTAAGAAAATCCAGTGAGCAGATAACATGAATACTCAAGGCCAGAATGCCACCACCTGAGACACAATTGGATCATTTCTTGGGACCGAGCCAATTACTAGCCTTAAACTTGTGCCAGGGGCTTAGCAACGGCCTTAGTAGATTCCCTTCTTCCCTTGGATGCCTACTTCATCCTCCCTAGTTTTCTGCACTAGTTACAGGTGCCTAGGTCACATCAAAGACCTAAAACACAGATGTAGGATCCTCAAGCAGTAAAACGTGTGCAGCGTGACAGTACGAACAGTTTGGGAAGACAAGATAAAGAACAAATGCGTATCTGTAAAATTTAGTTGATTCTCTTCTCCTTTTTAAAGAGAAGAGTTCTTGTTATCTTGCCCAGCCTTGCCACTATCACTTGAGCTTAAACAATCCCCCTGCTTCACAGGCAGGGGCCACACACCCAGCTAGCTCCTTTTAAATAACTGAAGAATATTCGTAGATATCGGTGAACTAGAAACCGATATTTGCTTTTAAAAACATGTATGTGTACTTATAAGCAAAAATGAAGACAGAGCCATTCGTGCCAAACATATTTTAAGCTCCCTGAGATGACGCGTGGAGACTCACTACCCAAAATCACAGCAGGAAGGAAATTATTTACAAGGATAACTTAGAGTAAAACCGAAGGTCTATTCCAAAAAACATACAAGGTGAATCATATCTTTGTGATTGGTTGCTACTACAAATTTATTCATGTCAAGAAAATTATCGTGTTTTAAATCTTCAAGAGACTTTTGGCATAAATCAAATCTCATTTAGATTAAGTACCTGGATTCTCTGATTAGTTCTCGAGGCTGACATTTTTCACTGGCCTCTTTCCCAATCACCTGGGTTCCCTCTGTCCATCAAGTCTTCCCAGCCTCCAGCCATCCTAACTCAGTCCTCACATTTCCTCTAGAACACTTAAGGTATCAGCCTCTCCTGTAACTATATTCTGTAGGATTCATGCAGTTTCCCTGACAGGAAGACTTTAAAGTCATCACCCCAAGGAGGACCCCATAGGAGAGATGGGAAGTAGATGAGAGTACAGTTTGAGCAACCTTATCTTCCCCAGGGCTGCCAGCAGCGCTTAGTGTTCTAAGTTCTCCAGGGCTTTATGCCTCAGATGTTCATCCAAACACTGGATGGCAAAGGGGTCGACATCCATGTCAAACTTATTGGCAAAAAGGTGGTGTTGGCGCAGCATCCAGCTCAAGTCACCAGCTCCGAAGACGCACACAGAGCGCACGTGGACTCCACTGCACGGTGGATAAGGGGCACCGTTGGAAACATGGCCTTCGAAGTACTGCCACTTGACAAACCTAGCAATGGCATTCATGTCTGACAAGTCATACTTGTTGCTTGAGGGGAAAGAACCAGGGACTTCTGGGATCCTTTGGATGGTGGCCCAGAGGAACTCATCTGGGCTGTATGTGTCCTGTGCCCATTCCATCAACTTTTGAATATTTTCATTTTCCAGCACGTAGCCTACATATTCCCTAGTGACCACGAAGTAGGCACTGCCTGAAAAGAGAGGAGTTTTCAGTGGGGGCGGTGCTTTGACTATTCCAGTGTTGGTCAGCTTCCCATCGACAACGGTGTATCTTTTTTTCCATCTCTCTTCCTTGTTGGGAGGCATCTTCTCAGTTTCCAGGTTGTTTTCCCCTGTGGAGCACTTGAGCTTCCTGACAATTTCCAGGTTGGTTTTAATAGGGAAATCCATACCACAGAGATTGATCAAGTACTTCCAGTTTGCATTCATTCTGTACAGGTCCTTCATGCAGTTGAGGTCTGCCTTAACCCGACTCCAGGACGCATAAACAACACTCTCCAACTGGCTGGCCACAAAGACATTATCAAAGCAGGATGCGATGCCCTGCACCGCGGCTAAAAAGGATTCCTCTGCTTTTCTGTCCACGTGAATGCAGTAGAAATTCTGAGGCATATAGATGGCCCTCAGGAGCCTGTCAAGCATTTCAATCTTATGATGAACCACAATGGAATATGCAATTGGAAAGCCTACCTCTTCTTTAGTAAGGGGCTCCACAATATATTTGCGTGTCCTGATGAAAGAGGCACAGTCACGGGTCATGTTTATATAGTCATGGGGTGTCCGCCTCGGGCGCTTCTTGAATTGCACTGTTAGTATCTCAAGCTTCACCTTCTGGATTTCTTCTGGGTCACCCTGTAAAATCTTGGTGCAATTAACATTGCTGTAAGGATCATCTCCAGCCAGCTCCAAGTGTCTGACACTGAAAAATTCAGGCTTCTGATGAATTCTTAAAACAGAGAAGGTAATTAAAGAGAGGACAAGGAGCATAAAGTAGTATTTTGTAGGACAAGAGAAAAGTCTCCTCCGAAACAAGTTTCTCAGCATTTCAAAGAACATTCAGAGGCTTCCTGGTGTGGTGGGACAAACTTCTAGGCCTTGAATGCCAATGATGTTTCCTCCAGTGTCCTGATGTGGCCAGGTGAGATGCCAGTTTAACAGCGGGACAAGATATCACTGCACAGGACAGAGTGAACAAAAACAAACAGAAAAGAAAAGAGATTAAAAGAAAGGAAAAGAGAAGAAAAGAAAGACACACAACAAAGAATTAGTAAGTGCAATCGTTTACAGTGTCTTCTCGGGCTCAAAACTATCCCCTTTGCTATGAGGCCAGATTTTCTTACTCAGGAGGCAGAGGCAGGTGGATTTCTGAGTTCGAGGCCAGTCTGGTCTTCCAGGACAGCCAGGGCTATACAGAGAAACCCTGTCTCAAAAAACAAACAAACAAAAAAGGAGGTTGACTTAATTAGAGAATAGAGATGGCTTAATAGAAGATCCATTGTTCTCACATTAAAGCCAGAAGCAGGGGTAAAAATAAGCAGCAAACGTAATTCAAAGGTGTCTTAGAATTGCTATGAGAGACAACTGAGGCTTGATGTGGTAGCACGAACCTCTCGTCCCAAAACTTAGGAGGCAGAGGCAAGTCTGCTCTATGTAGTAAGTTCCAGGGCAGCCAGGACTATCTCAACACCTGGAAAATCTGACCTGCAGATAAACAGAACAAGGGCACAGGTGGAGACTGTGGCCATAATGTCTCAACTGTCCACATGCCACGAATGCCAGGGCTCTGCTGGTTTAAGAATAAACACCTCTATCACTATCATCACTAAGTTACTCCTGATGACATCAACAGGCAGGAGACCCTTGCAAGGGTCAGATCCAGCCTGCCTTTGGTTGATTCAGGGTGGTGACACACTTTGAGAAAAGGTTAAAAACACTTGAGAATCTGAAGACCCTGGAAGCAGGACAATTCTGCTGGGTATTCAACATGGTCTTAAAAGGCCTAGCTGAACTGGAGCCAGATTGGTGACTGTGTTGAGTTGATCCCTAAATGTAGTTCTATTGTGAGAATCTGTTTAATGGACAACACTGACTTGCATCTCCTACATAAACTCTGACAGATTATAAGCCTTACAAAACACAATCCTTGGGCTCGGGGTGTAGCTGAACTGGTTGAAGGCCTGGTTGGCAGGCAAATATCACGGGATCCAGTGGCCAGCACCACATAAAATCAGACACAGAGCTCATCCGTAACCCTAACATTAAGGAGGTAGAGGCAGAAGGGTCAGAATTACAAGGTCATCCCTGGATACATTATAAGTTTGAGGCTACCTGAGTAAAAACAAAATAAACAAAAAACTAAACCAAACAAACCAAAACAATACCCACTTCTATAAATTGCAACTATGGTAGGTCTAAATTCAAATGCCAAGAACCCAACCAACTTTTAATATATAAAATAAATAATGAATAATATTTATATATACTACATAGTATATTATATGGTTTATATTTATATATTTTAATTATGTGTATATAAATATATAATAAAAATAAATATAAGTATGCTTATAAAACTACATAGTATATTAGTCTATATAAGTATATTAGAGCATACTATATATAATTAGTATATTATATATACTAAATAATATAATATAGTTTACTATATATACTAAATAAATAGCACAGTGTGTGTACACTCACTCACACCTGTGAAAGGGTGAGTATGTATATGCTTGTATATGTGCATTGTTTCTCAGTTGCATTTTGTCATGTCTTTTTGCAGCAGGGTCTCTCATTGGCCTACAGAAGACCAAGTATGGCAGGCTGCCTGGCTAGTGGGCCCTGGGCCCTGACTTTATCTGCCTCTCAGCACTGAGATGGCAAACTATACAACGACACCAGCTGTTTTTCTTTTTCTTCTTTTTTTGGTCATGGACCACCACAGCTGGCTTGGAGTAAATTTCTGACAAAAATATAAGTGATGCCACCTGAAAATATTTCATTAGGAAGTACTTTGTTACTCCAACTAAAACAAAGTGAGAAATAAATAAGTCACTGATCATTATAAGTATAGGATAACATTAAGAAGGCAGATGGAGGGAACTTGAGAATATAATCCAGAGTGAGGTAACCTAGACCCAAAAGGACACACACCACAGGAGTCTAGCATGGCTGTCCTCTGAGAGGCTCCACCCAGCAGCAAACTCAGATGGGGATGCAGAGACCCAGTGCCAAACAGTAGATGGAGCTTGGGGACTCTTATGGAAGAATTGGGAGAAGGACTGCAGGTCCCAAAGGGGATTGGGACTCCACACAAAGACCAACAAGAGTCAACTAATCTGGACCCTTGGAGCTCTCAGAGAGTGAACCACCAACCAGACAACATACATGGGCAGGATCTAACCCCCCTGAACCACCCCAACATATATATCAGATGTGCAGCTTGGTCTTCATGTGGGTCCCAAACAACTAGGGTAGGAGGCTATCCCAAAAGCTGTTACCTGTCTGTGGGCTATGTACTTCTCGCTGGGCTGCCTTGTCTAGCCTCCGTGAGAAAGGATGTACTTAGCAGAGACTTGATGTGCTAGGGTAGGAGGATACCAAGAGGGGCCTCCATCCTCTCAGAGGAGAAGAGGAGAGGGAGAAGGGTCGTGGGAGGAGGTGACTGGGAGGGGGGGCCTGTGAGCAGTATGTGAAGTAAATAAATAAAAATAAATAGACTAAAAATAAACAAACAAATAACATTTAAAAAGAAGAAAAAGAAATAGAAAAACATTCGGACTTTATTTTACCGTTTAGAATCACAGGAAGCCTGAATCTGTTGAGGCTCTGACTCCTGGTGACATCCTGTACTTGCTCAGAGGGAATATTGTGCTGCCAAGTTCCTATCAAGCACCAGGCATCCAGCGATGACATGTCCCAGCAGGCTTTCCAACAGCCTGTAAAATAGAGAGGGAGGGGAGAGACGGTGCTGATGGTGTGTGCGCTTGCCGTATGCACACCACGAGAAAGCAGCTATTCCAGTGTGTTTACCCAACACCCCCTCCATCAAATATGTGGCTTGCCCAGGCCTCTACAGTCTTACTCTTTTTCTAATTCTATGTTTGTGGGATTTAGGTTAAACTCTTTTTCTTATTTTCTCTCTTCCTCCTCCTTTGAGATTCAAACCAAAGACCTAATGTATGCTAAATAAGCTGCATGGGATAAGCTTTCCAAGATAAACTCCAACAACATTCCCAAAATGAGTGCTAGGGAAGAGATTAACCGGCTAATCTAACTGGAAAATCCCACCCACTTTGTCCTCTCTATGAAGGCTCCCATGCTCACCAACATGTCAGCAACAACCTCACAGGTGAGTAGGCTGTTCACGTCATTACCAATACTTGAAGATTGTACTACTAACATATCAACAATGGGGTGGGGGTGGGGGTGCCTTGAGAGATGGCTTGCTGCTCTTCCAGCTGATTTGTTTGGTTCCCAGCAACCATGCCAACTGGGTCAGGCTCCATATTCACACACAACCATACACAATAGACATAACTAAAGATAAAATAAATATTAACTTAAAAATATCAACAATAACCAATATTCCTCTAAGTAACCCTTGCCCCTTTTTAGTTTCGGGAAGAAGAAAAAGAGCAGTCATTAGCAGATCAGGAAGTTAACTGGACAGAGACTTCCCCCTTTCCTTTTCTCTTTCTGAGGCAAAGTCTCACTGTGCAACCAAGTCCTGTGAATCTGTAATCCTCCAGCCTTTGTCTCTAGGGTGCTGGGATTACAGAGCTGATTAGAGACTTGAGTGGCTTCTCACAACAATACGAACCTCTTTCAAAAAAAAAGGCACTAAATAAATCCGATTTCCAGAGTCAACACTATATCACAAAATGCACAGCTACAACAACAAACACAAGACATGAAAAGAAACCCAAAACTTTGCCCCATACATAGGGGGAAAATGGTCAATCCTATCCCCAAAAGCAATTAGGCACTTGTCTTAAGCGACTAACTACTATCCATCCATTCAAACAAAACAGACTAAATAACTACTATACATCCATTCAAACAAAACAGACTAAATAACTACTATACATCCATTCAAACAACTTAAGAATTAAACAAAATTATGAGATAGCTAACCAAATTGAGACATTGAGACTGGCAGTAAAAAAAAGCATGGCACAGTGAGTCTATGAGACCCAAGTGACAACATGAAAAGCAAGTGTCTGGAAATGTGGGTAGGGGACTCCCAGAAGAAAAGAACAAAGAAAGAAGGACATGGAAAGAAATGTTTAATAATGATCGAAAAGCTGTATTCAAAATTGCCAAAATTTGGACATACGCTGTGCTTCGGTAAGTAAATAGATAAACATACTGAGGTATACCATAACTAAGAGCAATGAGTTCACAGCTCAGAGACTGTAAAGTGGAAATACGCACAGCCAAGACATAAAGACCTGGAGAGGACGTTCCTGTCACAGTTAAGCTGAGCTCAGCAATAGTTCCCACAGTGTGAGCGTCTTAAGCAGGGAGCCTATACAACTGATGTTTGGGTGGGATCATTCCTAGGCTCAGTGTAAGGTCATGGAGACAACAGTGGTGGCCGGAGCACTTCTGGACATGCTTAGCAAGTGTTGGCTGGGAACAAAGAAGATGTTCTAAGAGTGCATTCACAGGAGGCGCCTCCTCAGAGAGCCAGCCTCACTTGCTGGCTAACATACACGCAACAGCGACACATGACGGATTGACTAAAGGAAGTTGGTTATCTCAGCGCCACAGAAAGAAACCACTTGGAAGAGATTACAAACTGAGTCATGCCAAGTGCTTGGTGTTCTGGAAAAGAAAAAAACTTTAGAGAGAGTACTAAGATCAATATTTGTCAGAGGTGTGGAAGAAGTGGGGAGGACAAGTAAGTGCGCCTTGTTAACAACCAGAGACATTTCCCCATGTCATTGTGGCTAAGAGACATTACACAACCCCTGGGGATGATCAGCATCAGGGTGCAAGCTCACCAGTTGAGCACTTGTCCGGTATCCATGAGGCGCGGGTTTAATCCTCAGTGTTGAAGAAAAGGGTGGGGGTGGAGTTATATTAGTTATAACAAATATACCATGCCGGGGTGAATCCCAGCCACAGCAGACAGAAAGGACGAGCAATATTTACGCTATGGGTCTTCAAAAGGTTCAGGGATTGGTGGAGGCTGGTGCACCTTTCAAGAGGTTTGGAAGCTGTTTATAAAACACTTCGATCTCAAGCCTGGCCAAGATCCAAGGTTTCCTTTTTGCAGAAGTGCCTCAGGAAAGATGTGTAGGCTCCCCAGCAAAAGCCAGAGGGGCCCAAGCACGTGGAATAGATCTCATTCTAGCTCATGTGTTTGCCCTATCAGTGCCTGGAAATTTGGTTACCAATGCAAGGCAGTTTATTTACTGGGAAATCTAGATTTATAGACAATGAGACTTAAAATATTTCTCTTAACAGTGAACACCTCAAAGGAAAAAGACTTTAGGAAGCAGAAAACTACAGTCAGCATCCTCTCTCCTCAAAAAATAAATAGATGATAGGGTTAGTGAGAAGACACGGCAGATAAAGGTGTGCACTACCAAGCTCGACAATCCCTGGTCCCCTGGCACATGGTGGGAGGAGAAAACTGCTGACCTCCACACATGCACCACGACTCATGCAGGAGGTATACACACACACACACACACACACACACACACACACACACACACACAAACCTTAAACAAACAAGGAAAGTTGGAAAACAAAAACTGTGAGGTAGATTATATTGTCAGAAGGCTGCTAGAACAGTACTATCCTATGGTCTTCCATAAGTGACTTTGTCAGCCCACAGTTATCCCTGCAAACTCCCCCCCCCACACACAATTGACTATGTTGACCAATAGAGTTTGGCAGGAATGATACTGAGCACCGATGTCAGCCCATGTAGGAACATGCAGCTTCCATCCCGCTGCCTTGGAAAATGGGCAGTTTCTCCAGAATCTTCTTTCAAAATGGATTCCATGCTATGAGAAGAAGAAAAGGAAGAAATCAGAGCGTGGGACCCCAGCCATCAGCTCCAGTTGTTACAGGTGTCAGAAGCAAATGGATAAATCATCAGATGACTATCACTGTCACCATGGTCTTAACTGAACCCTGGAGCGTGTGAATGAAGAATAAAACAGACGGGGCTGCAGTCGAGGCGGTTTTCCTACAGCAATAGGTTAGTAGAACAAACAGGAAACCACAGAACACCTAGCAAATAAAAATATGCTCTTGAACATTAATGACATGGCAGCAAAAATGAGAACCCTCAATAGAAAGGGTAGAAGGAGCTATATAGACAAAACGATTCATGGAACAGCATGGGAAACATAGGAGTCTTACACAGCATAAGCAGAGACTCCCTACCAGAGTCAATGGAACCTGAGTAGAAGAAAGCACACTTACCCACCCCATGAACCCAAGCTCAGCTCTGACACAGAGAGTAAATCCCAGAACTGTGACAGAGCAGATGGCAGTAGGAAAGGCCCCAAGAGGGATGTGTTCACAAAGTTCAATGGACCGGAGTGAAAACACTGCAAAGCGGTTTAAACAACAGCGGCCCCGGGGCTGAATTTGATAGCTACTTTGAAAACAAAGCAAAAGAAGTGAACTAGGAACACAACTGTCAGACGCCAGGTATGTGCTGGAGTGACAGCAACCACACACAGCGCTTCCCATGGCTTAGCTCTGAAAATCTTGGGTCTTAGAATGTAAACACTATCAATCAAAATCCACTAAACCTATGCTCTAGGCTGTGGGATCTATCCCCCCCCCCCCCAGACCAGGGAAGAAGGGAAGAGGAAGAGGAGGGAAAGAATGGGAAGCAGAGGGAAGGAGAGAGATGCAGTTCCGTAAAACAAGGTCAGGAGCAGCAAGCCGCAGGAAATGAGTGTGGAAGGAGCCGCATTGCTCAACAATGCTCCTAGCTAATCAGAGCCCCGTGGGAGCACGGTTTACTTTGCTGCTGTAAAACAAGGGCCTCTTTCTACCTTTATTTAACCAAGAAACAACTATCTTTCCACAGTTTAGTATGCAAGGATCAGACAGAAGAAAGTCAAGCAAGGCTAAGGGTGCAAGGCAGGGCAGGGTTATTTTTACAGAAGACGCAGGCAAGGCCTGCAAGCCAGTGATTGTCATATCACATTTATCTTGAAATACGCAAGCAATGAAAGAAGATGGCCAATGCAGATGAGGACATTTCAAAACCACCATCTACTTGATGTAACCAGGACACATGTCTATTTGTCAAAATAGAAAAGATTCACTCATATTCATCCCCAAACATGCACTTAGGAGTGTAAATTTATTTACAGAAAGACCACTGCACAAAGATGGAGTTGAGAACAGTTAAGCATTTAAAGAAATAGGCTCTGTGGCTCAGGCTAGACCTCTGTTATGATCGTATGTAAACCATTGACATAGCCCCTCCATTAGGGAGAAGGATTTTTTTTTAATTGGGAATAAGAGAGAAAATACCCAAAGGCATCTGGAAGAGTCCAGAGAAGAGAGAAACAGACACAGACTCGACATGGCCAGGGCTAGAGAAGGAGGACAGTCGTGGAGACAGCAAGAGATGGAGACCAGAGAGAGCAGGGGCAGACAAATCGCATGGCTTATAAGGACTAGCTGCGGGGAAGGACTCTTTGGGGGATGGAGAAGCCATTTCACAAGTTCCTACGCAACACTGGCTTTTTATCTAACTCCAGAAAGCCTTCTTGAGTCCAGCTTGAGCTCATGTCTAGATCTATGAAGAGCCTGAGACCTGACAAGTATATTTTTAATACTTAAGAAAAAAGAATTAAGCATGGTGGTCCACAAGTATAATCCCAACACTTAGGAGACAGACAGGAGGATAAGAAGTTCAAGTACCAGTTTAGCCTGGCCTCTACAGCAAGACAGAAGAAGCTGGGCAAGGTAGTGCATACCTTTAATCCCAGCACTCAGGAGGCAGAGACTGGCAGATCTCTGGGAGGTCAAGTCCAGCCTGTTCTTCATAATGAATTCCAGAATAGCCAGAGCTACATAGTGAGACACTATCTTAAAAAAACAATTACGAGGGTGCTGGAGAGATGGCTCAGTGGTTAAGAGCACTGACTGCTCTTCTGAAGGTCCTGAGTTCAAATCCCAGCACCAACCACATGGTGGCTAACAACCATCCGTAATGAGATCTGATGCCCTCTTCTGGTGTGTCTGAAGACAGGGACAGTGTACTTACATGTAATAATAAATAAATTGTGAGGCTGGAGAAAGCAGAGGTCCTGAGTTCAATTCCTAGCAACCACATGATGACTCACAACCATCTGTAAAGCTACAGTGTATTCATAGACATAAAATAAATTAATTAATTAAAAAAATAACAAAAAGGCTTTCCATTTTCACATGTGGGAGGTGGGAAGGGTAATGTTGTGTGTGCACGTATCCACCTACCACAATACTCACACTCACGTGGAGGTCAAAGTGTAACACGCAGAAGTTGACCCCACCATGTAGGTCCCAAGGATCAGAGTCAGGTCATCAGGCTTAACAGCAAGTACTTTTACCCACTGAGCCATCTATCTCATCAGTTCCAAAGCAAGAATCTGGAGAGGTGATTGCTCACAATAGAAACCAAGGCCTTCTGCATACTAGGCAGGCACTTTACCTAAGCCATACCACCGACGCTGCCATACCCTTTTTAAAGCAATAGAAATACTCCTTAAAAAGTGCACATGTGCTGGATGATAGTGACACGGGCCTTTAATCCCAGAAAAACCAATAGATAAATAGATAGATAGATAGATAGATAGATAGATAGATAGATAGATAGATAAAAATTAAATACACATGTATACAAAATATATGCACACATCTATATAACCATATGGGCATGCCGAGAAGGCCCCACATCTCACTGCAGCAGGAAACACAGTTTAAATCTCTCCAGTTAGCATCTCGTCCCAGGCAGTACCCTCATGCTCAGTCTCTCTCAGGGACTGCTGTGACATGAGCAGGATACCAACTCCTGTGTGTAATGGCAAGCCATTCACGTGTCTTAGGATCATGATTGCAGTGAGAAGCCCAAAGTGTGCACTTCACCCATTAGTGGGCGGTGTTCTCTCCTCTCCTTACCTCGGCACAATCCCTGAAAGGCAGAGCCATGAACACCAGCAGAGAGTGAAGCTGCCTTTGCTGCACACACAGTTTGCAGGAAAGATGAAGCAGTCCCCAGGGGATGCGCAGAAGAGAGGGCCTGGGTGGGTAGAACAGAATTCCAACTGGTTTCACCAATCACAGGTGACTTGAATCTCACCAGGAGGGAGGGTTGAGGTCTGATGAGAAAAGGCATTCATTCCTTCATGTTATGTCTGCTCAGGAAGGAGAGACCTCAGGCAAGCGACACAGGAAGGAAGTAGAGTCTGGTGCACAGTCAGCCAACAGGAAGGTGAGTAAGAGGTAATGCAGTTTATCCTCATGTTGTGCAACTTGGCTTGCTTCTCAGCACACTGGCTGCATGTAGTAGAAGGATGACAAATGGTCTCCCTCTGTGTCTCTGTCTGTCTCTCTGTCTCTCTGTCTCTCTCTCTCTCTCTCTCACACACACACACACACACACACACACACACACACACACACACACACACACACACTAAATCCTTACTAAACATGCACACCTGAGAAGCAGGCTGCAGTTTGTAACTCTGCTCTGCCCCAGGCTCCTCCAGGCTCCCTTACCTATAAAATGAGGAATGGCTGCTGGGCCCACATTTACCTTTAATCCCAGCACAGAAGAGGCCGAGGCAGGAGGATGTCTGTGAATTCAAGGCCTGTCTGGTCTACACAGACCATTCCAGTAATAATGGAAGTGTTCAGACCTTTTCCTAAATGGAAGGATATTAAGGAAGAATGAAGACACTACTCTGAAAATTTTCTTTCCAAGCAGCAAGTTCAGAGAAACCATAAAATAAACTTTGTCTTCCAGATGCCTGTGTCTCTGTCAGTCTGTCTCTCTCTTTCACACGCACACTCACACACACACACACACACACACACACACACACACACACACATACATACAGGTCAAAGAAGAAAGAATGCTGGTGATAGCCTGTGTGAGTCTTTCCCCTGAGGAGAGTCACTGGCATGAGCACACTTGCAAAGACCCTCTTCTCTCAGCAGGACCTCCCTTGGACTGCATTAAGTGTAGATACTTCAGTAGAGAATGGTCAAAGCCCGGGATAAGGGGAAGTTGGGGATTAGGGGCAGCTTTTCCCACTCAATTCCAAGGGAACTTCAAGATTTAATATAACACTGTGTTCCACAGCAAAAGTGCCACCCCCAGCTTCATTTCTCCATTACTAATATCATTTACCAAAGCTCTCTTTCAAGTTAAAATTCTGTGCTTACCATGACTTTAACTATAGCAATTTTGTACATTTCACACACTCCCTTGAAAGCCAAAGGAAGCTCATAAGTATCCATTTAAGTACCAAAGAGACATCACATTAGGAGAAGGAGAGAGAAACAAAATGTGTTGTGTCGGCAGAGTGGAATGGTATTCAGCCTTAAAAGAGATGAAGCCACACACTGTAGCACAGATGATCCCAAAGGTTAACTGAAAAGCAGCAAAGACACAAAAAGATAGAGTCTCTCAGATCCCAGTAGTACAAGGTACTAGAGTAGCCAAGTTAGTGCTGGACAGCAGCACATAGGCTCTCTCTGTGTCTCTGTCTCTGTCTCTCTGTCTTTCTCTGTCTCTCTCTGTCTCTCTCTCACCCACACATACCCACACTAACTCCTTTCTAAACGTGCACACCTGAGAAGTGGTCTGTCTACCACTTATCTGTCTGCCTATCCACCTACACACACACACACACACACACACACACACACACACACACACACATATACACACATTTATCTTTTGGGCTCAAGTCCAAACCTGCCTTAGTCATGCTCGGCAAGGGCCATACACTGAACTCCACTCAGTCCCAAAGCATGTAACCCAGAAGCATATTTTAAGTGACTTTTACATAGACACCGAAGGGAATTATTAGTAGAACATAGGTAGGTAGGATGCAAGGTTATTCATAGGTGGAAAGAAAGCTCTATTTTCATGGTATAGAGATTAGCTGAGGTTGTAGCTCAGTAATAGAATACTTGCCTAGCATGTACAAGACTTTGGGTTCAATCCCCTGCACCTGTTTAGAAAGAGAGAGAGAGAGAGAGAGAGAGAGAGAGAGAGAGAGAGAGAGAGAGGAAGGAAGGAAGGAAGGAAGGAAGGAAGGAAGGAAGGAAGGAAGAAAGGAAGAAAGAAAGAAAGAAAGAAAGAAAGAAAGAAAGAAAGAAAGAGAGAAGGAAAGAAAGAGAGAGAAAGGAGGGTAAAAAGGAAGGAAGGAAGGAAAAAAGAAAGAAAGAAAGAAAGAAAGAAAGAAAGAAAGAAAGAAAGAAAGGAAGAAAGAAAGAGAGAGAGGGAGAGAGAGAGAGAGAAAGAAAGAAAGAAAGAAAGAAAGAAAGAAAGAAAGAAAGAAAGAAAGGAAGGAAGGAAGGAAGGAAGGAAGGAAGGAAGGAAGGAAGGAAGGAAAAAAGGAAGGAAGAGAGAACTTGAGATTGCTCAGAACAAAGATTGTAGAATCCTTGTCTCAAAGGTTGCTCTGCTTCCTAGGTCAAGCTGGTGTAGAATTACCTGTGTGCTTACGTGTGAGGAACTCAGCCTTTCACAGGGGAAGCCCTACCCTCCCAGGCAGCCCAGGCAGCCGCAGAGCTGGCAGAGCTGGTTGGCTGTATAGTCTCCACAGACCCAACAGATTCACATCCACTCGTGTATACATAGAAAATAGTGTCTAAAAGGAATCTTCAACCTCATTAGCATCACAGGTCAAAAATATAGTAAAAGACCTCCCTGGCCACTTCCACGTGACAGCCTGGCAAGAGCTCTTTACCTACTTGCTCCTGGCATATTTAAGAAACTCAGCTAACCAGCTTCCACATGGTCCCTCCCGTGAATCACATGGGCACAGCATCCTTGAAGCCCTTCATTCACTAGTAGAAGACGCTGGGCCAAAAGAGGTGAAGGCAAACAGAAATGTATATAAACTAACTTGCCACTTCCTAACAGACAATAGAACTTCCCTAACCACTCTGAGCATTAAGTTTCCTCATCCAAAAATGGAGATCATGGGGCTGAGGCTGGCACGCTTTGAATGTGCAAGGACCTGGGACCAATCTACAGCCCGCCTCCTCCAAATACCTATCTCCCTTTGTGATGACTCAGAAACCAGCAAAACTTTAGTACAGTGCTGCTCAGTCAATCGGGGACTTCAGTGTCACAGTGAAAACTAATCTACATGTGTGCTTTGGTGAGTTCTTGCTCACCAGACTTGTGACTAGTCTCAGACTCCTTTCCCATCTCTGCCTACTCATACTGGATTCTGAACCTAGTTTATGTTTATTCAGTTAGGAGAGAGAGAGAGAGAGAGAGAGAGAGAGAGAGAGAGAGAGAGAGAGAGAGAGAGAGAGAGAGAGAACAACATTCAAACATACCCATACCTCCCCTAAAAAGTAGGGCAGCCTCTTTGATGCTTTTCTGTTAAATGAATCTGCCTCCAGACAAAGAAACTCAAGTTCTGTACCCAGATGGTCCAAGTTGCAGTGGGTCAGGGAGTCAAGGAACAGAGCAGGAATCCAAAGCACCCAGTGTTGGCTGCTACAGAAAGAGCATTTATAGAGAAACCCCAAACCACAGGCCTCCTTTTGGGTAGAGCTCTCATCCGGCTTAGGGATTATCCCAGTGTTTCTGAACTTTAACGTTCAGAAAGGGAGAGTGTTGAATTTGGTCAGAAGTGCCAAATTCCTGGGTGCTAGTGTTCTTAGCTGTTCCTTAGCAAGTTCACAAGGGCCAGGGCTAGAGAGGAGGTCTGCTGTGTCTTGGGCCTCCTAGGAATGGGGATAGTGGTGTAAGCTTAAACAAAAATTATCTTCTTCTCATATTGGGTGCCTTTGAATTTGATGTGCATCTGAGGGTGAATGCAAAAATGTCCAGGACTAAGGATTTGTTTGTTTCTTCCTTCTGGTCCTCCTCCTCCCACTCATCTTCTTTCTTCTTTCTCCTCCTCTTCCTCCTCCTCTTCTTTTCTTGTTTTTGAGACAGGGTTTGTCTGAGATCCACCTGCCTCCGCCCCTGCCCCTACCCCTGTCACCACCACCCCCACCCCACCCCCGCCCCGGGCCCCTGCCACGCCCCCACCCCGCCCCCGCCCCTGCTTCCCAAGTGCTTGGATTAAAGGTGGTTACCATCCTGACCACTTAGAGGAATGATTACATTAATAATGAGCAAGAGTTTCACATACATTCTCATTTAGTCCTAATCACAACCCTCCGAGTAGCCATTTTTGTTCTCATGGAATCGTCAGAGTAATAAGAAGCGGAGGCTTCAACTGCTTTCCATGTGGTCCGCTGCTCTAGTTTAACAGCAGTCAGGGATGAGGAAGGGCTGACGCCCTGGACAGAGACACAGGTTTTATTTACAGCCAAGAACCACACGGGCAGGCAGTCATTAATGGGGACCCTAGATTCCCACATACCCCCAACCCCTCCACCCCAGTCTTCCTACAGGTTGGATATCATAAACTCTCCTATGAAGTGTGTCAGCCTAAAGGCCCCAGGGGCCTCTTCATGACCTGGGCTCTGCACACGACCTTATATTACTTCAAAATCCAACTGGGAAACCTCATCCACCATGACAGTCTACATTCCAGCATGAATGAAGAAGGAACTCATGAATCACCCCTAGGAGAGGAGTTATTAGTTGTTGACGATAGAGAAGAGTCTAGTGGGTTGACCATGCTCCAATGGTTCCTCAGCCATGAGGTCTGAGTAGCAGTAATTTTGGATCCAGTGGGTCACATTGTCTTTTTAAAGAGGAAAGGGAGAAGCCAACGAAGTTGAATTCCGGGTGGGGGTGGGGGTAATGGAGGTGAGGACTGGTGAACACATATGATCAAAATACACAATACACCTGTGTGAGATTCTCCAAGAAGGCAGTGTTAACTTTCTAAAAAGGCATCAACACTCCAACATAAGCTCTAGTACAAACTTTCACAAAGCACCATGATATTTTCTCAAAAACAAATTCACAATGGTACCAGTTCATATCCTTCAGGTTCTCTCCATTCCGGAGGGTTGCAGGGTATCCAACCGAGGGTTTTGCACATGACAGGCAAGGCCACTGAGCCTCCCCTGGCCCTGAGTTCACACTTCTCCGCTGCTTTTCGTAAGTACGTTACAGACTCTCTTATTTGCTCACACTAATGGGTGGTGGGCATTATCTTCTGCCCTTTCATCTCCTGGATATCAATGCTCTTTACTGCTTTCACCAGTCTTAGGGCTGAATTTGGGTACTTCCAAACTATATTGTTACTAGCGAGCATTTGCTATGAATATCTTAGTATGTTTCTAGCTTTGTTTTCTTTTGAAGGATTTCTTTAGAATTCCCAGGAAAAGCATTTCTATACCAGTATTTATAAACACTGGTACACCTTGAATGCCCTCCAAATGAACCATAAGAGATAGAGTACGATTTCATCTACAACACTCTGAAATTATTTTAACTCCAAGAAACACGTGCATAGACTCTCTAACGTTTGTCACTGTTTCGGCTGTAATGCGATTGGTCCCTCACCAAGGTTCCTGTCTGCAATCTTCACAATCAGCTATTGCTTCAGTACTTTCTCTTGAGTCTGCACACAAATGAGGAACAGGAGAATCTGATCACGATGGCCTCTGGAGCCAGCCGGAGCCCTGGAAACTATCACTTAAGTAACAACTTAGACTCCAGAAAGGCCTTATGGTCTCTAAACTTCAGTGTCTACTTTGAAAAATATTGAAATGTATTTCTATCCCAGGTACATAAAAACATAAAATTGCACATTATCAATGAGGTATGAGATTACAATACATATGGTGTATATATATTAGCTTCTTTCATTAAAAGTTTTTTTTAAATGATTTAGTTGGGAAAATATTCATACATAAAATGTTAAAGTTTTTAAGATTAAGTGAGCCAGACTAGATGTGGTTGGTGAACACACATATGTAACCACAGCACTCAAGAGGCAGAGACAGTAAGATGATCGAAAATTCAAGGCCAGCCTGGTCTATAAGACGCTGTCTCAAACACAGCCTACCTCCCGCTATAATACTAAAGAGTAAGTGGGCTCAAAGGGACTCAATGTTAATGCAAAGCACTGGCTGCGCGTCCGAAGGATCCAAATTCAATTTCTAGCACCCACATGGCAACTCAAACCATTTGTAACTCCAGTCGCAGGGGATCCAATGCCTTCTTTTGGCCTCCATGGGCCCCAAGAAGGCACATAAAGCATAAATCCATGTAGGTAAAATAAAATACAAATACACATAAAAAAATTTAAAAAGCGAACCAATCTATGACATGCTTATACTATATTTAACTCACAATGACATCTATTGTTTACCCTTCCTATATATCCAAGTTTTGCTAAATCTGTTGTTTGTTTAGTTTTGAGACTAGGTCTAGCTATGTAATGCAGGCTAGCCTCAACTCCCAACATTCAGAGGTGAGAAGAGGACATGGGAGGGGCGTGTCTTCCCCTAGCACCCTCTACCTCACTGCCTGAGAGCAGTGAAACAGAAGCTCACCATTTGGGCTAGGCTAGCTGGCTATCGAGGTACCAGATCCATTAGTCTCTGTTCTCCAATGCTGTGAATACAAGCATATGCTGGGGTTGTGAACTTGGCTCCACTGTTAGCCACCGAACCATCTCTTTAGCCTAGAGAAAACCCTTTCTTTTCCAGCATGCTACCAGATACTCCAATGTAATTCAGAGTTACTATGAAATTCTTCAGTGTTTTCAAGTATAATTCCATACCAAGCACCTTACTCAAAAACAGATTCCAGGTTCTGGGGAGGAAAATACCAAAATAAATAATTCATAGGACCAGCTCTCGAGGAACTCACAGTGTTTATTTGCTAAGCCTTCTAGAGAAAATTGCAGACTTTGTAAGGGTAATTAAACATTATTTTTGGAACAATGTGTCATTGTAAAACTGAAAGGAACTTCAGGGAACAGAGTCCAGGGCATGTTTACTGCGTCTTCTGGGTGTGCGTACATACAGATGTCCTGTAATTTAAGAAGAATGTTGCCATAAAGAAACAAGGTCCTATGCTTCTGGGCTTATTTCTTAGTCCTTCAGATAATAAGGTAAGCACTTAAAGCCAGGGACACATCACAGCATCTCACCAACTTACAGGTCCAGAATCCTAAAGAAAAACAGTCGGTCTAGTTTAAAGATCCAATCTCCAATTTAATTGATGAGAAAAGAGACCATAGAGGTTTAAATGACTTTTTTTCTGTTTGTTTGTTTGTTTGTTTGTTTGTTTGTTTGTTTGTTTTATAAAGAGGGGCTCCTTATGTAGCTGTGGCTGGGTTTTGGAGACCAGGCTGGTTTTGAACTCAGAGATCTCTCAGCCTCTGACTTCAAAGGTTGGAATTAAAGGTATGCACAACCACACCCAGCTCTAAATGGCTTTCTAAAGGTCAGGATGGTGTGGGACTTAGAGGCTACACCCAGCCTGAAAAGTCACCCAGGTTGTGTCCTTCCATGGTCACTGCTCAGTTCTGCACATTGGGAGGAATGAATCCCCCTTTGTGACATTTGCTTGTTTGTGACATTTGCTTGTGGTCACTATCATTCAAACATGCCTTCTCTCCCTACATTTCCTTTCCTTTTTTTAAAACAATTTTTTATTAGATATTTTCTTCATTTACATTTCAAATGCTATCCCCAAAGTCCCTTATACCCACCACCCACCCCGCTCCCCAACCCGCCTACTCCCACTTCTGGGCCCTAGCCCTGGCCCTGGCATTCCAGGGCATATGATCTTTGCAAGACCAAGGGCCTCTCCTCCCAATGATGGCTGGCTAGGCCATCTGCCACATACGCAGCTAGAGATATGACCTATGGGGATACTGGTTAGTTCATATCAATATTCCTCCTATTGGGCTACAGACCCCTTCAGCTCCTTGGGTACTTTCTCTAGCTCCTCCACTGGGGGCCCTGTGTCCCATCCAATAGATGACTGTGAGCATCCACTTCTGTATTTGCCAGGCACTGGCATAGCCAGGGTCATGTCAGCAAAATCTTGCTGGCATATGCAATAGTGTCCACATTTGGTGGCTGATTATGGTATGGATCCCTGAGAGGGGCAGTCTCTGGATGGTCCTTCCTTCTATCTCAGCTCCAAACTTTGTCTCTGTAACTCCTTCCCTTTTCAATTCAGTTAACTTTACTATCAACAACAAATAATTCTGTACCAGTCAACTAGGCTTTTCAAAGATATATTAGTAGAATTTATTTCGATGTGAAATATTAATGGCCATGATCAATCTATCAATCTATCTTATAATGTAAACTTCTCATGAGTCTATTTAAAATACATCTTTGTGTGTATGTGTGTGTGTGTGTGTGTGTGTGTGTGTGTGTGTGTGTGTGTGTTCAAGTATAGGAACACACAGAGGCCAGAGGCATCTGATCCCCTGGAACTAGAGTTTCAGACCATCCATCATGAGTTGCCTCTCGCATGGGTACTAGGAATTGAACTATGTCCTCTGCAAAAGCAGTAACCACTGAGCCATCTTTCCAGACGACTACTCACTTCTTGTTTGTTTCAAAATCATATCTACCAAAAAAAGAGTTCCCCTCACAATGGGAGTGATTTAGCACTAAGAACACACTTCCTCTAAATGTTAGACATACCTATGACACTAAAGCACTTGATGCAAAGACAATTATGTAAGTTTGTTTTAATTTTTTAATATTATTTTCTGTGTATGAGTGTTTTGTCTGCATATATCTCTGTGTATCACAGGCATCTGAGAAGGTGGTGAGCCTCCATGTAGATGCTGGGAATTGAACCCAGGTCATTTGCAAAAACAAGTGCTAGTAACCATGAGCAAGTTCTCCAGCCCCATGTTTTTGTTTTTTGGAGTTTTTTTTTTTAATGCATTTTTTTTTTTGTCACAGTTTATGTTCAGGGAGTTTAGAAGTTTGCTGTTACATTCTATATAATTTATTTCAAAAATATTTCATCAGAAAGATGAATTTATATCAACAGTAAACATTTGTCAAGCATACCAGAGGTCCTGCGTTTGATCCCTAGCAGTGTATAAATGTACAAAAGTATGCACACATACACACACACACACACACACGTCCGTCCCCCCCAGAAACAGAACTCCCCCCACAGAGACAACCCCTCACACACACATACACATACACTCATGCTATAAGACATACAAGTGTAGATTAGGAAAGGCCAAACGGCAACTACAGGAAGGTTTCTTAAGTCCTAAAGGCTCTATTAATCAGAGAAAGGAATTAAAACCTCGTTCTCACTGTCGAATTCTACCTTACAAATTAACAAATTGAGGTCTAGTGCTCCAACTGTTGCAGGTTAGACATACATCCTGCCAGTTCTGCATTCCCCTTACAATGACAAGCAAGCAATCCTGGCAAGTGTGACAGTGCCCTAGGCACATTCTTAGGTCCAGTGACCGATTCCAGAAAATTCTTAACTACCTGACTCCAGCTGAATCCTGCAGCTGGCCTTTCACAGAAGGCTTAATCAGAGCCCACACTGGTAACAGCATTGACCTGAGACTTGCTTTTCAATGTTCACCTTTACCTGTTCTCTCACTGCTGCCCGGATAGCAGGCGCACTCACCGATGGGCTTACACAGGCAAGCAAAATGGCTTAGGCTGATTCTCAGCAACAAACAGCATGTGACCACTATGTGACAACCAAAATGGCATAGGTTGATTCTCAACAATAGCATGTGACCACCATGTGACAAAAGGAGTGGATGATAGAGTAAAATATCACATTGACATTTAAGTCATTATAGCCTTGCCACATGTTTACATGGGAAGTTTTTATTTTACTTTTGGGCAGAGCTGGGCATCAAAATTGAGGTCTTCCACATTCCAAGTATTCCATTGAGCTATACACCCACCCCATAAATACACTTTAATTGACAAATAATTGCATTTATGAGCACAATGATATACATGAGAGGTAATATAATAATATAGTATAGTATATTACATATATTACATTAGATATATTACTATATATAAGATTATATACTACATATAATACATATTATATATTTCAGGATAACCCACTGTACCAATCACTCTTCACAGTCTGATCATTATGTGTGTACATGTTCACATGTATGAGCAGGGTACACAGACATGTGCATGTAGAAACCAGGTCAATATCAGGTATCTTTCAGTCAGTCACTCCCCTGCTTATTTTTTTGGAGGCATAGTATCTCACTGAACCTCAAGTATGTATGCAGATTCTGCCCAGCTAGCTCCTTGGATCCACTAATTCCTCCCTAAGCCCAGCTTAATTGCTGTGATTATAAGCCTGAGGCATCAAGGTGGGGTGCTTCTGTCAGGGTCAGTATAATACTTGCTCGACAAGCATGAAGACCTGAGTTCCACCCCCAGAAAACATGTTAAGGAAAAGAACAAAAGGACGAGGAAGCTAGACACAGTGACACACTTTTGTAATCTCAGCACTGAAAAGAAAGAGACAAGCAGATCTCTGGGGCTTCTCTGGGGCTCCTTAAATAGCTAGCCTAGCCAAGTCGAACCTAGCCTTATCACCAAGCACTAGGTCAATAACAAACTCTATCTCAAAAATGTAAGTGTAGCCAGGCATTGGTGGTATATGCCTTTAATCCCAGTACTCTGGAATCAGATACAGCAGAAGCAGTTGAGTTCTGAGTTCAGAATGAGTACTAGGGCAGCCAGAGCTACACAGAAAAACCCTGTCTCAAAAAATCCAAAACAAACAACAAAAACTTTAAATGTAATGTTTCTAATGAATGGCACTCAAGATAGTCCTTTGGTCACCTTGGCAAAATTGCCAAGACCCATGTCAGGTGTCACTGACATTAGTCACCCAAGCACAGGCTGAAAGGTAGGAAGCAGAGCTCAGTGCAGGGCAGACACTCACTCAGCTCCACATGGTCGCCACAGCAGCTCCCAAAGTCCTGTCAGAGACCACTAGTGGAATTTAAGAACAGGAGTTGGCAGACACAAAGGTTCTTGGGGGAAGACTACAATATATCCAGATTGGATGTGGGCTTCTAAAGGGAGAGTGGTACTTCTTGTCTTTACGGTGGCCATAGACAAGATTTTGGTGGCATATGAAGTAACATATCAAATGGTTCACTGTTTACAAAACGACATCGGAAAAACCCTAGGTCACCAGGATAGCAGGGGAAGCTAAGACGTTCAGTGTAAACAAAACACTGTGACTGGTCCAGAAAGTTTCCAAGGAGTGAGACCACACCCTAGGTCCAGAAAGGAGTGAGGCCACTCTCCGGCCCACCTACATTCCTTACCCCTCACCCGTATCTCCACTGTCTCATCAAGACAGACTGAGGTGGGACCCTGTAGTCCATCACGGGCCCCACCTATAGTGAGCAGGGTTTCTGTTCACCTCTTCCCGGGACAAATTAACTCAACAGCAGAGAACACCATTCCAAACAGTTTTTCCTAGAGCTCAGTCATGGACCTTGGCACCAGAAAATACTCCAACAGGCTGGACTGCCGTTCAGTAGAAGAGTGCTTGTCTTTTATGAATCCAATCCCTGGCACAGCAAAATTAATAGTTTTTAAAAAAGAAGAAGCTGTTTTTAAAAAATACACTTTCAAGAAAGAAATACACTACTTCAGAAACAAACTCAGCTCACGATCTTGCTTCTTTCTTTCGAGCAAAGTGAGATGAAGTCTTGAGTCCCAGATATAAAACATCTTCATCCCTCCTCCCTCTCCTATCACAGGACCACCCCTGCCCCCGACATCCTTATCATCTCTGGAATTTGGCCCCACCTTCTATTTCCCCATACCTTATCCGCCAGATTTTATCTACCAGACTTTTCCAGAACAAATAAACAAATGTAATGTCTCCCAGCTCAATTCTGACCAGACCAAACAAAAACAAAAGCAAACAAAGCCCCAGAAAGCACAGACAACAGGTTTTCCGCCTACCCTGAATGTGTACCTGGTTCCTATGAACACTGGCGTCCCAGCACAGGGAATGGTCTATAGCTGCCGGAAAAGACCCTTCCTCTCTGTGGAGGCTTTAATACTCAGGTCTGCAGACACTTCCATCCTAGATCTTTCTAGTTGCCAGCTTCTCCGCTCCATTTGGTTGTTTCACAAGCAAAACAGCTCCAAAGGGGAATCAACTTCTCTCCCCAACCTGGTGCCAACCTCATCAACCCTTCCACCTACCTCCCACCACCCCCCCAGTGCTTCCAGCACCATAAATGCTGCTTTCCGTACCCGAACCCACCCCACTCTCATGTCCACACCGCAAACGTCTGAGTCATCTTGCTACCCCCCGACCCCCATCAACAGTATTAGTTAATCACCACTATATTTCTGATTTCAACCACAAACCAAGTCTCATTCTCTCGCCTATTATAGTTCATCCATCACACTATTGGGTGACTGTAGGGGCACTGGGTGGCACTGTTTGCTAACAGCCACTCTACCCTCCTGGGTGGCTGAACATGAGTGCACAGGCTGAGCTACATGGCTGTCTGGATGAGGAATTGAAGCCTCTTCTCACACTGGTGCCCGACAAGGGTGCCACGAGTACCAGCAGTACCCACCCCTCAAACAGTGCCCTTCACAGCTGTGGTATGAGCCGGGCATGGTGGTGCACGCCTTTAATCCCAACACTCGGGAGGCAGAGGCAGGAGGATTTCTGAGTTCGAGACCAGCCTGGTCTACAGAGTGAGTTCCAGGACAGCCAGGGCTATACAGAGAAACCCTGTCTCGAAAAAACAAAACAAAACAAAACAACAACAACAACAAAAAAAACCCAAAAAACAAAACAAAAAAACCAGCTGTGGTATGATCATTTGACCCCCCCCCACCCCAGATCCCAGCAGTGGGTATCACCCCTACCATCACATCCCAGATTCTACAAATGACCCAAAGGCTTCATCCCAATCATTTTCCTCTTGAGCACAACACTCTTCTCCTAGAAACCTATCCCCTTACTTATCTGGTTGCTTCCTGTTCACTTTTTGGATATGTTAAATAGCAAACACAACTTGCAGCGAAAGAGATCTTGCAGGTCTCCCCTAAACCATGGAAGGGGCCCTTGCTCAACAAACAACACCCAGTGCTTTTCAACAAACACCACCACATAAGATTAGGATAACCTATGCAACTAAGTGGGTGCTTGTCTGCCTTTCTCTAGCCAACAGACTCAAGGATGCAGTGAACAGATGCAGAAACATTCACTGTGTCATGATGGTAGCTATAGACCCAGAGCCAACAATACCTGTCTCAGTAAACTCCTGCCTGAACAAGCAAGGAGGGTACCCAGCACCCCAAGGAAGGAAGGCTACTGAATTAACAAAAGAAAAGCAAATCTTGGGGGGATTTCTTAGGAATTTCCTAACTGGATGGAAAATTACAGACCAATGACTCAGGAACTCCATGAGGGGCTGCCCAGAGGAGTGGGGCCTGCCTAAGTGGAGCAAAGCCCTGGGTTTGCTCCCCGCCTGGCACAGAGAAAAACAAAAACAAGAGATTCCAGTGTTTGGTGGTAGCGCCATTGCATTTGGGGGAGAGCCACCATCCTCCATTTAGTTATGGAGAGAGCTTTATTGGAGCCAACTTCTCTTGATACACAACCTGTGTGTCCATCACAGAGGGGCCCTTAAATACTCTGTTGCCACCAGCCTAAGTTTTTTACATTTTAAACAGTCTTTCAAATTATGTACCTAGTCGTGAGTTCTACAAATTACTTCCTGAAGGAGCCAACTCCAACCAATTCCTGGATAAGAATCCACCTTTCATAGCCTGGGCTAGGCTTTTACCTCTCTGTGCTTATTGATCTAAGGCCTAAAAAGGGGTCACAATACCTTCCCATATCTGTTACTACATGTATTTTAAGGTGTCCTCTTCATTAGCTGTTGGGTTCTCAGACTACAGAACTGCACAGCAGAATGCTGTTGGCTAAACGTTGATTCTCTTCTACCATATGGGATCCTGGGATTGAAGTTAGACAGTCAGGCTGGCAGCAGGCGTCTCTTCCTGCTGAGCCACCACAATGGCTTTATTCACAGCTGATCCTGTTTGCTTGTTTTAGGAGGGTCTCTAGGTAGCCCAGGGGAACCTTTAGCCATTCATCCTTCTAGCCCAGCCTCTTGAAAGCTAGGAATAAAAAGTGTGCACTGAATATTCTTGTTTAGTTTTCTTTTGGGTTGATACTTCAGACTGTCAACTTTCTCTACTCAATATGCACGGTCAGCCGATACTTCTCTAACTTCAAAAAGCTGAGAGAAACATTGAGTATATTTTTTTTAAAAAATCAAAATTAGCTTAATAGTTCCTTTTAAAAGTATTTATTTATGTATTTATTTTGGTGCATGTGTCTGTGTGTATATAACTACGTGCTCGTGTGGGCAGCTAACGAAAGAAGCCTGAGGCGTGCATAGGACCCTTTGAAGTGGGACTTACCGTCACTTGTGAGCCGTCCAACATGGGCTCAGGAAACAGAATTCTGATTCTCTGTGAGAGCAGCAACTGCTCTTTTAACCACCAAGGCATCTCTCGGTCCCTTCGTGTTCCTTCTCCAGCTTTGAGTTTCTAATGCTAGACTCTTATCAAGTTTTACAATGGCATAAACACCTGAAATTTCTGTGGTGGTAAAACTTGGCAGGGTACAGAAGCCATTTACAGGGGATAATAACTCTCTGCACTTTGTAATTAAAAAAAAAGACTTATATTTCAAGGCATTTTAATTTACTGATAGCTTCTCTACTCGTTGGTAGGAAGTACTTAACCAATAGTCCATTGATACTTAGAGCATTTTCTATGTAGACCAACTTCAATTCTCAGAGGCCTACTTTGCTCCATAGGGAAATCCTTGGCAATGTCTGGAGCCATGTGAGTTTATTGTCACTGGCGTGGGGGGGTGGGGGGGTTGGAGCACCCAGTGGGTACAGGAATGCTGGTAAAAGTCCTGTAACGTACACAACAGTCTCCTGTCACAAAAACCATCTGGCCAAGGGCTAGGGCTACAGTGTGCTGTGTACAGTACTTGCCTGCCAGGAATAAAGCTCAGGGTTTGGTCCCCAATACCATATAAGGGGGTTGGTGGCGCTCGCCTACAATTCTAGCTCCTGGGAAGTGGGTGCAGACAGATTAGAAGTTCACAGTCACTCTGAGCTTCATAGTGAGTTGCAGGTTGAACAGACCCCATCACAAAAATAAAATCTATTTGGTCAAAACTGTCAGCAGTGCTATAAACACACATGATATTTGTCTCCAAGGGAAACCTGACAGTATCAAACCAAACCTCCATCATCAAAGCTAAGAATATAGTCCCCACAAGAATATACCACACCTGATTTACAACAGTCACCTAGGAACAAACACCCTTTCCAGCAGAGTTGGGTATTTGACGTCCTGACCGAGAACTGTAAGCACATTGCTCATTTGTTAATATGAATACTAAAAATAGACCCAGGGATCCTTATCTGTCCATACACAAGGCTGCATTACTCAGTGCAGCTGAAATACTACACAGTCCGTAGCAAACAGCAGGTGTGCTACATATGCCTGAAATTCCAGCACTCAGGAAGCCGATCCAGACTCTGATGACAGCCTGAGCTGCACAGTGAGAACCTGTCTCCAACCAACTAACAGAAAACTGCCTCTGACATTCAGGAAAGACTTTCCAACAGTACTAACTTTTTTTCCTACCACCTAATTTCCTAATTAGCCATTGCTAAGAAAGCTAGATTTCCTCCCTTTAAAACCTGAAAAAGAAAGGAAGATGGAAGGAAGGAAAGAAGGAAGAAGGAAGGAAAAAGGAAAGCAGAGATACCTGTAGCTTTCCATCTTTCCAGAACTGAAACCTTCTTCCAATCCTCTGCAGAGGGGTCCCTGTCTACTAACAGATAATTTACTCTGATCTTTAAAACAAAACAAAACAAAACAAAACTGTCTACCCCTCCTCTTCCTTTCCAGAAGACAAACCCGCCTTTCAGAACAGCTCTAAATAGGGGCAGCAGGCCAGAGGAAGAAATCATATTGCTCCCCCACCACCACTCACCAAATTCAGGTCACAGCCCCACCCACCCTCCTTCTCAAGTCAACGCACCAGTGCTCTCTCTGAACACTACCTCCTACCTACCAGTTTGCCTCTAGCTCCATTATTTGTAACAAAGCAGTTCTCTTCTGCAGCGAAAAGGAAAGATAAAGAGTACACACCAAGCTGACACTTGTTTTTTTTTGCAGAGCCAAGCTCGGATCCTCCACTGGAGGATCCTCCACAGTTGCACGGGGAAAGGGGTTGCATTTTTTTATTCTGCACTGAAAGAACTAAGACTGGGAGCAGCTATGCGCATGAGATGGACTTCTTCTCACTCTTGAGGTGTGATGGCGCTCATCTTTAACCTTGGTAGACAGAAGCAGGAAGATCTCTTTGAGTTCGAAGCCACATGAAAGAGAGAAGGAATGAAGGAGGGAGGGAGGAAGGCAGAAAAAAAAAAGAAAAGAAAAAGTAATAACCCAAGAAAAAGCAAAAACTAAAGAACTAACATGTCTAAGAAGAATTACCCGTTTTTGTAACAGACCTGCAGCCCAAGGCAAGAGGAAGAGCGGCGACTGCTTGGACCCCAAACTGGCCAGTCTGTTTGCAATCACCCTAAAGTAGTCATTCTCTGCCCCAGCGTCGGCTTCTCGGTCGGCGCTCTAACAGGGAGTCACAAACGTCTCTACACTGGCCTGTGGCCTTACGAAGTTTAAGTCTTTGGCGCCCAAGACACCGTTCGTCTCTACTTTTCATGCCTGCAACCAACCCTGATTTCTAAGCCCTCACTCATTGCACCAGTCCGGGAAAGAGTGGTCAGAAAGTGACTTCTAGATGCCACGTGTGTATCCGCGTCCCACCGAAGGACCGGAAGGAGAGTGCTAAGAGGACTCCTGCTCCATCCTAGCCGGGTTCCCGAACCAAGCGCCCTCTCCCTGCTCCAGCACCACTGCCTCCTTGGTGCAGCCCGTCCCGCCCGTTAGATCCGGTTCGGTGCTGTCCAACTCTGCCGGGCAACCCCACCGCTGGCCCAGCCTAGGTTACCTGGAGCCTGTGCCTGCAGGGCGCACGAAACAGTGCTGGATCGGCTCGCCAAGCGGATACTGGCGCGCTCAGCCTTCTGCGCTCCAGACCTCCGAGCCAGCGCCACGCCCTAGGACCCACCCTCGAGACCACGCCCCCAGGCCCACCCTTAAGACCACGCCCCCGGTTCCACTTCGCCCACCTGCGGCCACCGCTCGAGGTGAGGGCGCCCTCTGGGAGTTGCAGTTGTCCGGGAAGAAAACTAGAATCCAAACTTCCTCTTGCTTCCTAAGAATTCTTGGTTCTCTGGGCCAAGGACAAGCTACCTGGATGGGATCTTTTAAGAACTTTTATGTCTTCTTCCTCTGAAGCAGGAAATGTGCCAACTGTTGTCCTGTCTGATCTTAAAAATAAGTAAAAAGTTAAAATGCCCAACGTGTTTATACTGCATCAACTTTAGAGTCGCCCATGCCTTATCATTTTCTAGATAAACCTTGTATCTCATTTTGTGTTACCAGAATGTCAGAATTTATTGAATAACCAATATATTCACAAGCAATGTCAGTTTTTTGGTTGCAGCTTGCCAAGTAATCCTGATTTTACTTGAAAGCTGGTTCCTCTTTCGCACTTTAATTCGTAGTACTAACTCACTTTACACGTTATGCTTTACATAGTAAACAATACACAAATATACAGATTAGAGAAACTACAAGTTTGCAAGCATGTGGGTCTCAGGTGAGCATGCTTAGTGCCCCTCAAGGATAGAAGACATTATCCGTGGGAGTGTAGAAAGCAAGGCTGAGCTGTCTTGGAAGCACCAATCTGTGAAATTCACCCTCTTGGGCTGTAGATCTGAAGAGGTTGCCCCAAGGACTGCCCGCAACAGAACAGAACAGGAGATAGTGGTGTCTACTGAGTGGAACAATAACACCCCAGTTCATGCCAACTCCAGCCCCATGTGTCCTTTCTGCTAAGCTTGGCCCCTTCCTCTCTTCTATTCTAGGGGTTGACTCTTGGAAGATTGCTTTGTTTGCCTTGTCCCTGTTCCCTGCCCCTCCCCCTTTCCCTGGAGTCTTCCAGGGGAAAGCAACATCAGCTCTGGCCACCTGCAGAAACAATGAACTGGGAGTTAATGATTCCTTCCTTCAACCTCGACCCTTTCCTTAAGAGATTTCCCCTCCAGTGACAGTTTTCGCTCTCTTGCTCTAATTTTATGCAGAAAAGTAATGTTATAATGCATTCTAAGTTTAATTCCATTATTATTTTATGTGCATGGATGTGTTGTGTGTCTGTATGTTCATCACATGCATACAGTGCCCTCTGAGGCCATTGGTCCTCTCAAACTGGAGTTACAGATGGCTGTGAGTCTCCCTGCGGGTGGTAGAAATTGAACTGGGATCATCTAGAAGACCAGCCACACTTCCAGCTCCTTTTATAGTGGATTATGTGTTAGGTCTAGAACAGAGAAAGGACATGAGCCCTTTCCCACATGAGGTTTATGATTTATTTTGTCATGCACACGGAATGTCAGGATGTGACATCTGAACGTCAGCCTGTCATTTGTTTTCATGAGAAAGAGCTGTCTCCCCCATCCTTTCTGGACTAATCTGCCCTGCAGAGGTTTATCCTATGTAGTTTAAGTGTGTTTTGAGCTGTCAATATCTATAAGAATCACACACACACACACACACACACACACACACACCTCTTCCTTTTCCGTTGTGTTGTTTTCTGTTTGTTTGGTTTCAGTTGGGTACTGTAATGGAAACCAGGGACTTAGGCATGTTAAGCAAATGCTTTGATTATTTGAGCTACACCACTGAGTCAGCCTCTGACCTTCTAACTTTAATGTGCATTGTCAGCTTTTAGAATAAGTCTAAGGCTGGAGAGTACTTGTTCCTCTTGCAGAGGATTTGGGGTTGGTTTCTAGCACCCACATGGCAGCTCATAATCACCTGAAACTCCAGTTTCAGAGGATCTAGTACCCTCTTCTAGCTTCCACGTATACCAGACACACACAGTGCATACAGCTCACAGAAGCTGGGACCCTGGAGCACACGGCACAGCCTGTAGGCAGCTCAACAGGATGGAGAGTGTCCTTCTATGTACCTAGGTTGGTTTAAACCTCCTCCAGGCAGCTGGTCCGAGACTCAAGGGTCTTGGCAGCTCGGCTTCCTTTGAGAAGAGCATTCAGCTTCTATTGCTGAGTATGGCAAGGAGAGACACCTAGTGAATTTGCTCAGTCTGAGGGACTTCCTGCAGAAATTTTGAGTTGTTTACTTTCCAGTTTAAGGAGCTTCCCTGCAGGATGGAATGCTTCAATCTCAGAGGAAAGTAACTATTGCACAACACCTTGGTGAGCAGTGGGTCAGTGCTCTTAACCGATGAACCATTTCCTGGCCCCCCGTAAAACCTTTTATAAATATCATCAGAGAACTGTAGTATATATAATACACTCGTCAGTGAGCTATGTCAGAGACACAGACGTGTTTGCCTTTTTTTTTCCCATGTCATCGTGTATTAGAAGGATATAAATTCAACTCCCGAAGTCCACTTCATTGGCTTTAATTCTCTATTTATTCCTGATTTTGCTTGGTATCCGCCAACCATCGGCAATCATAACTTCTTTTGCGCCAAACTTAATTACTAATATTACTGAAGTCATGGGTGGGGAGATGCGTCTCTTCTTGCACTCCATCTCTAACTTCTGCTCCGGAAGAATTCACAGCAGGATGCAAGCAGGGCAAGCCAGGAATTGAGGCTTATTTCAGCAGGCAAGAAAACAAGAGCATCCTCCAGTGCGAAGGGCAGATCTAGCGGAGAGCGGTAGCTCAGGGCTGCCTGGCATCTGGACCTGTGACTCCTAGTCGACCATTTCTCTTCCTCTTGCCCATGCGTGAGGCAGCTTGCAGTGCTTTCCATTCGGAAGGAAGTAAAAAGCCTTCTTAGAAACTGCCCTTATCTATAATTCAGTCTGTTTTAATTATATGCCTCAGATGCAAGAATGTGTTGAGAAATATTAGCAGAAAGAGTAGCAGTGCCTTGCAGACTACTTCTTGAGGCTGGGGGTTGGGGGTAGGGCTCCCTGCTGGCCACCACAAGAACCTACAGAAAAAACCAACTTCATTTCCGCATCCCCAAGCCCCTAACCCCACCCCAAGAGCTCAGTCCTTCCTCTTTTCAGTCAGCTTGACTAGCTCATAGCCAGCTGCAACCCCTCATAGTTACCTTCCTAAGCGTCCCTCAGCTTTGCCATGTAACATTCACTTTTAAACCTAACCTTTGTTTTACAGTTTAATCTTACACGTCCGCGCATGACGCATCGCAAAGTTGTGTATGGCGAAGCCTGAATCAGACAGGCAGTGTTGACTAAGCCTGAATCAGACAAGCTGTGTTTGAAGGCAAAGGCAAAGAGCGGATAGATACGCGTGGACATTTTTTTGCAGAGGAGCATTTAAGTTTTGCAAGGCAGGACACAGGCGCATGGTTGTCAAATGCCTGCAGATCTGCCGGCAGAAGCTTTTGTGTGCCACCCTGGGTTGGTCACACAGGAGAAACCAGGCTTTAACTAGAGACCACCAATGAACAGAGTTCCTTTGCTGTGGCGGTTTTCCTAGATAAAGCTCACAAGTGACCAGGTGATGTCAGCGTGCTTGCTATATCTCCGTCTTAAGGCCCACCCTTTACCATCTCAGGTGAGGGATACATCTGATGTGATTGAGACGCTTGTCTGTCTGAAGTTTCTGATATGAATCGACATATTCTCATGTGTAATTATTTATCAGCACAGATAAATTATTTAACAGATTTCGGCTCCTGGTGCACTGGCAGATGGCAGCTGGGTGCTTGTATAAACAAGATGTAGTCATTCTACCTTGGCATTTATGATCACAATGGAATGACTTAGGTCAAAATTGTTCTGTGTAAAATAAAGTAACTCAAGTCTTGGCACTCTCTGACAGCCCTACTCTGGAGCATTCTGTTGTTTCCCCAGTGTGCTTTCCTCTAGAGCAACGTGAACCTGATCCATCACTGCCCTCCTGGAAGGTGGTGAAGATTTAAAAAATCACCTCTTGCAGAGATTAACTGGTCCTCAAGGGACTTAGGTAAGACCAATAGGTAACCTCTTTGCTTACGGATGAGGCCTCACGCAGACCTTACATTCCCATTCTTATCTCACAAATGATGAGTTCATTCCTATACCCCTACTCACTAAACTAGTCAAACTGCGATAGTCTGAGCTCTCTTCCAACCCTTTGGATGAATCATCCACCCTCAGGCTAAGGAAGTATTGAAATGCAGGATAAAGCCTGTAAGAGCCCCTAACAGAGCCTCTTCCAGCTCCCCAGGAAGAAAACCTCTTCTTAGTCTCCCGTCCAGTCTTACCAACGGCTAAAGCCAGTCCTTGGGACAGTGTCCTTTCTAGCTTTGTTTATGGCTCCTAGATCAAAGAGACAGAGAACAAAGAAAGGAGAAAGAGTTCTTAAGAGTATGTGTTTGTGACTGGGCTTCTCTGTGTAGACCTAGTTGTCCTCAAACTCGATTTGTAGACCAGACTGGACTTTGAACTCAAGAGAGAGATCTGGTCGGTTCTGCTTCCCAAATTTAGGATTAGAGGTATGAGCTACCACCTCTGGATTAAGAGTTTTTAGCTTTTTCTTAAACATTCTTTTCTACCCAGTCTTACCAAACACTCCAGAAATTACAGTTGAAGTATGCCCCACAACCCCATTACACAAGCAAGCAGCTCCCTCACCTTATCTAACTGCCTGCATTCTCTGATCTGTCTTCCTTTGTTTCCACCCTCTACATGCCTCTGCTCCCTCCCCAAGCTTTCCAACCCACAACCCTGATCACAAGATCTAGCCTTGGAGTTCTCCTTTCACTTCTGGTGCTGTGACAAAGCACTGATAAAAAGCAACGCAAGGGAAGAAAGGATTGACTTGTCTTATGTGTCCCGGCTGCAGCCCCTTGCTGAATGAATTCAAGGCAAGAATTCAAGCATCTAGTCACACATCACAGTAGCAGAGAGAAAAGGATGTGAAAAGTTGATAGAAAATATTGTGGAAATATAAATGTGTTAAATATAACAGAGTAACTATGTCCGTGAGCTTTGTCTGAATAGTAGGTACATTTTGAAATGCATCAACTTGATGATATCTAAGGTCCCTAGTTATCTTTAAAACTTGGGAGTTTGGGAGGGAGGGATGCTGAGGGCTTATAGTACTTTCTCTAGCACCCATTACAACAAAAAGAAACAATAGGGCTGGAGAGATGGCTCAGCTGTTAATAGCACTGTCTGCTCTTCCAGGGATCCTGAGTTCAATCCCCAGCAACCACATGGTGGCTCACAACACTGGGATCTGATGACCTCTTCTGGAATGCAGGTGTACATGTAGACAGAGCACTCATAGACATAAAACTTTTTAAAAATTAAGTAAATTTTTTTTTAACAAACAAGAACAAAAACAAATCCCCATTCCCAGAATTATACAAAATCAGTTTAATTAATGGATACTCGTTAACAACTCCATAGAGTGTTTTTAGGTCAGGTAGAATAACAGAGGGTAGCTGTTTATATAAAAGAATTTTTGCCTCTTGTTTTTATGATACTGGGAGAATACATCATTTTGATCTGTTAATAATGTGTTTAATGTTTATAGGTTGTAAAGGTATGCTACAGGGAAGTCTGTAGCTATAGAAACCATGAGCTATGCCCTGGTAGCTCATGCCTCTGGTACTAGCATTTTAGAAGAGGGAGAGAGAGCAGTTTGAGTTTGAGGTCAGCCTATGCTACATAGCCTAGCCTAAAGAACAAGATCCTGAAAACAAACAAGCAAACCAACGAAATTGTGAGCTGTATATTCTCAGGCTTAATTGGGCTTCTTGAACCTGCTAGAGGATGCACCTAAGTGTGTGTCTTTCATCTGCTCTTTGAGTTTCACCTCAGATTCCATGGCCTGTACAGCAGGAACTTATTTTCTCACTCTTCTCTTGTTGTACCTGCTGAAGATGGAATTCAGAAACTGTGCGTGCTGCACAAGTGTTCTGCTGCTGAGGCAAATCCTCAGCCTGCTCTTTCCTAAGACAGGGTTTCTCTGTGTAGCCAAGCTGGTCTGGGATTTTCAGGGTAGGCCTCAAGGCCTTTCTGTCTCAGACCACCGCAGTGCTGGGATTCCAGCCCCAGCTATCACGGCTGCTCATAGCTTCCTTAGAATTCTCCAGGCTAGAAGTCCACAATCAAGGAGTTCTTAGGGAGAATTTCTTATTAGACCTGCTCTTTGCCTTGTGCACACAAAAACTAAAGTTCCTTGTTTTGTTTTGTTTTGTTTTGTTTTGTTTTGTTTTGTTTGGCTTGGCTTGGCTTGGCTTGGCTTGGCTTGGCTTGGCTTGGCTTGGCTTGGTTTGGTTTGGTTTGGTTTGGTTTTTTAAAAAGAACAGGTCTTCTTCGCCCTATTCCCAGCTGGCTTTGAGCTCATTATGTAGCTCAAGTTATTTAAGGCCTACAAGTCCCTAGCCTTTGGCTTCCTGGGTGCTGAGATTGGAAGTGTGTGCAACCATTTCTGGGTCTTAGATATCTTATATTACTCTTCATGTTTTATTTATAGATACTTTTTTAAAAAAATATTTTTTATTACATATTTTCCTCAATTACATTTCCAATGCTATCCCAAAAGCCCCCCATACCCTCCCCCCCACTTCCCTACCCACCCATTCCCATTTTTTTGGCCATGGCGTTCCCCTGTACTGGGGCATATACAGTTTGCGTGTCCAATGGGCCTCTCTTTCCAGTGATGGCCGACTAGGCCATCTTTTGATACATATGCAGCTAGAGTCAAGAGCTCCGGGGTACTGGTTAGTTCATATTGTTGTTCCTCCGATAGGGTTGCAGATCCCTTTAGCTCCTTGGGTACTTTCTCTAGCTCCTCCATTGGGAGCCCTGTGATCCATCCAATAGCTGACTGTGAGCATCCACTTCTGTGTTTGCTAGGCCCCGGCATAGTCTCACAAGAGACAGCTACATCTGGGTCCTTTCAACAAAATCTTACTAGTGTATGCAATGGTGTCAGCGTTTGGAAGCTGATTATGGGGTGGATCCCTGGATATGGCAGTCTCTAGATGGTCCATCCTTTCGTCTCAGCTCCAAACTTTGTCTGTGTAACTCCTTCCATGGGTGTTTTGTTCCCAATTCTAAGGAGGGGCATAGTGTCCACACTTCAGTCTTCATTCTTCTTGAGTTTCATGTGTTTAGCAAATTGTATCTTATATCTTGGGTATCCTAGGTTATGGGCTAATATCCACTTATCAGTGAGTACATATTGTGTGAGTTCCTTTGTGAATGTGTTACCTCACTCAGGATGATGCCCTCCAGGTCCATCCATTTGCCTAGGAATTTCATAAATTCATTCTTTTTAATAGCTGAGTAGTACTCCATTGTGTAAATGTACCACATTTTCTGTATCCATTCCTCTGTTGAGGGGCATCTGGGTTCTTTCCAGCTTCTGGCTATTATAAATAAGGCTGCTATGAACATAGTGGAGCATGTGTCCTTCTTACCGGTTGGGACATCTTCTGGATATATGCCCAGGAGAGGTATTGGTGGATCCTCCGGTAGTACAATGTCCAATTTTCTGAGGAACCGCCAGACTGATTTCCAGAGTGGTTGTACAAGCCTGCAATCCCACCAACAATGGAGGAGTGTTCCTCTTTCTCCACATCCTCGCCAGCATCTGCTGTCACCTGAATTTTTGATCTTAGCCATTTATAGATACTTTTAAGACACATGGTGATCCACCTTCAACAGAAGGTTCAATGCATTTATAGGAACAATACCTGAAGAACCCTCAGGAGACTATAACATCCTAACTAGTTGATAAGACACCCTAGCTTGCCCAGGCAGTCCTCTAACAGCTTCTGAGATGTTAAGTGGTGAATGGCCTTGGACAGAAAGGAAGAAACAGTAAAAGAAGTCATGGTATATATCATTGCCCATGAGGGATAAAGCTCCCAGCACAACTACACCCATGTTAAAGATTTTACAAGTGACTGACTGAAGAGAACTTTTTGAGCTTCAGAGTTGGAACCTTGCAGGCATGGATTCAAATTATATTAGTCTATTAGTCCCCTTATTAGCCACTTATTTCAGTCCCCTTACTGCCTTCTAATTGACCCTATGTCTGACCTAACATTTCACCTCTCGAGAAAACACACTACACACACACACACACACACACACACACACACACACACACACACACTTTTAAAAAGTAAATGAAAGAGGACAGAAGAACCATACAAGCTCACAGACATTTTGAAAATAAGAATTCCTGGGCCTAGGAAACGGAATGATCCAGCTAGAGTGGTTTAGAAAGTGACCTAACTGGAGTATGAAGTGTGGAGAGGGCGTCCTCTGCTGGTAACAGACTCACCAAACACAAAAACAAACAAGCTCATCTAGCACCATGAAGATCAGACACTAGAAGCCAATGTTGAACAATTTATACCATCTACTGGGTAGAAATGGTTTTGCTTTGTGTCCTCGCTAGTTTTTATGTCAACCAGACACAAGCTAGAGTCATCTGAGAGGAGGGAGCCTCAATTTTAAAGATGCCTCTATAAAATCTAGCTGCACATATAAGACTGTAGAGCTTTTCTTAATTCATGATTGATATGGGAGGGCCCAGCCCACCGTGGGTGGGGTCATCCCTGGGCTGGAAGTCCTGGGTTCTATAAGAAAACAGACTGAACAAGCCATGGGGAGCAAGCTAGTAAGCAATATTTTTCCATAGCCTCTACGATAGCTCCTGCTTCCAGATTCCTGTCCTGACTGCCTTCCAATAATGAAGTATGGTATGAATGTGTACATGCAATAACCCTTTCCTCCCCAAACTGCTCTTGGCCATGGTGTTTCATCAAAGCAATAGAAAACATGACTTATGAGACCTTGCTCCTGTCAACTAACTTATTTTGAAAGACATTCCATCTCAGCTTATGTTGGTCCACTTTCTTCTTGTTTGCACAGTGCAATATTTAAATTGATCCCTGCAATATTTGAATCAGTCTCTGATCAGCATTCAGGCCAAGTGAAGTTTTTCACCTTCACAAACAACATAGCAGTGAGCATCTCCACGCGTGTGAAATCTGTATGGAATAAAGTACTAGGAGTGCAGTTACTTGGTCAATCATTCAACTTCCTGAAAAGATGACCAGTTTAGTGTGTGGTTCCCTTCAAGAGGAGTGGTGATTGACAAAAGACAACCCGACAAGAGTAAAGGAAATGAGTTCCAGGTCTGTGGACATGCTATAAGAATTAGCCCACTGGAGCTGGAGAGATGAGTCAACAGTTAAGAGTACTGATTGCGCTTCCAGAGGACCAGGTTTTAATTCCCAACACCTACATGGCAGCTCACAACTGTCTGTAACTCCAGTCCCAGGGGATTCAACATCCTCATACATGCAGGCCAAACACCATATAAAAATAAACAAATCTTTTAAAAAAATAATTAAATCTCCAAGAACTTCGCTCATGGCTGGGTTCAGCTGCCATTTCTTTCAGGAAGTCAAGCTTCCTGAACCTTGCTGGATCCCATCAGAGTCTTCAAAATCTCCCGACTGTCTCAGAGTCTTCCTAGGTAATCATTGAAGATAGATTTTATTTTCATCTGTCTATCGGTATATCCATTATCTATCTATCTATCTATCTATCTATCTATCTATCTATCTATCTATCCATTTAGAGTCAGGATTGCTCTATGTAGCCCTGGCCTGACTGTTCTGAAGCTCATCAAGTAGACCAGACTGGCCTTGAGCTTATAGATATTCCCCTGTCACTGAGTGCTAGAATGAAAGGCATGCACCATTATGCCCAACTTGGAGGTAGATTCTAAACTCCTAGACATTAGGAGCTTCCTAGTGTGTTCACGTCTTTCGTGTAGAAGTTGTACTGTTGGGGCCATTGAGATGACGCAGTTGGACTTAAAGTCCAACAACCTGAGTTTGGTCCCTGTGACCCAGGTGGTAGAGAGAACGGACTCTTCACATTGTCCTCTGACCTCCACGTGCCACTGAGACATGCATTTGACCACACACATACTCTCATCTACTTGCCTACACACAAACACACACACACAAAAATCAGTTTTTTTAAATATAGAAATTGTGCAATTTACAGTCTCAGCAACAATGTAAGGATTCTCATTTCTTCACATTCCCACCCCAAAGTTTATGTTTTGTTTTTGTTTTTAGTGCTAGAGAATAAAGCCAGGCCTTCCTAACCACCAGGCAAGCATCCTGTTGCTGACCTACACCCTCACTGTCCCTCACGAGAGTAGGATAAAAATTAAACCACAGGAACTGAAGAGATGGCTCAGGGGTTAAGAGCATCTGCTGTTTTTGCTGAGTTCCCAACTTCCATTCCCAGCACCCATGTCATGTAGCTCAAAACCTCCTATCATTCCAGTTCCAGGAGACGCAGTGCCTTCTTCTGGCCTCCTCAGGCACTGACTGCATGTGCTACACATACCCGCAGATAAAACACTCATACACATACAAATACAATCTGAAACATAGTGTTCAAATTGTATATTTCTTTCTACGTATGGTGGTGTATACCTTTAATCCCAGAACTCAAAGGAAGAGGCAAGCAGATCTCTGTGACTTTGAGGCTACCCTGGTCTTCATAATGAGTGCTAGGACAACCTGGGCTACATAGTGAAATTGTGTCTCAAAAAAAAAAAAGCAAATCTAATAAATTTTACATTTTATCGTGTGCAAGGTACCACATATTTGAACAAAGTGATACTAGGGATGCATGTGTACACATTAAGAATGATGATACTAGGAGGGGATGCATGTATATGCATTAAGAATGACAATACTAGCTGGGCGTGGTGGCGCATGCCTTTAATCCCAGCACTAGCACTTGGGAGGCAGAGGCAGGTGGATTTCTGAGTTCGAGGCCAGCCTGGTCTACAAAGTGAGTTCCAGGACAGCCAGGGCTACACAGAGAAACCCTGTCTTGAAAAAAAAAAAAAAAAAAAAAAAAAAAAAAACAACAAAAAAATGACAATACTAGGGGATGCATGTATACACATTGAGGATGAAGATACTAGGGGTGCATGTATACACATTAAGGATGAAGATACTAGGCAATGCATGTATACACATTAAGAATGAGACCATCCCTTCATTGGAACACTCGGCCCTGTTATAAACCTCCAGTTCTCTTTCCTGCAACATTAGTTTTTGTTCTTACCAGTTCATCTTTTCTGACAGCATTTTAAAATGTTGTTTTCTCCTTCATTAAATACTCATTTCTATCTGGGATCTGTGGCTGGTGCCCATAGTCACAGTTATACAGGAGGCTTAGACCAAAGGATTGCTTGAGGCCAGGAGCTAAGGCCAGCCAGGGCAAGATGGTTAGACCCTGTCTCAAAACCAAATATGCACCGGGCGTGGTGGCACACGCCTTTAATCCCAGCACTCAGGAGGCAGAGGCAGGCGGATTTCTGAGTTCGAGGCCAGCCTGGTCTACAAAGTGAGTTCCAGGACAGCCAGGGCTACAGAGAAACCCTGTCTCAAAAAACCAAAACCAAAACCAAAACCAAAGCAAACACAAACAAACAAACAAACGAACATGCTTGCCTCCTTTCCTTTTCTTTCCCGTCCTTCACCCTCCACTTCTTTCTTTTGAGACAGGGTCTTGTTCTGTGTAGTCATGGCTGTCGTGAACCTCAGAGATCCTTTCTCTCTCACACCACAACCCAATCAGACATGCTTTCTCGAACTCCTTGGTTACTTCTCTAATACTTCCCATGGATTCTTTCTACAGTGGAGCCTCCTCTTCCTAGAAAGGACTCTGTAGTATGTTGAACATGGTGGGCTATATAGTTTCTGTCACAACTGCCTAACTTCATTACTCTAGGGCGGGGGTTCTCAACCTGTGGGTGGTGACCCCTTTGGGGTCGAATGATCTTTTCACAGGGCTCACACATCATATATCCTGCTCATCAGATATTTACATTATGATTCACAACAGTGGCAAAATCACAGTAATGGAGTATCAATGAAATAAGTTTATGGTCTGGGGTCACGACGGCACACGGGACTGTATTAAAGGGTCGCACGCAGCATTGGGAAACATGAGCAGCACTGCCTTAGGGTGAGTTCCATAGTACACAATTCTTATCAGCACTGTTGAGTGCGGCGCAGAGAGCTCTGCTTTCCTGAGCACTGACTCTGACCTCACCCTGGCTGTGGGCAGAGGGGGAGCCAAGCAGCCTCCTTACCCTTGGCACGTGTATCTTGAGGGTTCCAGAATAAAACAGAGAGGCCCCAAAAAGTAAAAGCCTCCTGGTAAGAAGACCAAAAAGAGTCTTGTGGTAGTTTGAATGAAAGTGGCCCCCACAGGGAGTGGCGTTACAATGCCACTCTCTCTTCCTGCTTCCTGCCAGTCCAGATGGAGAGCTTTCAGCTCCTTCTCCAACACCATGTCTGTCTGTGGACCATCGCACTTTCAGGGATGATAACGGACTGAACCTCTGAAGCTATAAGCCAGTCCAATTAAACATTTTCCTTTATAAGAGTCATGGTGTCTCTTCACATCAATAAAACAGTGACTAAGACAAGTCTGAAAGTCTATAAAAAATTTCTTCTTATTCATTCCCGCCTGTGTGTGTGTGTGTGTGTGTGTGTGCATATGCAAGTGTGTGCGCATGCGTGCATGTGTGCCTATAGAGGGAAGAGACTTTTGTGAAGAAGAAGGGATTTGTTGGGATACAGCAAGTAGAAGGGGGATAAGAGAGGATAATGAAAGGTAAATACGGTCAAATATTAAAAATTTAAAAATACACCGGGCCTAGAGGGAGCTCTCACTGGCCTTCCAGGGGCCCTCCACTCATTTCCCAGGCCTCATGTCAGGCCACTCAAAGCTACCTGTGTCTCCAGGCTCAAGTCTCTCTTCTGGTCTCTGTGGGCACCTACACACATAAAACACACACACACACACACACAAAATAAATCTTTAAAAATATGTTAAAATCATATACACACGAAATTGTAAAAAAAAAAAAAAAAAAGAATCATTTTCTGTCAGTTCCCTGGAACTTTCTGTGTAGACCAGGAAGGTCTTGAACTCACAAAGCTCCTCCTCGTCTCTTCCTCTCACACGCTACTGCCTCCAGCCAGGCACTTAATGGAATGCATTTGGCAAACAACCCCTGTCAATCACTAGAGTATTCGCTGAACTGTGGCAACAGGCCCCAGACTTTAGCACAACTGACTCTCTGATGAAAGTGTCACGGAAGCCATGACACTCAGAACATAGAGAACACGACAACACAAAGACAGCACCACCTGCCGGAACAAAAACAAAGACCTAATCCATCAAAGTCCATCACTCTGGGAAAGTCACTAAATGTACTAACCTTGTTTTTTTGGTCTTCTATGATTCTGATTCTAGCCAAGTGTTCTTGTTAACTGAAGTATGTCAACACAGGGTATGTTTTTTGTGCTTAAAAAACTCACCCCAAGAAAGGCTTGGATTATACTGGGATCCTGAACACCCAGTGTAGTCGCCAGCTGGCAAGTAAAGGCTTTCTATCACCTTTCTATCACCTGAGCAGTCCACGGAGATCCCAGAGACAAGACCTAGAACCACCAGGGAATCTCAGATTCCCTCAGAATGAAGAAAAGTATGATGATCAAGGAGCCTGGAAGGAGTCAGCAACCTGAGATGTTCCAGGTCCTTCTGATGAGTCGGTGCCTAATGCTGCGGAGGAGTCTGACACTTCCATCCCGAAAGGAAACAAATCAGAAGTCACCTGGACTGTCACTTCCAGGGGGATGTCTGGGTAAGGCACGTGTGTTTGGACACATAGGCGAGGTCTGGGATCCTTGTGGAAAGTTACTAGGTTCCCCCTGTTTGTTCAGGTATACGGATGTGGCCATTCCTGGTTGTCTTTACCCCCCGCCCCCTTAAACTCTATTTCCTTATATTGACCAGTAACATTCTCTGGTGTAAGACTACCACACCACCGTACTGGCAAAAGACCTGTGCTCTCTTGTTGGGGACTCAAATCTTTTGATCTCTGCCAGGTCATGAAGAGACACTCGCCCTGCCCCCTGCCCCTGGAGGAAGAGGAGCAAGCCTCTCCTCTGGGGGCATCTACCATCTATGTGGAATGTACACAGAAAGGAGAAATAATTCTCTCAGGACATTTTCCTCTACCTACCCCCTCCCACCTGCTTTAAGCAACACCAAAGGGGGAAAAGAAAGTTCTAATCTTTCTTATTTCATGATTTATGTCTCTTTTTCAACCAATATTCCATAAAATTTGAACATTCAAAAACCTACCATTCCCAAAAAAAAAGAAGAAGAAGAAGAAGAAGGAAGAGGGAAGGAAGGAAGAGAGAGAGAGAGAGAGAGAGAGAGAGAGAGAGAGAGAGAGAGAGAGAGAGAGGTAACTTCCACCCTGCCCCCCACCCCCATCCTGGTAGACAATTAGGCCTGGATAATTTCCCTTCTGTCCAACACTGACCAAGGAAACTTTAAACAATTTTAGCTAGGTAATTTTTAGAAAGATTAAAGACAACTGCTCAAAAAAAAAATACTTTGTCACCCAGTCAACCTCAGATATATGTATATAAATAGGTTCCAGTTGCTGGAGGTAACTTAAAAGGTGTTTAACAACACAGAACCAATTGAGAGGCAGGGTGTTTTGCATAAATGGAAAGCCATTGTCACCTTTTTTGGTAATGAAATGCAATTAGACTTACTGATAGCCAGCAAAATTTTCGTGTCTTGCCTTCTGTCAGTCCTGGATGAAAGTCCTGCCCCCAATCAAAAGATACAGTTGGACTATATCTCAGATTGACAAAGAAGATTTCCAGGGATGTGGGCAGAAATCAACCTCCCAGGACTGGCCTAGTACCAAGTTCCTATAGTCGTTCTGCTAACCAGTTCAGATACCTCTGTCAAGATTAAACAATACCCAATGACCCTGGAAACAAAAAGGGAAATTGCAGTCCATATGTCCTGGCTTATAGAAACAGGCCTCTTGGTGCCCTGCCAGTCTCTCTGGGATCCAACTTTCTTGCCTATGAAGAAACCAGCAGCAGCCTCTGATTCCCACAAGTCTGATTCTTCCAGAGAAATAGCTGTACACTGTGTTGGACCTGAAAGATGCCGCCTTCTGCTCCCTGTTGGCAGTGCTGGGTCAACCCACCTTTGCTTTAAATGTACAGACCCAAAGGGAGGTTATGGTGGGCAACATTCCTGGACCAGGTTTCCCCGATTATTTGAAAATTCTCTAACCCTGTTTGATGAGACACTAAATGCTGACTCCTGCCCTTCTATCAGAAGTTTCTTGGGAGTTTCTGGCTGCCTTTTGGTTCCAGAATTCATGGAAATAGCAAGACACCAGCACAAAGAGAGGCATGGATCCCCTAACATGGACTGAGACTAAACAGAATGTGTTTGAAGCTTTAAAAACAGCCCTGACTTTAGCTCCAGCCCTAGCACTTCCAGATGTCTCAGCTGTTTGTCCATAAAACAAAAGACATTGCAAATGGGGTTTTAACCCAAAATTCAGAGCCATAGAAATGCCATGCGATATAGCTGCCTAAACAATTTGGACACTGTAGCCACAGAATGGCCCACTAGTCTCAAGAGCTATGGCAGCTACTGATAGACTAATGAAAAAATAAATAAACAAGACCAAAAAAAAAAAAACAACCCAAAAAAACCCCCAAAAAACCACCCAAACCAAACCAAACCAACCAACCAAACAAACAAAAACCTAAGGAAACTCTCGTTAGAGCCTACTGAAGTGTGGATTAACCTCCTTACTTTGTTTTGCTTTGGACCCCGCTGCACTGCGTATAGGGCGAGATCTACCCCCTATGAGATTATGTTTGAAAGGCTTCTCAACTGCTTCCTTAGCTCAGAGACCAGCAGTTGACAAAACTCTCTAGCGATTCACCACAGGCCCTCCAGTCCTCTATAAAGGCTGCTCTTTGGATTATCTGAAAGATCCAGCCGACCTCCAAGTCCACCCCCAGTTTCCCTTTGGGACTAGTGATACCAGCTGGGCCAAGCAAGTAGCCAAAGGGATGATCGAACCAACCTGGATGGATTCCACATTCTCTCCACTCCTACAGCCATGAAGGGAGCATGCATTGCACCATAGATTCAACACACCTGTGTCACGAGATCAGAAGCCACAGACTTACCATGCTAAATGGACTTTCTATGGACTATAAAACCCATTAAAATCAAGGTTTCATTGGGTTCCAGGTTCTTTCCCTCCACATCCTCCTGAGTCTTGCATTTGGTATAAATACAAGTTCATGGTCCAACCCCTACCACCCTCACGCCTGGACTAGGGGACTGAGGAAAACACAGGAAAGCTATTTATTTACTAGTGTGACTACAGACCAGAAAACTACGTTCATCTTAACCTTTGCTCCCTGATACCCAATTTAAGTGTCTGGTTATCCTGGAGAAATGAAAACTATGAGATTTTTTCTTCTGAGACTGGAATACAGGGTTTATAATTCTATGCATGCCTTGAGGGGTGAGCCTCCTAGTTACTGAAAACAAGGGGGTTTCCATTGCAAAAATTTGTGTTATGAAACAGGCTTCCTGAACAATTTCTTGAAAGACTCTGGCCTTTGGGAAACACGGAAAACCTGGGACTTTCTGCCACAGGAAGACCCTGAGGGTAGATTCACTATACAGAAGAACGTACCCACACACACCAGGTCCCCAGACCTTTAGGTCCTAACAAAGATCTTCTACCCATTCCAAGGCCCCAACAATGCTCCCTTCTAAAGCACTTAACGTACCTGGGGCCCAAGTCCCACCTCCCACTGTTCAGAAAGATGAGGGATCCCTATCCCCATTTTTCACTCTTGAAAAGGTCCACAACTTAATCATTTCCAATCAGAAGCTGGCTAGGGATTGCTGGTTATGCTTAGACTTGTGACCCCTACACTACATAGGGATAAAAACTAACCAGACTGTCAGCCGATGCACTGACAAAACTCACTGTGACTTTGGGCAGCCCAAATTAGGGTTAGACGATTTTCAGGGGCAGCTGAAACTTTTCTAATGTCCAAAGCCTTTAACCTGGGCACTTCCCCTTATTCGGATGGCATTTGTTTTCTGCCTTACAGGTTATTTCATCTGGACAACAGCAATATTACTAAGCCCCTGAGACTACTTGCTGGGCATGCTCTAATGGTTTAACTAAATGTGTTTCTTCTGATGCTTTATATAATGGGAAGGAAAAAAATATACCTTTTAATATAGACCCTGGACAAAGGAAAAAAGAACTCTACTTGCCCTCATCCAGCTCCTGTTTGGAGCCAGCATAGCTATTCCACAGTCATAGGCTTGTCAGCCTTCATCACTGGGCATACAAACCTTAAGAGAGTAAGTAAACAGGTTGATCAGGACCTAGGTGTACTAAAAATTTCCGATTGTGAATTGGAACAATAGTTAGACTTCCTGATGGAAGTGGTCCTACCAACTCGGAGAGACTTAGACTTATTTCTCATGAGACAAGGGGGACTATGTATGGCATTAGGAAAAACCTGTTGTTTCTGCACTAATCAAGAGTACTGAAAACAACAACAAAACAAACAAACAAACAAACAAACAAAAAACCCTGCTATGGATGGGGAGTAAACTGCAAAGAAAGAGAGAGAGAAAGACATTAATCAGATGAACGGCACCAGTCTCGGTCCTCTTGGTGCTCCTGGCTAACTACTCTGCTATCATTCTGATTGGATTGACAGCAGGGCCCTGCATCTTAAACTATACGGCCAATTATGTATCACTTTGATAAAATTAATAGTCTCTTTGATCAGGATATGTTCACACTCTGACTTATTCACTAAGACCAGTGGGGAATGTAACAGGGCCCCAGACCTTAGTTGAAGAGACCACAGTTGACTCCATGATGGAAGGCCTGTTCAAGCTGTAAAACTTGGCACATTAGTACCACCTGACAAAACAAACAAACAAACAAACAAACAAACTTCAAAGTCCGTAGTTCTGGGAAAGTCTTTAAATGTACTACCTTTGCTTTTTGGTTTCTGTAGGTCTGATTCTGGCTGACTGCTCTTGTTAACTGAAATAGATCAACCCAGGATGTGGGTTTTGTCCTTCGAAGCTCATCCTGAGAAATGCTCAGGCTACCACTGGGATCCCAAATGCCCAGTGTAGTCACCACTCAGCTAATAAAGACTTTCTATTGGCTTAAGCCAGTGTCTCGGTAGTCTTCGCTGGTAGACACCCCACAACACTGTGACACTTGATGTTTCACCACCATTTCATACACATCCTTTCACCTGTACCCTATTCTTCACCTGGGTTTTGAACCTTAGCAGCTTTCTTCCCATCCTTCCAGATGAACCTGCTCCATCACTCTCATCCTGGTCCTGATGCTGCAGACCCTTAGCCTTGGCTCTTACCTTCTGCAGTCGTTTCTCGCAGCCTCATTCATCCCCATGGTTTAAAGCCCATCTGGATTTCAGACTGATAGCTTCTATTTTCTTACCCTAGTGAGGCCCCACCCACTCTTTGAGTTCCAAGCGCATATTTCCAGTGTCTTGGTTGATGTCTCTACTCAGGTTAAACATCTCAGATGAGCCTGTACAACACCTACAACCCTCCCCACAACTTCATCCATCTAAGCAGTTTCTCAGACCGGAAACCATCAGTCTGCTTTATCTCCCCTTCTCCACATTTTTCTGACTTAGCAACTGAATCATATCCCAGCCCCTTTTCTGTTTGTTTTCTTTTTTGGTTTTTCCTTGTTGTGAACCTTGGCCTTTAAAGGCTAAGCCATCTCTCAAGACCCAATGTTTGTTTGTTTGTTTGTTTGTTTGTTTGTTTGTTTGTTTTGCAGGATTGGGGATTGATCCCACAACATTATGCATGCTAAGCATTTGCTCTATCTCTGAGCAGTATCCCCATTACTGCTTTGCATTCTTTGACGTCTTCTTTCCCCTTCAATCAACATCTATAAATGTTCTCTACTTAAGAGAGAAGCTCAGCTGGGTGTGGCAGCACACACCTATGATCCCAGAACTTCTGACCGAGAGGCTAGACGTGAGAAGTACTGTCATCCTAGGATAGTCAGTGAGTTCAAGGCCAGCCTGGGCTTCATGAGACCCTGTGCATAAACTAAGAAAAAGAAAAGAAAAGAAAAAAAAAGAAGGTCAATAACGTTTGATGAGTGAATAAAGCAACTGATTAATAAATGATTCATGTGACCATCTGTGACATAAGGGCCGTCTTCTTTTCTCCTTCATTCCTTCCAGTAAAGGGGAAAGCAATTGATCTGTTTCATTTTGCTGCTATAACAAGTCACTAAAGATGTCCTGAGTTTAAATACCACACATGTATATCTTTCCATTTTGTTAGTGAAATCTGAAAAGGGCCCCCTGGTCTAAAACCAAGGTGTCAGGCTCCATCATTCTGGAAGGCCCAGGGAAAAATGATATCTTTTCCAGGCATGTGAGGCAGGCAAGCCTAAAACTGGGTCAGTAACACAAGACCCTGCTTGGTTTGGGCTATGTACACTCAAATCCACGTTTACAGTTTTTATTCAAATATGTTGAATGTATCCAGGTATAAAGAATAGATTGATCTGGTCTGATCTGGTTTGGGGGATATGTCAGTAAGGCAACTTCTCTTAAGTGTACTCCATGGAGACTCCTCTATTGACCGTCTGATGCTGCAGACCCTTAGCCTTGGCTCTTACCTTCAGCAGTGCTTGCACGCTGCAACCTACCCCTCTCCCTCACCACACCCACATCCCCTTTTCCAGGCCCCCAAACAGCAGGGGCTCCACAGATAAGTGTTGCTGAGATACCAGACTGACAGGAATGTTTTCCTGGTGAGCCCTAATGGGCCCCCAAGTTCAACTACACTTTGTTCTGTTTTCCAGACCAATGCCAAACTTTCTGTTTGTTTGTTTGTTTGTTTGTTTGCTTGTTTGTTTGAAACAGGGACTCACTGTACATCCTTGCCTGGCCTAGAACTCACTATATAGACCAGGCTGGTGTATAACTAGAGAGATCTGTCTGCCTCTGCCATTGCCTTGGAGTGACAGGATTAAAAGGTCTGCACCACAAGTACTGCTTGTGCCTGATGGTTTCTAAAGTTTGTTTTTTCCTCTTCTCTTCCCCGTTTCCGTTGAGGATTGGTTCTAAGGCTTTGTCTTAATTCTTCTCCCAAAAGCTGCACTTCCAGACGCTGAGGGTCCCTGCCTCCAGGTGGCTTTGATTGGTGATAAAGAATTGCCATTCAGCCAATGACTGCAGGGAGACCAAGAAGCAAGTTGGGGAGGAAAGGGTTTATTGAGCTTACCGTTCCACATTGCTGTTCATCACCAAAGGAAGTCAGGACAGGAACGCAAGCAGGTCAGGAAGCAGGAGCTGATGAACTCAGGTTTCACACTTGGGAATCCCGAAACTAAAGATGTAATGTACATGTTTTTTAAATTTTTGTTTTATTTTATATGTATGAGTATTTTGCTTAGGTATAAATATGTGATCATCTCCTTTTCCCATTACTTGATTTATTCATTTTACATCCCGATTAGAGAACTCCACTCCTCCTAGTCCCCCCTCACATAGTCCATTTCCCATCCCTCCTCCCTTTCTGGTGGCTGGAGAGATGGCTCAGTGGTTAAGACCACTGGCTGCTCTTCCAAAGGATTTGAGTTCAAATCCCAGCACCCACATGGGAGTTTACAACTATCTGTAATTCCAGCTCCAGGGAATCTGATCAACCCTTTAAAAAAAAAAATTATGCCAGGCAGAGAATGTGCCTAGTCATACTACATTCAGCCTAAACACACACATACATACACACACATACATATAACCACACAAACACATACACACAAGCCCATACATACACACACACATACATATAACCACACAAACACATACACACAAACCCATACATATAACCACACAAACACATACACACAAACCCATACATACACACACACATACATATAACCACACAAACACATACACACAAACCCATACATACACACACATACATATAACCACACAAACACATACACACAAACCCATACATACACACACACATAAACATAGACCCATACATACCTACCCATAAACACACAGATACACATACACACAAACACACCCAAATAGGTAGACAGACACACACACAGACGCACACATACACACACATACAGACAGACACATAAACATAAATACACAGACACACAGACACACACACACACATACACTAACACGCACATATAAACACACAGATATACCCACATAGACACACAGACACACATGCACTAAATCACGCACACATAAACACACAGACACACAGGTACACACATACAAAGATACACAGACATACATGGACAAGAAAAGAAATTAATATATGATGTCTTTTCAAATTAAAAATTTAAAACTTCTTGGAAACTTTGGTCTCAGAGAACCTCGGGGAACAGTAATGCTTTGACCACTTCATAGGCCTTATTGGAGCAAAGGTGGTGTTCAGGGTTTCTATTGCTGGGGTAAATACCGTATCCAAAAGCAACTTGGGAAGGAAAGGATTCATTTGGTTTATAGACCACAGTGAACCACTGAGGAAATTCAAGGCAGGAACTCAAAGCAAGAACCTGGAGGCAGGAACTGAAGCGGAGACCATGGAGAAGTGCTGCTTATGGGTTGCTTGCCCCACACCCCCACTTACTCAGTTTGCTTTCTTATACATCCCAGTACTGTGAGCTGCCCAGGAATGGCACTGTCCACTGTGAGCTGAGCCCTTCCATATCCATTCTCAATTAAGAACCTGCCCTGCAGGTTTGCCTGCAGGCAATGTGATGGAGGCATTTTCTCGATTGAGGGTGCTCTTCCTGGATTAAGTCTAGGTTTATATTAAGCTGGCAGAACTTGACCCGCACAAATGATGTCAGGTCTTATTCTCTCTCTCAATACTCCTCTCTGTGACCTTCCCTATACAAGGTGCGTTACATTGTCTTTGTGCCTTCACGTGCCCCACCTGTGAAGTGGATGGTGTTATAGACGTGTAACTCCTTAATGATTAAGTGTTTTTAACAAAATTGTTGTAAATATTTTAGCTCAGGCAGGACACAAACCTTTAATCCCAGCACTTAGAAGGAAGACAAAATCAAAGACTCTTGATCTACAGAGTGAGTTCCATGACAGCCAAAACGCTACACAGAGAAACCCTGTCTTGAAAAACCCAAATCCAAAAACAAAACAACAAAATACCAACCAACTAACCAACTAACCAACCAACCAAAGAAACAAACAAACAAAACCCCAAAACCAATTTAGCTCATGGTGAGTGAGATTTTATTCACAGTTCCTCTGATGCTTTTAAACATTCTGCATTACTTGAAAACTTTAATGTTCTCCCAATTCAGCAGGGTGATGGTGGCACAGGCCTTTAATCCTAGCACTTGGAAGGCAGCCAGGCAGCTCTCTCTGAGGTCAAGGCCAAAGTAAGATCAAGGACAGCCAGGGATACATGGAGAAACCCTGTCCCAAACCAAACCAAACCAAACCAAACCAAACCAAACCAAACCAAACCATATCAAACCAAACCAAACCAAAACAGGGTCTCCCAATTCCTAGTTTCTATACCAAAATACTGATCCACTGGTGTGGGGTGTGGCCCTAGATGAGGCACTTTTAATGGTTCCCAGATACTCAATTACTTTCCAAAGGCTCTGTTCAGGTCTCCCCTGTTCATGGCACCCTGGACCCTCTTACACAGAATCCTGCACGTGTGCTTTTGTTCCCAGGAAGCAAAGGCTTTAGGACCAAGCCACACGATGGATCCTAGTTAGAGTGGAGCTCCACGCTAAGCGGAATTCTGGACTCTGACCCAAACAAAATGGTACATGATGTTGTTGTAATCCAGGGTCCCTGCCCACTCTTACACATTGAGGGAGTGTAGATTGATGTCACCTTCATTTAGCACAGCTCAAGTGAGGCATGGGAACCACGCAGTCTTTTGTTCCTAAGGCAAACAAAGTCTTTAGCTTCAGCACAGTTTCCTCTGTTTCCTTGAGGATTGTATTAACTGGTGAGTGGAGATTAAACTGAACTTTCTCTAGAAGAAAAGGTCAGAAGGCAGGAAGGGAGAGAACAGCCCACATAGAAAAGGTGGGTGATGAGCTGCCTGCGGTGTGTTTCTTAGGTTTATCCTTTGCTTTAAGTGAACCTTGGTCCCAGGCCATGAAACCCCCTTTCAGTTCCTTTCTATTTCTTTTTCTCACTCGTCCTACCCCCTTTAAAGAGAGGATGTCTCTGTGTAGCCCTGGCTGACATGGAATTCACTATGTAGATCAGGCTGGTTGGTCTTGAACTCGCAGATCCACCTGCTTTCTGCCTCCCAAGTGCTGGAATTAAAAGCTTGTGCCACCACTGCCCTTTCCAAATTCTTGAATAAGTTTACATCCTTTGTTATTGCCTAATGCTAGTGCAAGAAGAGCATTGTTCTCTAAAAATCCAAAGAAGTGGGGTTAGAGAGATGGTTCAGCTGTTAAGAGCACTGATTGCTCTTCTAGAGGTCCTGAGTTCAATTCCCAGTAACCACATGGTGGGTCACAACCATCTGTAATGGGATGAGATGTCATGCTCTCTTCTGGTGTGTCTGAAGACAGCTACAGTGTACTCATATATGTAAAACAAATAAATAAGTCTTTAAAAAAATTCAAAGAAGTACAAGCAGAAGAAAGGGGCAATGGTTGAAATTCTTTTCTGTTACTTACCCCCATCTCTATTAAGGAAACATGGGTAAATATTTAAAAAAACACAATGGTTTAAGAAAATGTGTTTTGTTTACCTCCACATTGACTTAGGGAACTCAGATAAGTATTTAAAGTCTATTTGCTTGGAAAAAAAAATACAAGGTGTCTGGTTACTTAGGTACATGCTTTTATTTCTTTACTGGGCAGAAGAAGAAAAGAAGAGGGAAGTTAGGGAGTTCTTAGAACAATGACAGCAATGTGGTCAGACCCTGGCATGTGAGACTGAGCATAGAGCTCAGAACCACAGGGATGGTCTAGCATGCAGGAAACCCTGGGCTCCATCTCCAGTATGGAGGGCTGTGGTGGAAACAGCATCAAACTACGATCTTCATCAATCTTCAGGTGAGTGGTTTAAACCCTAGGCTGCTGAGCCCATCGGGGTTTCTGATTGAGTAGATGAAACCTGGCTCTCCCCAGTGATGTCAACTACTCGAGTGGGAACCGCCCCTCCCCGCTTTGAGAACACTAACTCACAGCGCTCTCATGGAGACGATTTCCTGGCATGGTATTTATCAGCAGATGCTTTCTGAAACACTAGAAGTATTACAAGAAAGGTGTGCTGTGGTTAAATGTGTCAGGAGAATACTAGATTGAAAGAGGTTGTTAAAGGAAACTCCTTTTGAGAAACCTTTTATAGTTTGCTGTCTATAGACACAAAACTTATTGTCAGCATCTGCCTGACTTTTAATCCCAGGAAATGCTTACCCAGAAAGATGATATAGAAAAAAAAATCTTACTTCTTGTTGCAAGAATATCCTGAAAGTCCACTAAACACAAGGCTACTCAGTTTACTTTGTTGAATAAATACTACTTGCCCAGATAATAAATCACAACAAAAGATTGCTTACTCCCCAATACTGCTTGTGACCTCACCCTGCTCTGCCCACTGACAATCTCTTTAGGTCACATACTCTCACAATTCTAACTTATTTACAGTCACACAACTGAAGGCTCTTCTCTTGGGATGAGCAAGGAAACTGGGCTCTGTATTGGTGAGCTTGATGTTGGTGGACTTCTGGGCACTTCTGGGTGGGTTCATCTGCAGGTAGAACTAGGAAGCCCAGAGCATGATGACAGTAACTTGGGGCTCAGAGATTCTCTTATGCTGCCTTTCTTCTGGAACAATTGCTACTGTAAAACGCCAACCATTCTTTTTACTCCCAAGTTTTGCAGTTACAAAGGACTTTCAGAGGGAGAAGCTCAGCAAAGCTTCACTGCAGTTGAGAAAGACTAGGGGTGCCACCAAAGAACTCAAAACGGAGGACTTGCTAAGAGTCACAGCCACTCAAAAATGCAAGGCATTAAGCCTCACTTTTAAATCCACCACTCAGCTTCCTGTCTGGCAATACAAGGCAACACTTAACTAAACATCGACCAATTCTACATTCCATCCCTCAAGTCTTCACTACATAATTTTAACATAGATGCTCTCCCACCTGGGGGCTGCTTTTAGTATAGTTTATTCTGTATACTATGGAATTATTTGTTTCTGGACCAGGTTTCTGGTGATTTCTCTGATTAGAAATTTATAGTTTTCACCAAAGGAGTCTCACTAGGTATACAAACCATACTTAAGGACAGGCCCAGCAATAGATAGCCAAGAAATTGAACTCAATGTGTTTTTGAAGATTTTGATGTTTTTGTTGTTTTTCTTTTTTTTTTAATTTTTTTGTGTTTGTTTGTTTACCTATTTATTTACTTTTGCTTAACAGATGTTTTGCTTACATATCATGGTCCCCAATTTTGTTTTTATGAATGATCTGTGCGTGAATGTGAGTGTCTCAGCATCTCTATGTGTTTCTTGTGCTTTCTCTTTTGCATCCCCCCCTCCCTTTTAAATCTGGTCCTATTTTGGTTTGTTTTTATTTTATTTTCTTATTATTATTAGATTCTGATTTGTATCCTAATGAGAGAGAAGAAAAGGGTGTGGGTTTGGATGGGAAGAGAAGTTGGTGGAGGGGAAACTGTTATCAGAATATGTATGAGAACAATCTATTTACTATAAAATTAATTAATTACTTAACAAGGAACTGGTGGGATGGTTCAGCAGGTAAAGAAAGGCACTTGCCTCAAGAGCCTGAACTATGACTTCCATACCTAGAACACATGGGGTGGGGCGGCGGGAATCTGTTCCCACAGCTGTCCTCTGACCTCGACATGCCTGCCGCGGCACACCCACTCCCTCTTACACATATATACATCATTTTTGAAGGAAAAAAAAATAAGCCTAAGGGAAGATCTTTCTGACATTGATTTGAAGATGAAAAAAGCACCCAGGACAAAGGAAAACGGACTGAGAACAGAGCTTAGTGATAGGCTGTGTCCTCGCATTCACGCACAAGGCTCTGGGTTCAACTCCAGGACTGCCGGGAAAACACGTAAGTACACACACCACACTTGTAATTCCCGTGCTCAGGAGACAGAGGCAGGTGAGTCTCTGTGGCCAATTCCCGCTGCTCTGCCTCTTCTGCAGCCTTCAGCACACAGGAGCCTACTGCTCTACAGCTTGGCCTGCCACCTGCTAGGCAGACAGCCCCCATTGCTCCCCTGTCTCTGAGCTGGGACTCCATCCCATAGCTTTGCCTCCTCTGTGGCCATCAAAGTGCTGGCCAGTCCCCGGGTGAAGCCACGGCTGCCACACAGATGTCATCACCACCCTGTTCTTCCTGTTTCTTTCTTCGAATTACCAGCTCTGCCAACCCCAGAGGTAGACAAGAAATGGCCAAGAAGGAAGCCTTCTTTCTATTGAGCCTTAATGCTGCCACACCAAGGCAGGCAGCCAGGCACTGTCTCCCACTCAACCTGCTCACAAGCAAGCTGAACGGTAGTCTATTTATATAGCCAGAGTGTGTGCACCAACCCCAGCAAGCCTTTCATACAAATGAAGCCTTCTGACTTCACCAATTGAGGCATCGGCTCTTTAGCATCAAACACAGTGCTTTCTCTGCTGGACCACCAAGAGAAGTAGTCCTCTTTTGGCCTGAGTAGAGTAGGATGCCTGAGAATTTACCAACACTTTTGATGATACCCAAAAGTTTAATGTAAATTACTTCATACAGTCCTGGAGGGATGGGGAGTCTTCTGGAGCCAGAGCAAGCAGCTGTCGCCATCCAGAGTCTCCAGATATCCTCATGGTGTCTGTGAAACATTTAAAATGGCTAGTTCAGACACAAAGGCAGACATACCAAGAGTACAACAGCTCCCAATTAGGCAGTCCCATCACACTGTCCTCCAACATCTATGGCTATAAACACTAGAAGAGCTATTTAAAAGAACTTGTTCTTGCAATGCATACTTACAATCTGAATATTCAAACAGTAGAGGCACAGTGCTTTAATAACAATGTCCAGGACTTGCTCAGTGCCTCAGGGGGAGGTGACTTTCCCTTATCTGTCTCAATATCAGTTTCTACTGCTCTAACAATCTCTGAAACTAGATGTTTCAGATGACACATGCTTACAATGTCAACACTTGGGCAGCTGAGGCCAACTTGGGCTACATATCGAGGTGCTGTTTTGAAATCAAAACACAAATATTTCCACAAAATATGATCCCTTTGCCAACATAGTTGTTTCTTTTATATTTTTGCCATATCAAGGGCTGTAGCTGCTGTTTGGATGTGTGTATTTTTGGTTATGGCCACAGTGTGTTGTTTGATAGGACCTCTGGAACAGATACTTCCTTTTGGAAATGGGATGAGAGTTTGAGGTGATGGTACAGGTAGAGTCTGCTAAGGCCTCCTGCTCTGGCTGGATAGATGGATAGAGCCTGCTCATATATACACACACACACACACACACACACACACATATATCTCTCAAATTCATGGCCTCTCTTTTTAATTGTTCGTGTGTGTGTGTGTGTGTGTGTGTGTGTGTATACTTGCTTATCACACACACCAACACAACTATTTCTGCAAACAATAATAGCAACAACAAAGAAAAGAAAACGAGCCTGAGCGACTCAGTGAGATTTTGTCTCAAAATGAAAACCAGGGGAAGGCTGGAGTAATAGCTCACTGGTAAAGTGCCCGCCTAGCAAGCCCAAGGTTCTGAGTTCAGTCCCGAGCACTTCAAAAGCCTCTTCTAAATGTCCTCAAATCCCCAGGAGCTAGAGATTAGATTTGGAAGCATAGATTTGGGGATGGTAGAATTCAACACAGAAGAGATACAAGATGTTCGTTTACATATAAACTCTATTATCCATTGATTTTTGCTACAGAATCCTTCTATTCCTTTATATTATACCATTCTAATGGGTTTGTTTGAAATGATTGATAAGAACTGATCACCCTTCAGGTTGCTCATCCTGAAAATTTCCCAGGTGATTATTTTGCTTAACTTCCATATGACAAAGTTTAGGGTTTTGTTTCCATGAAGTTTTATTTACTCAACAAAACCATCTTTTCCTTTATTGTTTTAACTATAATTTATAGATAAAATTTACCTGTGTCATTTATTTATCCATTCACTTACTGTTCTGTTTTTTGAAATGTGGTCTCACTCAGACTCTCCTTGAACTTGTGATCCACTGCCTCAGCTTCTCCATGGCTGGGATTGCGGTGGAAACCACTATGTGCCTAATGTGAAGTAGGTAGGTCCTCCCCTCCTCCTCCTCCTCCTCCTCCTCCTCCTCCTCCTCCTCCTCCTCCTCCTCCTCCTCCTCCTCCTCTTTTTCAATATAGGGCTTCTCTGTGTAGCCCTGGCTGTTCTAGAACTTGCCTTGTAGACTAGCTTAACCTTGCACTCACAGAGATCTACCTGCCTGCCTCTGCCTCCCAAGTGCTGCAATCGAATGCGCGTGCTGCCAGTGCTGAGCCATGTACAGTTATGTTATCATTTATTGTTCTAGTGTAGACTCGGTGTGTGTTTTCATAGTTAAGCATTTAGCCCAGATGGAGTTCATGTGATACATACAACAGAGGATGAAACTTCTTTCACTTTTGTAATTTAACCAGTTACTTAAGTTTTGTGTTCATGTTTTGAGTAGATAAGTATTAAACATTTCAAAGGCCAGAGACACAGCTCAAAAATAGAATGCATGGCTAGCATGCATGAAGCCCTAGGCTCAGTATCCAGACCTACCAAATGATTTTTTTAAAGTACTGTTTATTAGACTTTTTTTTTTTTAATATGGACTTTGGTGATGGTTGACTGTACTTCTATTTAATGTTCTGGAAAAAGTGCATTTCACTGTTGGTTTTAGTAAAGGTTGGCTGACTTCATTGTTACTGGTTTCTGGGGTGGAGTAAATGATTCATCTTTTCCTTAACCAATATGAAACGGCTGACCTTTGTATTCTGAGCAGGAAGCAAAAAGACATGGTTGTCTATCATTCAGCTCCATGCTACTCAAAGTGGTCCTCAGAACAGAATAGTCTAGTTTTATATTTTTATTATTTTGTTTTGTTTTGACATTAAAGGAAATTTGTTATTTGAGGGTAGAGAGACGGATGAGCAGCTATGAGCACTAGCTGTTCTTGCAGATGATCCGAGTTCTGTTCCCAGTACCCACATAGTGGCTCATAGCCACCTGTAATTCCCGTTCCAGACGATCCGATGCCTTCTTTGATCTCTGAGGACACTAGGCAATCGTGTGGTTTGTACACAGACACACACACACACACACACACACACACACACACACACACACACAGGCAAACACTCATACCCATAAAAGCAAATAGTTTTTCAAGAGAGAGAAAATGTATTGATTATGTCTTCGGGATTGCCCCTGAGACCGTCTTTACATGAAAGCCATCAGTTTCTACTGACACCCGTGACAGTTGCTCATTTATTGTCTTGGGAGTTGAAATCAGTTTTTATCTCACTTTTGAAAGGTGTAAGTCAAAAGTACTGGATTACATCCTAACACTGAACAAAAGATAATCATCGGACATTCGCCTATCAAGGAGAATGAAGATTTACTCCCTTAGGAAAAAACAGCTTCTTCTGCATTCCTCTGCCATCCTTAGTGCCTCCTTAGAGACCACGGAAGTTCTGAATATGTTACCAACATTATGTGCAAAGGCAAACCATTTCCTCCACATTAAAAAATAGTTGTGCTATGGTGAGTTTCCCAAGGAGCCAACTTCATCCCCCTTGGGAAAGCAAGCCTTTGATCTGCTAACCAACTTGTTCAGACTATACTTAGAAACGAACAATAAAAAGCATTCTGCTCAATAAATTTGCCAGTCTACGTTGGCAGCACAATGAGAGCTTTGTGTCGGCTCCCTCCGACACGCTCAGTGGACCATCTCAGAGCTTACGGGATGCTTAGCTGAGCTACTGAATACTCATCTCATACAGATAAGAGAAGAGCTGCATTTGTCATTGTTCCTTTCTCCTGGGAAATCTGTATGAAGCATGTTATTTGCTGTGCAGTTTAAAAGATTTGTGTCTTCATTAAAATCTGACACAAAAGGGGCTGGAGAGATGTCTCAGTGGCTAAGAGCGCTTGTTTTTAAAGAGGACTGGGATTAAATTCCCAGCATCCCTCTGGCAACTCCAGTTCTAGGGCTCGGGACATGTTTTTACGGCCTCTGTGGGTACCAGCCATGCATATGATACATAAATATACATGCAGGAAAAAAAACCCCACAAACCCATAAAATAAAAATCTTCCCAGCTGGGCGTGGTGGCGCACGCCTTTAATCCCAGCACTAGGGAGGCAGAGGCAGGTGGATTTCTGAGTTTGAGGCCAGCCTGGTCTACAAAGTGAGTTCCAGGACAGCCAGGGCTATAGAGAAACCCTGTCTTGAAAAGCCAAAAAAAAAAAAAAAAAATCTTCCCAACTGGTAGCTGTGAGAATCTCCAGGGAGGAAAGTGTGGTGGGTAGGGGAAGAAATGGCGACTGTGGCTAGCCAAGGCTGGGACATACTCACTGTCTCCTTCAGCAGCCACTGTGATAACTTGGATTGTTAAGGGACTGAGGGGCCAGCTAGAGCTGCCAGGCTCGACTGGGCATGTGTCATTCACTACCAGCCCACCCACACCGTCTGTACTGGGGTGTAAAAAGAAAGGGCCACCATGCCAGCAAATGGTGTTCCTTCTGAGTCACCTTTGGGTTGGGTGGAGCCTGAGGGAACCTCCATAGGAATGTAGAATAGACCTGAACTTGGTCCTTGGTCCTAGGAGGTGACCAGGATAGATATTAAGACACAGAGATTCAGAATGACAGCTCAGTTCTCTATTTGTGGGGACCACAGATCTCCAATGTTGACATTTCTGAGAAGGCTTGAGAAGGAATTCCACTGCATGGGCTGTCGGAGCTGAGATAGTAGCCTAAGGAGGCAGGCTTTTTCCTTCCTTCCTTCTTTCTTCTTCCTTCCTTCCTTGCTTGCTTGCTTTCTTCCTTCTTTTTTTTTTTTTTTTTTTTTTTAATTTTACAAAGGGTGCTCTGTGCTAAGGGGTGACAATAGGGGCTTTCATGTTGGGGATGCCAGCATTAGGATCAAGGTCTTCCTCTAAATTGCTTCAGATTGCATCTCCAGCCTTGCTCTTGAATTATTCTCTGCAGAAAATTGGCCCTGACTGCGTGCTGTGGGAATTCATGGCATCCTCAGGAGGAGAAATGCGTTGACACCTCTATATGCTGTCATGTCTCCTTTCATTTGTGTCCGTCTGCCCATGTGCCTGTCCTTCTGTCTGTCTATCCACCATCTATTTGTTGATATCTCTCTCTCTCTCTCTCTCTCTCTCTCTCTCTCTGAATGGAGAGGAAATATGAATTCTGCTCTGTGTAATTATAGGTTCTCCTTACCTCCTTCATCTTATTTTTCTCTAATGAAACACATATTCAAATGTAATATCCAGACTATATATAGGGTTGCTGGCTTAGCTCCACTCAGAGCGTACTTGTCTAATATGTATAAGGCCCTGGATTTGATCTCCGGTGATCAGGAGGGAAAAGCCACGGAATCAGGAGTAGGTCATCCTTGGCTACACACTTAGTGTGAAGACAACCTGGTCTATTTGAGACTGGCAAAAAATAAACAAAAAACATTTTCAAACAACCTGCCCCCCTCCCCAACAAAGTTAGCATAGCCTATGAAGGGAGGTAGAAAGCAATGGTTATCCCTCATCAAAGACCCAGTTCTGAGCTCTTGAAAGAATAACAAGCCAACCTGCATCAGGACCAAATCTCTCAAGCCTGGCCTGGAGCCTGGCCTGGCCAATCTAGTTAATTCCCTAGCTCTGATTTTCTGTTTGCATTTCTAAAGTCTAACAGCTGCGAAATTGTCTTTAAAAAGTAGTAGTGTGCCACCTTGTGGATACATGAAGAATGGGAGATTTTGTTGGTGAGAATTTCAAAGTTTATCCACACCCAATCCTTCTCACTGGAGCACCGGCCACCATTTCTCTGGGGAAAACAAACACAAGAAGAAGCAAATGCAGAGAACAGTGCACTCTAATTGTTTAAATTATCTGATATTTATACCAATAAAAATAATGGAAATTTTGTAACTATCTACAAAATTTTTATGTGCAAGCCTGATCTGACAACCAACTTCTAGCTCGTTGGAAATCTCTTTCTGAGGCCGGGCGTGATGGCACATGCCTTTCATCCCAGAACTCGGGAGGCAGAGGCAAGCGGATTTCTGAGTTTGAGGCCAGCCTGGTCTACAAAGTGAGTTCCAGGGCAGCCATGGCTATACAGGGTAAAGAAATCTCTTTCTGTGTCATTCTATCTAGCTAGTCTACCTTTCTCTTGAGCTCCTCCAAACCCAAGAGGGCTTCTTAGCTTTCTTTCTTAGAATACTGTTTTACCTGTGTTCTGCCAGCTGTTTCTCTGTTGTTCCTGCAAGCCCAAAGAGAAAATACCTATCTCTGATTAGGAGCTCCTTCCATTAAGGTCCTTCAAAAGCCAAAAGAAAAAAAGAGAGCTCTCTCAGTGGTCCAATTGCTTATACACAGGCCTCGAGCTCCCCATACCCACACACACCCTTTGAAGACTGAACCATCATGGGGGTTTCGGGGGTGGGGTGGGGTGGGGAAGTGTGTGTGGGGGAGTGGTGCCTTCCAGGCCAAGTCAGTAGACTACAAATCATTTCACCTTTATGGTAGGGTAGCTTGAGGCCATCCAGCTGACTTTGCCTCGGGTCATAGGGCCAAGAATGCAAACCTGTCCATAGCAACCAGTCTTAAAATAGGCAGGAATTTTCCATTCTTTAGCATTCTTATCTATGGAGGTTTTTAGAGACACACCCAAAGTGCATCTCTTTAGGACACAACTATCTGTCAAACCAAATACCTACGTAAGCTTTTATATTTTGCTAACAATTAGGTTTTTTTTATGTACAAAAATCAAATATCCTGTAAGAGTGCACGCTCACCTTTAGTGCCAAGGTGAGAACAGTGGTAGTCACCCCGCTGAAGCTGGGGTTGGAGACATGGAGGGATATTTTAAAATCTGACTTTAAGTCAGGGTATATGTCATCTTCAGGTCCAGCTTGACATTAGGGTTTCCCAGAGAAGCGACTAATGTTCTATGAAGGAGCATCAACTTTGGTGTATAGCCCATACAAGGCAGATTATATAATTATTCATTAATGCCATGATCTCCAGCCTCATGCACGTGAGAGGTGTATTAAGTACTCAAGCATCTCACTACAGGTTTTCCTGGTATAGTTGGATAGAGATAGGGACCTGTTAGCCTCCCAGCAAGGGTGAGTGAAGGCCATTGCCAAAGGCTCCATAGATGTCATAGATTCTCTGTGGCTTTCTGGGTCTAGCAGGTCCCAGGATCTCAGTCTCAGCTTCTTTTTTCTACAATAATAGACTCAGATCAGATATTTTAAAAAATCCATTTAGCCAGAAGTGGTGGTGTATACCGTTAATCCCAGAGACTTGGGAGGTAGAGACTGGTAGATATCTGTAAGGTCAAGGCCAGCCTGGTTTATGTAGCTGACTCCAGGTCAGCCAGAGCTACACAGTAAGACCCCATCTTTAAAAAAAAATAATAATATTTTTTAAAAGAAAAAAATCTGTGTGCTTCAATAATTACAAATTCAATTGATTCAAATTTCACTGAAATATTCTATGAATTTGGTTTTCATGGTTGTTTTAGTCACTGGTCTGCTGCTGTGAAGGAACACCATGACCAAGGCAACTCTTATGAAAGAAAGGGACTTTCTTTCAGTTGCAGAGGCTTCGTCCGTTATCATTATGGTGTGGCAGGAGATGGTGACATGCATGGCACTGGAGCAGTAGCTAAGAGCTACATCCTACAATGTAGAGAGGCAGAGAGACTGGGCCTGGCATGAGCTTTTGAAACTTCCTAGTGATACTCTTCCCCCAACAAGGCCACTCCTCCTAATACTTAGTCCTATCAGAGAGTCCTATCACTCCCTGGTGAATAAGTATTCAAATATATGGGTCTATGGGGACAATTCTTATTCAAACCCAGTACAATGCTGACTCTCTCTCTCTCTCTCTCTCTCTCTCTCTATATATATATATATATATATATATATATATATATATATATATATAATATTTACTGTGATATGAACCTAATTCAGCTGTACTAATACTATCTGTTGAAGAAAATCAGAATAGATAACCATATTTCTTTAACATAAAATTTATTTGAGCTGGGCTAGAGACCACCCAGTACTTGAGCAAGAGCATGTATTGCTTTTGAAAAGGACCCAAGTTCTGTTGCTGGAACCTTAATCAGCTCATGACTGCCTGTAACTCCAGCTTCAGAACACTCGATGGTTCTGGCATCCACAGGAATTGACATTCACGTGCACACACGTACACATACACAGGCATACACATATACACAATCAAAAATAAAATAAATCCTTTTTAAAAATCACTGCCGGGTGTGGTGGCGCACGCCTTTGATCCCAGCACTTGGGAGGCAGAGGCAGGCGAATTTCTGAGTTTGAGGCCAGCCTGGTCTACAGAGTGAGTTCCAGGACAGCCAGGGCTATACAGAGAAACCCTGTCTTGAAAAAACAAACAAATGAATAAACAAACAAACAAACAAACATCACTCGAACTATGAGCAAGCTCTCTCTGCCTTTATAGAAGCAGGGCATAGGTTTACAATGACAAAGGTAGCCTCCTCCTTACTCCAGCAAGAAGTTAATCCCTGAAGATGCCAGCCAAACAAGGGCCCAAAGGAATCTGCATGAACTGGCTTTACCAGCAGGCTCTGCATGTCATTTGACTGTACCCCCATGATTTTCCATCCTAGAGACATAAAACCCTTTTCCTCAGAGGCTTGGTGCTGCACACTGATGTGGATTTAGTCTAACACTTGTGTTATGTTATTTGGGTTCCCGAGAATTGCATGAGAATTCATATGTAAGATGCTGAGGGTCCTTGCCCCAAGTTGGTTCTGATTGGTAAATAAAATTGCTAGCCAGTCAATGGCTGGGCAGGGTCTCCTTCCCTGCAGGCAGAGGCCAAGCACTGCAAGTGCAATTCAGAAAGAGCAATAGAAATACTTTGGAGATTTTTACGTTTAAAAGCACTAAACTTGACAACTCCATGCTCTTTCTCTCTCTCTCAACTCTAGATTTGCAAAAGTAATATTAATTAAGAAGGTCCAGTAACGTATCTTCTGAACCAAATACATCGGAGCACTATTAATGAGTGTGAAAAACAATAAATCACATGGATGAAACACACATCTGAGTATCTGCAAGCACTCCTGGCCCCCATTTTTGAAGTGGCTTTGACAGATTCTGACTTGATGACTAGATGAAGCAGAGATAGAGCCCGGAAAGGCAACTTCATTTTTAAGTAAAAGAGAGCCCTCGGAGGCTACCAAGATGCAGTGGAAAAGAAACAGAATTTTCTTGTCCATAGCTACCTGAATGTACAAAGTATGCATCTATAGGAATGCATACGAATAGCTTCATGAAAAAGGAATTTGCTGGGCATGGTGGGGCCTGACATTAATCTTAGCACTTGGGAGATTGAGGCAAGCGAATCTCTGTGAGTTCAAGGCCATTTTCTCCTAAACAGCAAGTTCAGATCAGCCAGGGCTACACAGCTAAAACCAAGCTTCAAAATTAAATGAGAGAGTATGACACGTACTTAGCATCTATTTTCCTTCCTTCTTTCCCTTTTTCTTTTCTTTTTTTTTTTTCTTTTTCTTTTTTTCTTTTGAGACAGAGTTGGCTGATCTGGAACCTACTTTGTAGGTCATGCTAGTCTTGAATCCACACCCTTCCTATTTTATTTCTCAAAAATCATCTATTTTAGGTCAGGTGTGGGGCACACCTTCACCTCTAATCCAGATTTAATTTAGAAGGCAGAAGCAAGCAGATCTCTGAGTTCAAGACCGGTCTGGTCAATAGGGTGAGTTCCAGGACAGCCAGCGCTGTACGGGGAACCCCTGTCTTGAAAAACCAAACCAAAAGAAATACAAAACCATCTATCTTTATTCCTCATTTTATCTCAGTTCTCTCACTCCCTTAGAGCGTGGACTTGGTGGTATAAAACCCAGCATGATGTATCTGGTTCTCACCTCCCTGTGTGCTTTGTCACTGGTGATGAAGAAACTGAAAACTACCATTCTAACATATCAACTATTTGGAATGAAAGACACCTGGAAGACAGCACTAAAAACATTCTTACCCAGTTGTGTTAGTGCATGCCTATAATCTCAGTACACAGAAGGGCTGAGACAGAGTTGTGAGCTCCAGGCCAGTCTGGAATAGAGCCGGTATCCAATTACCACCACCTTCAACAAACAAAGAAAAAAGAAACCGCCCCCCCCTAAGCAGGTAAGTGATTACATTCTTAGTTTCTTAGGTCTCTGTAGCCCGTGGTCTCTGCATCTGACTCCTGGCATTATAAGTATGCACCACCATGCCTGGCTCACACTTTTAATATTGCCAGGCAACCTGTTAAGTAGTTTTCTTTTTCTGTTTAAAAAAAAGTATTTATTCACCTTACGTCCCAATAGCAGCGCTCCCTTCTCCCAGTATCCCCTCGCACAGATCCTCCCATTTAAGTAGTTCTCATATATTGGCTGCTCAAGGAAGCAGGGTCTGCATTCAAATTCTAGTTTATCTAGGGCTAGCGTGAGCTTGCAGCCACAGTCATTTAAACTTTTCTAAAGACTTCTGTTAGAGTGTTTACTGGGCGAGTGTCCTATGGGGCCCGGGGTTACAGTTTCCTTCCCGTTAATTCCCTAGCACCTTGGTAGTGTGCTTTGTTCTTTCAACACATATTTGTTTTATGCTGGTCTGAAGGCAGTGAGTTCTCTCAACTGATTGTTCACAGTCAGTTACAAATACCTGTTTTGTGTTAGTATACTAGAGTCAAGGAAATGAAACGTTATCAAGAATGTTCCCAACATAGAGAAAACATTTTTTAAGATCAGCTGAACATTCTCAGAGTTACATACGAGTAAGGGAAAAGAAAGTGATTGCAAAGATTGGGCAGAATTTTATTCAAAATTGTGGAGGAAAAGAACAACTTAAGTTATCTTGTGAGCAACGCTTATTTCAGCAAAGCCCAAACTCAGAAGCTGAAAAGGCGACAATTAGAGGCTGGGCTATGGGTGAGGGCGGGGCCACAGAGGCGAGGGCGGGGCCTCAGCCGCAGGAGGTGAGGACGGTCCGCACTACGATGTCGGCGAGCGGGGCGCGGCTTCTGGGCGGGTCCGCAACGGCGGGGGCGGGGCTACGGCGGGAGAGCAACGGAAGCCGAGCAGGCCGGTCGCCTGGGCCGCAGACCTGTGCATTCGCCGCGGTTGTCGTAGTTCCGGCCGAGCGGCCGCTGGGATCTGACGGCTGGGTGCTATCCTGCGGGCAGGCACTGGTCGCGGCAGGTGTCTCGCTCCGCCGGCCCAGCTCCCGCGGGATCCCCCGGCTGGTCCGGGCCCCGGCGCCGCACTCACGGCGGCTCCGTCGCAGGCACGGAGCGAGGAGCAGCCCGCGTCCTCCGAGGTCAGCGTCATGAGGAGCCTGCCGTTCTTCTGCCGCGGCCAGGTGGTGCGTGGCTTCGGCCGCGGCTCCAAGCAACTGGGCATCCCCACAGGTGAGCGCGTCGCGGGGCCGTGGAGCTCTAGGCCGTGGGCAGGGGACCCGGCAGCCGCGCTCCTGCCGCTAGCGACGAGCTGCGCAGCCCCGTCCGGGAAGGCACCGCAGGTTGGATTGGCCGAACTCTCAAGCTGTTGAAAGTTCCATTCTAATGATGCTACTGTGTAGTGATCAATGACAACACGGGTAGTTCTATGAGAGCCGACGTTTATTTGGTCTGACTACGTAAGTTTTAGTAATCAAGACTTGATTGTCCATTCTTAAAATTGATGCCTTGGGCTGTGCCTTGACCTATTAAGTCAATCTTTGAATTGGGGATTTGGGGTTGTGTTTTTTGAAAATAAGAATCTTTTAAAGTGACTCAGCCTACTTAGGGGCGTTACTAGGAAAAAGCAGGGACTTTTGCTTGTTTTAATTCAAACAGATAGGGTCTCGCTCTGTTTCCAAAGGCTTCCTCCTACTCCCTGAGCTCTGGGGATCTCTCAGGGGATCTCTCGTAGCCTCCCAAGTGGAGGACTACATGGGTAATTTACGATAAACCTCTGTGTTTATTTCGTGTCTTTGTTTCCACTTGGGCATTTTCGTGTGGCTTTTTGGGGTGGAGGGAAGAGATTTATACACTTGCTTTGTGCCTCACTTGTAACCTGTGCTGTCTGAAGAGAAGAAATTCAAGTCGGAATGTGGAAGGTTGGAAAACAGAAAGATCCTGGGAGTGTAATGATTCAAGTTAACGTTTTAATATGTTTTTAATCAATGTTTAATGTGAATCTTGTAGCAATGAATATCTGTTTACTTCTATTTAGCCAATTTTCCTGAACAAGTGGTGGACAATCTTCCAGCTGATGTGTCTACTGGCATTTATTATGGTTGGGCCAGCGTTGGGAGCGGCGATGTCCATAAAATGGTGGTGAGCATTGGATGGAACCCGTACTATAAGAATGTGAAAAAGTCCATGGTAAGAGTCACATCTTGCTCTTTTAAATGCACACAGAACCCCTCAGCTTAAGGGTTTCACAGTTATAGAGGCAGGTGGATCTCTGATATTCAAGGCCAGACTGGTATATATAGTTCCAGGACAGCCAGGACTACTAGAGAGATCGTAATTCAAACAGACAAACAAATAACAGGAAGAAAAGTAGCCTGGGCTGTATGCTAACTGACATTCCTTCCTTCCACTTCATCCCTGCCCCGCCCCCAGCATTTATTTACTTTTATTTCAATGGGATAGTTTTCTCCATGTTTTTATTCTGTTTCTGTGAATAAAGAGTCTCCTCATAAGGAGCATATAGTTGGATTAGGTTTTGTAATAGTTTTCTGCTAATCTCTCTGTGTTTTGATTGATAGCCGTGAGCCATTTAAATTAAATATTTAATTTTTAATTGTGGGTGTGCACATGAGCTCAGGTGCCCATGGCGGCCAGGAAGGTTGGATCCACTAAGAGCTGGCGTTAGCCCAGGCTGTCCAGCTTCAGTGCTGGGAAGCAAGCTCTTGGGTCCTAGTGTGCTGTTAGCTGCTGAGCTATCACTTCAGCCCTCCATTTTGGTTTAAAGCCACACCGTTGAACACGCCTGTCATCCAATGTAGGAGGGAGAGGAATAGAGCCTGGATTGTGTTGTGAGATCCTGTCTCACAAGAGAGTAGTTGCTAGAAGGAAGGATTGCCATTGTGTCGCTCTTTGTTTTCAGTGTGTCCTATAAGTGGGCCTTTTCCCTCATCTTTCAAAATTACCTGTTTTATTCAGTCATTTTTATTGGTCTCACTGTGTAATTTTACCTGGCTTGGAACTCCCAGAGATCTAGCCACATGCCTTTGCCTCTGCCTCTACCTCTCCAGTGCTGGGATGAAATGTGCCATCACGCCCTGTTGGTTTTGTCTGTTTAAGGGTCTATTTAAGCTTTATGGACCACCTAACAGACTCAAAAGTGAGGCCCTTTTAAAAAAAGCATTTCTTTGCATCATTGATTGCCTTAAGACACTGCTTACTGTAGTATGCTTTAACCTCATCCCTCTTCTCTCCTGCTCACTCTTTCTTTCTTGTTGTTTCATTCTTCCTTTTTTTTTTTTTTAGCGTTGCTGGGAATGGAACTAGGCTTCATATTCAGGGCCACATTCTACTTAGCCTCCTAACCCTTCCATCTAAAATCACCTGGAGGGTATAGTCTTTTTTTTTTTTCTCCTGCCCTACTTTTCCCCACAGCTTACATACTTAGCTGACCTTGAACTCATGAGCCAACCTCTGCCTCCTGAGTGACAGGCCTGTGCTAAAAACTTTTAACATTGAGGAGTTAATAAGAGAAGTGTGTCACAGAAAACTGAGTTAAAATGCTGATGTAAGAGACCAGTGGCTCGAAACCTTCTTAATGCTGTGGCCCTTTAATACAGTTGCTCATGTCGTGGTGACACCCAACCATAGGGTATTTTCATTGCTACTTCATAACTGTAATTTGGCTATGGCTATGAATCATAATGTAAATATTTTTGGAGGTAGAGGTTTGCCAAGGGGGTCAAGAGCCACAGGTTGAGAACTGCTGAAATAGTAATGCCCATGAACTCCTAAGGACTTCAAGTCCCTAAGGTTGTGTTGCTGTGAGAACACTCATCTGTTTTTCTGTGGGGCGAGGAAGGAAAAGGGAGGAGAGGTTGTTTCATTTCCTCTTTAAGCTACTCAGATAACAGAAATACTATTATCAAGCCCATTTCTGGGCCGCCTTGAATTCTTCTGAGAGGATAAACACAGTTACCCACGATCAGGATGCTCGTGCAGTTCAGGGCAGGCTGTTTATTTTTAATATTGTTATATGTCAATATCAACCATCTGTGAAGAATATTTTGCCCTAACAAAATAGTGTTGTCCTATTAATTTTAATACAGCCCAGGTAATTTTCTCTTATAGCAAGTGTTTTTAATAATCTAATTGGTGATCAAACTCAGGTCTTCTAGATTGGTGGCCAACCACCTTTACCACTAAGCCATCTCACCTGTTTTTGAGAAAGGCTTTCCATAGCTTAGTCTTGCCTAGCTCCTGAGTGCTGGGATTGCAGGAGCCATTGTCTGTCCTTGGGTCCTTGAGCACACTGTCTGACTGTCCATAGGATTAGAACCTCTACCAGGGTAAGCCTGAGACCTTGCCCATACCTAACAAGTCTAACACTGAGCTGTATTCAAGTGCCCCACGCTCCTTTGTTTATTATTTGAGATGACTTCAGTAAGTTGCAAAGGCTGGCTGTGAATTTGCTCTGGAGCCCAGATCCTCTTGCCATAGCCTCCTCAAGTAGTTGGAATCACAGGTCGGCACCAGCAGGCCTGATTCTTGTTAGTGTAAATTCCCCAGTCCTCTTTTCAAGTTTCCTTGGATACTTTGGATACTTTTGGTTTTACCATATAAGTATTAGAGAAGCTTGTTGTTTGTTTCTGTTGTTTTTATTTTCAAGAGACTTTTTTTTTTTTTTGGTGATTCTTTTTTTTTTTTTTTAAGATTTATTTATTAACATATGTAAGTACACTGTTGCTGTCTTTAGACACACCAGAAGAGGGCGTCAGATCTCATTACGGAGGGTTGTGAGCCACCATGTGGTTGCTGGGATTTGAACTCAGGACCTTTGGAAGAGCAGTCAGTGCTCTTACCCGCTAAGCCATCTAGCCAGCCCCTCAAGAGTCTTTTTAAATGTGGATATAAAAGAGAATGTGTGCCAAGTACTTCCCTCTAAATTGAGAAGATGGAGAAGTGTAGCAGCTGTTAACTGTCACTGACGGCTCTGAGAAGCCTGGAGGTGCATGTGCAATGCCTTCAGTCTCAGTCCCCAGGAGGCAGGAGCCAGGGGAGCTCAAGGCTACCCGGAGCTGCATTCAGGACTGCCTGCAAAGACCCAGGGTGTGGTGTATAGGTGTCTGGGGTGCTTACCCAGTGAAAGAAAGACTGAGTTTGATCCCCAGCAGGGATGGAGGAAAGAATCTCCAACCAGCTGGATGAATTTCAGGGTTTTGTTTTTTGTTTTTTCAACATAGGGTTTCTCTGTGGTGTAGCCATCACTGTCCTGGAATTCACTCTGTAGACCTCTAGATCTTGGGAATCAAACCTGGGTCTTCTGGAAGAGGACCCTTTAACTGGTCATTGAGCTGTCTCTACAGCCCCACTCCACCCCACCCCAACTGTTTTAATCTTTTTCAACATTTTTGTCTATAGGAAACACACATCATCCATACCTTCAAAGAGGACTTCTATGGGGAAATTCTCAATGTGGCCATTGTTGGCTATCTCAGACCTGAAAAGAACTTTGATTCTTTAGGTAAGAGTTTATATTAATCTTTGATAGTATTACAGCTACTTCTCCGAAGGGGACAGGCAAATAATTGAGCACTTTTAATTCAGGGTTAGGCACTATTTTAAGTATTGTACAAGTTAATCCCTCTTACCTTCAGTAGCCATGTGAGGTGGAGACTAAGTGCCTTAATCTGTTTTCTGTTGCTCTGACCTAGTACCAGGTGTTCCTGTGGTTTTGGTTCTGGAGTCAGAGCATGATAGGAGCATGTATTCAGTACTTGGTGAAGCCTTCTTGCTGCCTCAGTGGGTGGGCACCACAGGGTAGGGCCAAGAGAACTCACTCTTGTATCACAGCCATTTTCTGTACTCAGGAATCCATTCTGTCCTCCTGACCCACTTCCCAAAGTTCCCATTCCCAAATACCTTCAACCTTGAGGACTTAGTTTCTAGTACCTGAGTTCCAGGGGACACTCAAGTCATAGCACTTAGTGGTGAGTGGTGGCACCTGGCATCTGACCCTGCAAGGGTGGTTGGGCAGTATGTGCTGCAAGCAGTAATTAGAGATCTGCTTCTGGTGTCTTCAGGTGCCTGTTGGTATAGTGTGACATTAAACCCTGGGAGGTGAAGGGTCTCTTTACAAGAGAACACTTTATGTAACACTGGCTTTCCCTGGAGAAAAAGACGGTTCCAACATTGACTGAATCTCTGTCCTTTCCCAGGGCTGTGGCTAGGGTGCTTAGTCAGTGTTTTTAGGAGGGGCTGAGCAAAGGAATAGTAACATGGATTATTAGAAGTTTCTTTTTTTCTTTTTTTCCAGAGTCACTTATTTCTGCAATTCAAGGTGATATTGAAGAAGCTAAAAAGCAACTGGATTTACCCGAACATTTGAAACTCAAAGATGATAATTTCTTCCAAGTTTCTAAAGGCAAAATTATGAATGGCCACTAATGAAAAGTCCCTTACCTGCCTACCACTAGTGTCACGCATAGTGTCACAGTGCTTCTGATACACTCTCATCTTGATCATATTTTAAATCAAGCGTTTTCCTGTAGCTGTCAAGTGGTCTCCAGCAGTTCACTCCATCATGTTGCACAGTACTAAGAGACTCATTCAGAAATCAAGACTTTAGATGTAATATGTTGATTAAAATGTAGCACTAGAAAGCTTGTACTGAAAATAAAGTCTGTGAGTGTGGGTGGAAAAGCAAGTTCCTGAGGAAAATGAGGACTGACCATAGTTCTTGTGACTGAGTGTGCTGGCACTGGTGAGCCCAGCCAGCCTGTGCTGAACAGAGGCTTTTCAGGAAGTGCACCACACACACACACACACACACACACACACACAGAGCTTACCCATGAAGGAAAAATTAGAGTTACTTTTCTCATTTTGTGCATTGATATATTTTTACAATCCTGCAAACTTCCTTGAGTCACTCACGACTCCCCCTGAGGTCACTTCCTGGTAGTGTCCCAATGCTCTGTGTGCAGTTACTTCAGGTTGAAGTTGCCTTGATCGCCTGCCCCTCATCAGGGCTTTTGCTTTTCTTCAAAGTACTGAGGATCCAACCCAGTGCCTTACACGCCAGGCAAGTGTGACCACTGAGCTAGGCTCCCGCCCCCTTTACTTTTTGAAGCCATACAATGGATGTCTATATGTTGCCTTTTTGAAGATTAGGTGGTTTTGCTCTTTAACATTTTTGTGACTTTGGTTTATTTTCTTCCCATGTCGCCCAGAGATTACTTGTGTGTGTGCCATTCTGCTCAAAACTAAATGGTGGTCAGGTTCAAGTAAAGAAAAATAAAACAAGCTGCATTTATAGACTTGCTTGGAATTGAAATGAACATAGCCAGTTCCTACCCAACCCTGCCCTGCCTTTTTTTTTTTTTTTAAAGTGTGGTCCTGTGCTTTCAAAGTAAGTACAGTTCTCTATGACCAGGCACTTAAACATAATTTAAAAGTCCTTGTAGCTTCAGAACCGGATAAGTTCCAGTTGCATATCTCTATATCTCCTGGTTTCCCTCTTGGTTTTCCCCTGGTTCCTCCCCTTTCCCTCTTGGTGGCCTGAGTTGTTTATGTTGGCAGAAGGTTGACATTGGATGCTCGATTGCTTCAGCCTCACCGGGGCATTGAATCATCATTTGTTGAATGGCAACAGGTTTGCTGGGGCAGAGGCACTGCCTAAGTGGGAGCATGCACGTGAAAATAGAAAGGTAATTTAACAACACACAGACACCCAGAGACTTGGTCTCTGCATGTGTGTAGAAGTAGTGGTGTGGGGAGGGATGGGACTCACTCAGCCCTGTGAATGTGTTCTATGGCTGAGCAACATCCCTAGCCTTCAGAATAGAATTTTTGATGTTGGAAATCCTGTATTTAAAGGAAACCTTAATTATCAATGGATTTATGAAGGAAAGTTAAAAACAAATATGCACAGTACAAAATAGATCTGTGGCTTTTTTTTTTTAAAGTAAGAATAGCTTGTTAGTATATCAATGTTCATGGCTAATGTTATCTCATTTTGTTAGTCGTTATTTTGGAATTACATGATGTGTGATTTAGGGCTTAGTTAATTCTCTAGAATTCAAAAACTATTATTGATGTATTAAAAGAAATTACGGTACCACGTTGATTAGTCTGAATGTTTGCAGGCATTGGAATAAAATTTGACTTATTTTTTCCCTCTTCCCCTGTCAACCTGAATCCTGTATCTGTTTGGGGTATACTGGCTGTTTGTTACTATACACCTGTATTTACAATCCTGAGTAGACCTATCAAGTAAGGGTGCTCATGTGACTAAGAGCTTTATTTTCAAGGACCCTCCCCCTCCCAGTCCCCCCATCTCAGGGGTCTTTCCTCCTTTTAAAAGACCTTACAAGGTCTCTATATCTGGCTATCCTTGAAAGTACAGAGATCCATGTGTGTCTTCCTTCTGAATGCTGGGATTAAAAGTGTGCATCAAGCCTGGCCAAGACACACACACCACCACCACCACCACCCACCCACCCTTTAAAATTCCTGTAGCAAGGTGACTTTACATGGAAAGGATTCAGAGGATATCATTACTCAAAAAGTCAACTCTTTAAGAATAAAGGTTCCTATTGGGAGCTAAAGGAGCCAGACAAGTCTAACTCCTGTATAATCCTCAAGATTGTTTTGTAACCATGGATGTGCCACAACCCCACACATTGCTGCAGGGCATTCTTTCCATTTGTTACAAAGAAGTGCATTTCAGCACTCATCTGAATGAACTCTGAGATGACTTAGCAGCTTGCAGGTAGGGCACTTAGGTGATGGGGAGGTGTGAGAACCAGTGACTTGAAACTTACAAGGACCATCTTCCTTTCCCAGTGCTGTTGTCTTCCAGTTCCCCCTTGTACTTGGGACAGAAGTGAGACTGATAGAGAAAAATCAGTTTCATTGTTAGAGACTGAGCTAGAAAACAAATCAGATCTGCCAAAGAGGATGTGATCATAAGTCAGAAACACTGGATGGAGAGTTTTCTACAGACAGCAGAGAGTGAGTTCTTGAAAGGACTGCATTCCTGAGAGTTACATGTCTCTGTAACTCCATGGAAGTTACAGAGACAAAGTTCAGAGCTGAGATGGAAGGAAGGACCATCCAGAGACTGACCCACATGGGGATCTATCCCATATACAACCACCAAACTCCGACACTATTGCATATGGCAACAAGATTTTGCTGACAGGAACCTGACATAGCTCTCTTGTGAGGCTATGCCAGTGACTGGCAAATACAGAAGTGGATGCTCTCAGTCATCTATTGGATGGAGCACAGGGTCCCTAATGAAGGAGCTCGAGAAAGTAGCCAAGGAGCTAATGGGGTCTGCAACCCTATAAGAGGAACAACAATATGAACTAATCAGTATCCCCCAGAGCTGTGTCTCTAGTTGCATGTGTAGCAGAGGATGGCCTAGTCGGCCATCAATGGGAGGAGAGGCCCTTGGTCTTGCGAAGATCATATGTCCCAGTACAGGGAATGCCATGGCCAGGAAGCAGGAGTGGGTGGATTGGGGAGCAGGGCGCGGGAGGGTATAGGGGACTTTCGGGATAACATTTGAAATGTAAATGAAGAAAATATCTAATAAAAAAAGAAATCCCATAAGCATAAAGTATTAAACCATAATATATAAATAAAGCATGTGTTTTGAAAGAAAGAAAGAGATAGAGAAAGAAAAAGAAAGAAGGAAAGAAAAGAAAGAAAGAAAGAAAGAAAGAAAGAAAGAAAGAAAGAAAGAAAGAAAGAAAGAAGAGAAAGAAAGAACTGAATGTATAGAGAAATGAGCGTGGCCACGCTATGTAAAGGCTGTGGAAAACCAGGTATGGTAGCATGCTCCTGGGGCTCTAGCGTTAGTGAGGCTGAAGCAAGAGCACTTCAGCACTGAAGTCTGAGGAGACCAGCCTGCCTCAGCACAGTAAGATTATCTTTAAATAGAGGAAGAGGGGCTGATCTAGGTATGTAGTTAAGGGGTAGTGGCTATACTTAGTATGTGTGAGGCCCTGGTTGCAATCCCCAGCACCAAACCCAAAATAAGAACAAAGTCACCAGCGTATAGTGTTCAGAAAGCTGGGAACCAGGATGAACCTTCGAGTTGGCTTTCTGTCCATTGCTTTGCTTTGGTTTTTGACACAGCAATTCGTTATGTGTGTAGTCTAGGCCCTTTGGGAATTCACTGATGTCATTGTGCCTTGGCCTCCCAAGTGTTGGGATTATGAGTGCTCTGTCATGCCTGGCTGGCAGTAAATACTATCATGCTACTGCTCAAACCTCAAGTCACATGCGTGCTAGGCAAGCAGTCTGAACAGCTCCACCCCAACCTCTTGAACCCTTATTACTTGTTTCTGGCAAGAACATTTAGTATATCTTAGCATGAGGTCTAATTTGTGTATAGCCCTTGCTGACCTTGAATTCAGAGATCCACCTGCCTCTGCTTCCCAAATTCTAGGATTAAAGGTGTGTCCCACCATACTCAGCTTAGCTTGGTTGGCTTGTTTCCTGTTTTGTTTGTTTGTTTTTTATTTTGTGTTCATTTGTATGTGTGTATGTTGTGTGTGTGTGTGTGTACACCATGGTGTGTCAGAGGATAACCTTGGGAGTTCTCGTCTTATCAAGTGGTTCCTGGGATTGAATGCAAATTGTCAAGCTTGGCAGCAGTTGCCTTTGTAACACTTGACCATCTTGCTCGCCTGGGTAGTAACTTTTAAGAAACAGGGCCTTGAGTTTAAACTGCTACCTAAAACTCCCCAAGTGCTGGGATTGCAGGTGCGTGGCCCTGTGCGGCTGAACTGTGAAAACTTCTACCTGGGTTTCATTAGGCAGCTTGCTTCTTCCTCTGCAGGCCACATCTCCCATTTTTATACCAACAGCTTTATTTTCTCCATTTTATGTGCATGAGTGTTTGTCTGCATGTATGTCTGTAAGCCACATGCCTGCAGTGCCCAAGGAAGCCAGAGGGTGTCAGATGTTCTGGGGCTGGCCTTATGGGCGGTTTTGAGCCATTGTGTGAATGCTGGGAATTGAACCCAGGTTCTCTGAAAGGTATTCTTAATTGCTAAGCCATCTCTCCAGCCCCCAATTTTAGTTTTTACTCAGTGTATTCCAGAGCTACATTTAATGTTTTGGGGATATAAAACTGGAAGTCGTTGTAGGTCATGAGGTGTGGGTTCTATTCAGAGTCATGTACACCAATTGCTTGCTGCCAACCTAGCCACTCAAGGGAATTCTAGGTCAACACAAAGGTCCTTTTAGACTCTTGAGTTTTCTATGATTTTTCTGGGGCTAAGCAGGGAGTAATTTTACTTATCGATTTGAAGACATTTCTCAGTAAAGGTTGTCCATGTAGTCTTTGTGTCAAATGAAGGTAGGTAGGTGTGTATGTTTATGTTTCAGATCTATTTCCTTAGTAGAACCTGATATTAATGTTCTGGGAGTTTCAGTATGTTCCAAAATTGAATTTTTACTCTGATCAACTGCTTTCTCTTCCTGTGGATTTCCTTTAACTTTTTTTTTTTTTTTTGAACCTCTTAGAGAGCAGAGGTCTGCCAAGTGTGGTGCACACTGGAAGCAGAGATAGAAGTCTCCAACAACAACAAAAAGGTTCCCATACTTCATCTACTGCCCAGTGTTGGTTTGGGTTTTTGAGAAAGTCTCCACTGTGTATTCCAGGCTGACTGGAATCTGTGTTCTTGCATGAGTGTTCAGAGTGTCTATGTCTGAAACATGGCAGACATGTTTGTGTCTTCCCCCAGTGTCAGAATATACTAAATACAGTCACAAAGTACTGTATCAATTAGCTGGGTGCAATTTACCAAATAGTTATATTTTCCATTGATAGCTGACTACTGGCAATCACATGCTTTTTATTCCAATCTTATTTGGAATCAGATCACATGTATTTTACACAAGTGTGCATGCAAGCATATATATGTGCATGACAGGCCATGGGAAGGAACAGAGCTACAAAGGAAGCCTCCTTGGAGGCAGAGGCACAGAGCTAAAATAGTTGCAAGCTGAAGGTCTGCGGACAGTCTGAATTTCTTTGCTTTGTGGTTCCTTTGACAAGCCAAGCAGTCAGATGACCAGATAGGTTGGAAGACCCATCATATTGTCAGATGTGCTTTTCGTGGAGTCTGAGTAAGACTCTTAGCTGGTCTTGTCTGTACTAAGTTTCCAGGCCCGGCTTTTCTGAGAGGGCATTAGTACATACATGAGCCCATTATTTCTGTCTCCCTTGATAGGTTTATAGATGGTCCCTTTTCAAGTATTTGTGCGTGTCACATAAGACTGAAACCCCTTCTGCCCATCTCTGCCTTCCACATCTGAGACAGTGCAGGTAGGGATGAGAATGAGGTGGAGTAGTGTGCTTTATTCATGTCCGCAGCAACTGTGTCTGCCTAGGTAGGGAATGAGACATGAGGCTTACATGTAGTTCTATCTAGATCATCATAGAAAATAGTCACAAAGACGGAGGCGAACTTTTCACTTTCAGTGTAGGGTCTGGTGCACTCTTACTAGAAATCAGACAGATATGGCGGGAAGGCAGATCCTCAAAGAGACCCCCATTCTAAGATGGTTGCCTCCAATAAGGAAGTGATGCCAAAAGGAGCAGAGCAGAGGTTTCCAGCATCCCGGGGTCTGAGGGCCTCTTGGAAGTCTGTTTAAAGGGAGCACTGAAGTGGAAACTTATGGTTGCTGTGGGTTTGGTCTAATGATACTTGTATTATATTAAATTGGGTCCCCCAGATTGAATGAGTTCCATGCATCCAAACGTAAGACAAGGTGAGGACCCTGCCCTTAGTTGGTTTTGATTGGTAAATAAGGTTGCCAGCAGCCAATGCCTGGGCAGGGAGACAGAGGCGGGACTTTTAGGATTCTCGGCAAGGGACTGAGGGAGTAGGAGGAGGAGGAGGAGGAAGAAGAAGAGGAAGAGGAGGAGGAGGGGGAGGAAGAAGAGGAGGAAGGAGATCTGCCATGCAGGGAGGAGAACCAAAACAGCACACCCGAGAAGGTGCAGGACAGAGAGCATAGCTGCCATGTAGGAGTCACTGAAGAGTGGCCCCAAGAGGGCTGCCCAACTGGACCTAGTGCAGTTAAGATGGAATATAGATTAATTTGGGGATATTGGAGGGAGGTAGATTAGCCATATCAGGTTAGAAAGTGACCCAACCATTTTGCTGTTTAAGGCATATAAAAATATAAAGGCTGTGTGTATGTGTCTTTCATTTGGGAACCCAGAACATTGGGGCAGGTAGTGAAGAATTTGCTGCCAGGATTGAATTGAGTAGATTGATTTGGTACTGCTATAGATGGCACCCAACGTGATGGTATTTTGTTGGGGCAAACATGTGAAGGAATGTTTCCTGAAGGGGACACAGATGAAAGGATGTTTTGCTAAAGCAAATGTGAAAGGACAGATGATGAGGGATTCTTCACTAAGGACATGTGTGTATCGGTTCGCCTTACCTTGTGTGAGCTCCATATATCATGACTCTATAGAAAAAAAATGCATCAAAAAAAAATCTTCTGGTGGTGTTCTGTTGGTTTCTGGCTGCTTCCACTTTGGTGGGTTGGCAGAGTGATGTCAGCTGATACAGACTCACATGGAGTTTTGCTAAGATGGTTACGTGCTGAGGAACCTGTGGCAAGGAAAGACCCATGGAGGACGGATGATGTTAAACGGACAGTGGCTGGGGTTTGCTTGCATAGCTAGCTTTGCAACGATTCATTGGTCCCACATCTTCATTGATGTTCACTTCGTTGAGAGAGGCGTGGCAGAGAAATTCTCCTGGATCCCTGCTGGTTGTGGTCACTCCTAATCACTCATGCTGATTGGGTTGAGGCCTGGCTGTTTCTGCTAGGTCATGCCACCACTGCTGATTCATACTCATGAAGTGTTTGCTAGTGTCTCAAGCTGCTGCTACTTCTGTTCCTGTAAACTGAACTGCTGATTTCCTGGCAACACAGATGGGGTTTGCTCCAAAGAACAATTTCTAAACAGGTCCACTTCCCCCATATCCTAATAACTTTTCTTTTTCATTACCTCTGGTGGGTGGTGGGCTAGAAGGAAGGTTAAAGCATTTAAGAACCATCATTAAAAATAGGGTTGAAAAAAACAAAACTAAGCCAACAGAGCACACTGGGGATATTACAACTGAACTTCTCCAGAAGGGAAAAGTTACAGAGAATTCATTGTTTAGAGACATCAGTGAACTTAGCCAGGTAGGTTTGGTCTTTTCCCACAGAACCTAAAGGGCTTTTCAAACTATGCAATCTGAAATCAAATTAGCATGGAGTAACTTCAAGGATAGCATGTGATGTAATACTCTAGTGTGGATAAGTACTGTCTGCTCATCCTCTTGCTTCGGTTTTTAAGTTTGGTGTGAAAGTCCCTGTTTTAATTTGCTCTTGTGCTGGTGGTCAAGGGATTAGACAGCTCCAACATGGAGATTAGGAACAGGGTCTGTGGAACCGATTGAATTCTCTGCAAACCTGGGAAAGTTACTCTTCTGTGACTTGTGTCATGGTCACAAAGCAGGACAACAGTGGTGCTTACCTCATAGTTTCAAGGGCAATTAAGGAATAAATGAGTTGATTCATCCTAATGCAGCCAAGAGAACCTGAAAAAGAGAATGTGCTCAACCCATGTCACTGCTACTGTTTTGACAGTGGTGGCGTTTCTCCTGATGGCCAAAGACCTGAGACTTTAAAGGCACAATCCTCTCTAGATTATCCACAGGGAACCTCTGTTTTTTGTTTTTTGTTTTTGTTTGTTTGTTTGTTTGTTCGTTCGTTTGTTTGTTTTTTTTTTTAGATGTTACAGTGAACAAACACATCATAGATTTATGAGGAACTATTGCCTATGGCAGTCTACATGAGGATGAGAGGTGTTACAAAGGGGAATGAGCTAAGCCTCTGACCATAAGGAACACATGCTCTTCCAGAGAAATTCCAATTTATTTTACTTCATCTCCATCACAGCCTATGGACCCTCACATACATCAGAGTGGTAAAGTGTTGAGTGAGTATTTGTGGAAGGAATCAGGAATTCTGCCTCTGCCCCAGCAGCCAATAAGGAGGTACCATGCCCATTCTTTCTAATACCCTTGAGCTGTAGAGGACAGGATGCAGCATAGAAGATTTATGTGAATGCTTCCAAAAGCCCACATTTGAGACAAGTCTTCTACTAGTCCATACTCTTGACTGAAAAAAACTTGCAGGAAGTTCCTGGAGAAATGGCTCCAAATGACAGAGAAAACCTTTACAGATTATTTCTCTTTATTGACTTGTTCAGATAGAATCTCGTGTAGCCCATGCTGGATTCAAACTTATAATAAACACAAAGAATGACCTTGAACTCTGGTTCTCTTGCTGCCACTTTCTGAGTGGGATTATACTATAGTATACAGGGTGTATGGTGTATACCATACAGGATTTATGGTGGTAGGCAAACACTCTACAAATGGAGCTATTTTCCCATCTGGGATCTTTTCTCTTTGCTGTTTAGAACAACAAAGAGGTCAGATTGGGGGTTGGGGTGGGGTCAGCAGGTATGTGTATGTTTCTTCTTGACTTGTTCACCTGGACTCCACTTTCATCCCAATGATTCCTGTCCCTAGCTTTGTAAATAGAACTCTAATGTCACAATCCCTGGGAGGTCAGGCTGGGTGAGTGTGGCCCTGCCCTTCACAGTGTGCCTAGAGCTACAAGAAAAAAAAAAAAAAAAGAACCATTTGACCTAGAAGGGGGAAGGAAAAAGGGAGGGAGGTTGGAGAGAACTAATGGTTGAGAGCATGAAGAAGTTTCCAGAACATCATGAACTTCCCTTAAAGCTGACAACAGCTAAGATTTACAGTTGTGCATAGTCCAAGTTTATAACATGCAAGCACAACTCCTACACAAACTATCTCAGATGAGGTGGTCAGTGCCATGTGGAGCTACAGTGAAAATAAAGATATACTGAACTTGACGGTCAGCTGCATTTTTCTTTTCTTCTTGTGTGTGTGTGTGTCCGTGTCCCACCACTGTGCACATGTGGAAGTCAGAGAACATCTTGGAGGGTTGGTTCTCTCCTTCTACTGTATGGGCCAGGGAGACTGAACTAAGGTTACACGGCTTGGTGCAAGTGCCTATACCCACTGAACCATCTATCTTGACAGCCCACCAGCTGTCTTCATTAAGCTTTCTATGTCTAGAAGTAAGTTATTCCTTATTAATCCTCGTGTTGCTTTATAGTTCCATCTTGCAATTATAAAGAGTTCATAGTTGTTGATTGGCTTCTTTGAATGACTTTCAGGTGAAGGGCAGTGCAGAAGTTGATGGAATCTGCAAGCCTCTGTCATTGTTCTGAGTATTTCTGACTCACGATCAGCTCTGTGAGTATGCCACGTAGGCCATTGTGCAAGGCAGCAGCATCCTGAGAAGGGCTTCATACTTAACCCATTGATTGCCCTGTGGCCACCATGTTGAAATTCTTAACAGTTTTTGCATTGGGCCTAATTACATAGCCAATCCCCAGTAACCTTGTTATTTGCCTGGGATGGATAAAAAGAGATGAACTAGAGAATAATGTTAAAGTAGCAACTCATTTTCAACAGATTTTATTTAATTATCACAAGCAAATAGTAGGGAACAAGACTGTTTAAACCTACCAGGCATCTACCAATAGGGCTGAAATAGTTTTGTAGGCAAACAGATCTTTGAAGCGGCTCTTTAGAAGTGAAGAGTGAGGGCTGGTGAGATGGCTCAGCGGGTAAGAGTACAGACTGTTCTTCCGAAGGTCCTGAGTTCAAATCCAGCAACCATATGGTGGCTCACAGCCATCCCTTAACAAAATCTGATGCCCTTTTCTGGAGTGTCTGAAGACAGCTACAGTGTACTTACATATAATAAATAAATAATTCTTAAAAAAAAAAAAAGGTTCTTAGAAGTGAAGAGTGAGCTGACTGTACTCAGGTGGTAGAGTGCTTGCCAATCATGCATGGAGTTCTGGGTTTGATCCCCAGTACCACATAAACCAGTGTAGTGATGCACTCTAACTGTCAGGAGTGGGAGCTGAAGGTTCAGAAGTTCAAAGTCACCCTGCGCTCTGAAGCAGGCTTGAGGCCAGCCTTGGGTGCATGAGATTCTATCACAATTTAAGTAAATAAAGAAACCTGCAAATACAGCCAGGTGTGTTAGTGCATGCCTATAATTCTAGTACTTGAGAGACTGAGGTGGGAGGATCTGGATTTCAAGACCAGTCTGGACTACGGAGACCCTGTCACAAACAAACAAACAAAAAGTAAAAGCAAGCAAGATGTCTTATTTTTTTTTTTAAAGGACAAAGAAATTATCCAGATGTTATACATTTGGGCTGCAAAAGGAGCCACAAAAGCAATAAAGGGCATGGTAGTATTTGACCAGAGGGTGGATGGAGAAAAGTACTCGTCCCAGGACTAGGAAGAGAGGTTTTCTGTAACATTAGCACAAAGGTCCTTCATGATCCTGCTGATACCAGGAGAATATATCAAAGTCCAACGTCAAAGCTTATCAAGAATTCTGCATGCAGTTGCTTTCTGACTCAGTTTCATTGGAAGTGTATGTCTGTTCCAAGAAAAGATAGATATTAAATACACCATTATGGCTATCCTTGTGAGCTTGCTCGCGTGAACCCTGAACTTTAGAACTAAGGCCAAAAGCAATCTTTTGACAACTCCACAACACCCAGCTCTTGCTTTTCTATTTGCTTCCATCCAGCTATCTGACCTGAGCCACAGCCCTGAGCCGCCCTGTTTACATTGCTCTTGGTTCCATCTCAAGGCTAAAGTCCAGGTGATAGTTGCTGATTCCTGGAAGGTGCTGTCTGGACTCACTAGAAGAATGGCATATGATGCCCCTGTTGTCTTACTGGGGCTCAGAAAACACCCCGAACTGTGGCACAAGTGAGGCTTCAGTGTCTCAAAACTTTCTGCATTCTTATTTCTCAGCCTTTTCTCCCCCGAAGCATGTCATAGAAACTAAAACCTCTTTTTCATCAAGCCTAAAGCGCTGCCTTTCTGTCTAGCAGACGGTCATGAAGAAGTTCTCTGAGCCACAGTAGTGAAGCCCATAATAATTCCAGCACTGGGAAAGCTGAGGCGAGAAGATATTAAGATCTAGGCTAACCTGTCTCAAAAACAAAGCAAAACAAAGCAAAGAAAAACAAAAGCACAAGACAAAAGAAATCTGTGAGGCCAGGCTGGTCTACAGGCTGAGTTATTACACAGAGAAACTCTGCTTCAAAAAACCAAACCAAACCAAACCAGACCAGACCAGATCAGACCAGACCAGACCAGATCAAACCACACCACACCATACCATACCACATCATACCACATCACACCACACCAAACTTTGACCAACTAGTTTCTAATAATCTATTATGTCCTCTTCTCTCTCTCTCTCTCTCTCTCTCTCTCTCTCTCTCTCTCTCTCTCCTGCTTTCTCTTTCCCTCCCTCCCCCATCCATGGTTTCCTGTTTGGAATTCCCACGAAGACAAGTCATAGAGACATTTTCTTTTTGTAGGATATATAAACTCGAGTCTTTCCCACCTTTCAACATCAGGGATGGCCGGCCATAAATCCTATCACTCATTCTTGTTCAATAGCTTGGTTATAAGACCCTCTCCACACCAGAGGGCTGTTGCCCCCAGTCATGGCTAGGCAATGTCAGACAGAGCAGCAAGAGCATCTAGACACACACCTTGCTGGGCTTCCCCATCCTGTCTATTTGAATTAAGTCATACTATTTTTTTTTTTTTGTCCAGTCATACTAAAAAATATTTTTTAGAGATTTTGCCTATTTTTAGTTTAGGTGTGTTGTTGTTTTGTTTGCATGTATGCCTGTGTACCACGCGCATGCAGTGCCTGCACAGGCCAGAAGAAGATGTCAGACCCTCTAGAACTGGAGTTACGGATGGCTGAGAGCTACCATTAGATACAGGGAGGGAGGATGGAACCTGGGTCCTCTGGAAGAATATTCAGTATTTTTTAACTATGTAGCCATCTCTCCAGCCCCCTGAATTTCTGTAATTATATTGGTTGTTTTCTGAATGCTTAGATTATTGCTTCTTTTCTTTTTTTAACTTTTGTTTTTATTACTATCAGGAGCTTGTTAGTGTGCACGAGTGATAACCTTCTAACTCTGGTTTGCTCAACCATTCCTCCCATGGAACTTATTCTTCCTGTGATTTCATAATTAAGACTTTCTTTCTCCTCTATTATTCTTGTGTGTGTGTGTGTTCATGTGTGCTCATGTATATGTGAATGCATGTGTACATGTGGGCTGATGCATGTGGAGACCAGAAATTAAGAGTGTCATTCCTTAAGAACCGCATAACTTGATTTTAACTAGGAGCACTGGCTGCTCCTCCAGAGGATGGTGCATACATAAACAGCCATATACATAAAGTAAAAATAAGTACATCTTTTTTTGAAAAAGAATTTTTGCAGGTATGACCCTAGATAAAGAGCTACCAACAGTCACTGGCTGCTGAGGGAGAATTAGGTTTCTCCAGAATGAGGTTCTCATTATGTTTACCAGATGCACTTGAGCGTGCGCGCATGCGTGTGTGTGTGTGTGTGTGTGTGTGTGTGTGTGTGTGTGTGTACAAGAGTGCATGTGGCACACACACACACACACACACACACACACACACACACACACACACGAGCGCGACTGGTTATGTAGCTTGGTGATACAAGAAGCTCTTGTGGGATGGAGCTATGACCATTTCAAAGAGAGCGGGGTGTGGCAAGATTCACAGGGTTCACCGGTGTCAATCAAGCTCTTGCTAGTGTGTTTGTTGAACTTGGGTCTCCTTCACTAAAACTTTTGATCACTTCAGCTAGGAATGGGTTTTGTTTTCTTCTGGCTTGAGAGCAGATCACTAAGGGTTCTGAAAGAGAGGTGTCTTATTTCTCAGCCTGCTAGGAGACTGAGTAAAGAGAAAATCTCGTTAATGATGGGTTACTTGAAACCATCCATTATTTGCTTTTCAGAGGATAAAAGAGATTTTGTTTTAAGAGGCTAAGTCTATCTTTATCTCCAGATTTTAACTTTGTAGAGGGAATTAAACCCCCCTTTCCCTCCCCTGTGTAATCAGACTCCACAAATCCTGGAAAAACAGTAGGTTGATAGTTGGGGAAAACAGTAGTCAGCTAACAGGGGAAGATGAGAGAGGCTAAGAAGAGGACTGAACTCCTACGAACCAGGAGCACTGTGCATTCTCATTCATCTGGTAGGAGGGCTGCAGTTTAGTTTCCCACACAGCCAAGAATCAGAAAGTTGCCCAGGAACCACACCAGAAAGTGTTAAGTTCCAAACTCATGAATAAGGATACCCATGGTGTATCATCCATCAAGCTGTTCAAAGGAGAAATAATAGTTTATGAATGAATGGATTAAGATGAAATGGTTGGAATGGAAGGAGTTTGTCAGTCCAGTATGTATGGACATTGGTGGGACTTTCTTGTTTGTGCGTCTATGGGTATGTGTTTGTGTTTTTGTGTATGCTCACATAGAGACCGGACGAGAACATTGGATGCGCTTGTCTATCACTGTCTGCCTTATTCCCTTGAGACAGGATTTTTCACTGAACCTGGAGATAGGCTAGCAGGCACCAAGTCTCAGCAATCTTTCTGTCTCTGCCACACCCTGGCTCCCACCCACCAATCATGGCTAAGATTACAAGCAAATGAGACCACACCTGACCTTTTTGACTTGGCTGCTGGGAACTCAAGTCTTTGTGCTAACACAGCAAGTGCTCTTTCCTACTGAATCCCTCCCCCAGCCTGAAACTCTCCCACTTTCTGAGAGCTTTGGTGCATTAAAGATCTTATTTTTATCAGTTTAACTATGTAGATGTCTGTGTGATTGAGTGTGGGCTTGCATGTGCCATGCTGAGGCCAGAGGAGTTGGATCTGTCAGCAGCAGGACTCAGAGACAGTTGTGTACTTTCCTGCATGGGTGCTTGGCACTCAACTACTATCTTCAGAAAAGCAGTACACGCTCCTAACTGCTGAGCGCTTTCCTGCCCAAGATTTTTTTTTTAAAGTATCCAATCAGATTTATATAACAATAAAGTCACAATTTACAAGAGACCAATACAATAATTTTGGAGACAGTTGATAATGATAAAAGCTTTATCCCAATATTTTTAACCTTGTGAAAATCTTAGCTACTTGTAGCTATTTAAAACCACATGGGATCAGGATCTTCTTCCTGTCCATTTGCCTTCATGTTGGGTTCTCCTCCTTCCTTTTCCTCTTGAGACCTCTCTCTTTCCCCAACTCCTAGCTCTGCCTTCCTTTTCCTATCCAATTACAGGTATCCCACTGCCCTAATGTGATTGGACAGGAAAAATCCTGTAACTTTACCTCATATTGTGGGGACCAAGTCTTAGGAGAAATAAGAGGAAAGTAGGCCAAATGGCTGAAACTGACTTTGTGGCTGGGCTAGTTTTTAAGGTATGTACTCAGAAATTAATGAAATACATCTCTATTATTTACCAGTGAAAACCAGGCATTTATTCCACATTGCACACTCCAGAGAGAGAATGCCAAAAAACTTATGACTGTCTTTCAACATTGACATGATTATTTTCATAACCTTGTGTGTTTCATATTTGCTTTAGGGCTTGGAATTCACTAGGCAATGTATGGGTCAATGAATAAATCAATGCCTGCCCAAGATCTTTGATGCTTTAAAATCAAGAGCAGAGCGGAGTTTGGTGGTCTGCGTCTTTAATTCTCCCAAATGTGGTGGTTGGTGAAGGGCAGGTCCAGCTCAGCACAGAGCTTCAGGCAGCAGTCCAGACCAGGGGCATGGCCTTTGGTGCTAACATGGTCCTGGGACACCAACAGAGACCACAGATGCAGCAAGAGCACAGACCCAGGCATGGGCCTTGGTGGGAGTCTGTGTCACAACCTCACCATGAGGAAGGAGTCATTCTGCCTGTTCCTCAGTCTCCAGGTCCACCTTTCTCCACAGCATGCTCCATCTTTCCTGTCTCTCTGACACGTACTTGGCCACCATAGCTGTGCCTGAGGCAGGTGCTTTTGTTGGGTGTCTTTCTTCTGGCTGTTGCAGCTTTCCCTTCTTTGTTTCACTGCCATGGACCTGTGATTTGAAGTTCATATGAAGCATGCCTGTCATTTTATGGAGCCTTGGACAATCAAGTTATAAATCTCCACCCTCCTTTACTGAACTCTGAACTATTTTTTTTTAATTCTCCCAAACATTTCTCTTAATATGCTCTTGAAAGCAAACAAACAAAGCTGGGTCTTTGGATCCATTTGTTCCTTCCAAGAGTTTGTTGTGATCTAATGATGTTTGCCCTCTGAACTGTTGTAGCACCTGCCCTCCTCCACATAACTATATTATTTTGTACACACATTTCTTCACCGCCATGCTAAGTTCTTTGGAGGCAGACAATACGTCTTGCTCATCTTTGCTTTCTAGTTTCACTTGTGTAACCCATATATCTTGTTTACTACTACATGTAACTTATAGCATGTTTCGTTTTATCTTTGCAAACTCATTCTTAAAAACCTTATAAAGTAGTTTTAAATTATAAACAAAAGTAAAGATTATCTTGTGAAAGCTTTGATTCTGTCTGTACCATTTCCCAATGTGGAATTGATGAATTCAAATAGAACAAATATTTATGGATCTTTTTTTTTAAAGAACTTATTTGATTTTATTCTATGTCCATTGGTGTTAGGGTGTCAGATGCCCTGGAATTGGAGTTATAGACAGTTGTAGCTGCTATGTGGCTGTCGGGAATTGAACCCAGGTCCTCTGGAAGGATAGCTAGTGCTCTTAACCACTGTACTGGCTGGTTTTGTGTGTCAACTCCACACAAGGTGAAGTTAGCACAGAGAAAGGAGCCTCCCTTGAGGAAATGCCTCCATGAGATCCAGCTGTGGGGCATTTTCTCAATTAGTGATCAAGTGGGGAGGGCCCATTGTGGGTGGTGCCATCCCTGGGCTAGTGGTCTTGTATTCTATAAGAAAGCAAGCTGAGCAAGCCAGGGGAAGCAAGCTAGTAAGTAACATCCCTCCATGGCCTCTGCATCAGCTCCTGCTTTCTATCCTGATTGAGTTTCAGTCCTGACTTCCTTTGGTGATGAACAACAACATGAAAGTGTAGGCAGAATAAGCCCTTTCCTCCCCAACTTGCTTCTTGGTCATGATATTTTGTGCAGGAATAGGAACCACTAAGACAACCATTGAGTCATATTTCCAGCCCCATTTACAAGATTCTTTTTCCAAACTGGCTTCCAAAAGAACTTTATTGACTATGATAGGTGAATTCAAAAATAACTCCCACATTTCCTTCCTTCCTTCTCTCTCTCTCTCTCTCTCTCTCTCTCTCTCTCTCCCTCCCTCCCTCCCTTCCTTCCTTCCTTTCTTTCTTTCTTTCCTTCTTTCTTTCTTTCTTCTTTTTCTTTTTCTTTTTCTTTTTCTTTTTCTTTTCTTTCTTTCTTTTTTTTTTTTTTTTTGAGGCAGGGTTCCTCTATATAGCCCTGGCCATCCTGGAACTCACTCTGTAGACCAGGCTGGCCTTGAACTCAGAAATCCCCCTGCCTCTGCCTCCCAAGTGTTGGGATTAAAGGCATGTGCCACCACCGCCCAGAATCTCCCAAATTTCTTATCCTTAATAAACCCGAGATTAGCTAGAGAGGATGACAAACTCAGTTACTGTTATAGCTGAAGGAATATTGCCCACATAGACCTAACTTAACCGTCTGAGAGCAAAAACAATGCCACGTGAAAGAAGAAAGACTAACTCTTGGTGTCCAAGAGTGGGCCTGATTTATTTTGGAGCTTTTTGGTCTCTCCTGTTCTAATCTCCTGTTATAAAAGAGAGTAGTCTAATCTAAGAGAGCTATCATTAAATAAATCTTTATTTTTCTCCATATATTACATTCTCACTGGTTCCCCCTCCCTCCCCTCTCCCCTGAACCCTTGTCCCAGATTTACTCCCCACCCCTCATTCTACCTTCCCTTAGAAAAGAGTTGTGCCTCTCCCCCCACACCAAACAGGGCATAACAAGCTACAGTGAGACCAGGCACATACCATCACATCAAGGCTGGGCAAGGCAATCCAGTAGGGAGAAAAGGGTCCCATGAGTAGGCGAAAGAGTCAGGGACAGTCCCCATTCACACTGTTTAGGATTCCCACAAGAACACCAAGCTACTCAGTTATAACATATACACAGAGGACCTAGGTCAGACTCCTACTCCCTGATCTCTCTGAGGCCCCATAAGTTCCAATCAGCGGATTTTGTGGGCTATGTTCTCCTGGTGTGTCCCTGACCCCTTTGATTCTTTCCTCCTCCTCCTCCTCCTCCTCCTCCTCCTCCTCCTCCTCCTCCTCCTCCTCCTCCTCCTCCTCCTCTCCTCCTCCCCACTGTCAGGTCTCCTAGAGCTCCACTTAATGTTTGGTCATGGGACTCTGCATCTGCACATATTGGTTGCTGGATGGAGTCTCTCTAGCCCTGTGATGATGACTCTGTTGGACTCCTGCCCCAGCACAGTCTGCAGGCAGGGCATACTGTATGTGGAAGGTTTTGTGACGAGCCATTTCAGTCAGCCAAACAAGGTCTCAAGGGAGGGACTGAGGATTGAAAAGAAGAAGACAATTAGACAACATTATTACATGACTCCAGCCAGTGCTGAGGCTGGAGTGGGTTTATTATTTTTTCCCAGTCTGCTTTTAAATCATTCTCAGTACAAACAAAGAATGTGGTCAGCCCTAAGACATAAACAGAGTAGTTGAGGAAGAAACAAAACATAAACAAAGGTACTGGGATTATTGTATTCAGGGTCCTACCAAGACCCATCAAGACACAAAGAACACATTCCTTAGCTGTATTCATCTAGAGCCTACTTCTGTGTCTAAGGCCAAGCCCAAGGTCAAATTCCCGACTGAGCCTACTTCTCTGTTCTAGTCCAATATCAAACTCTTGCCAAATTTCTAGAAGTGGCCCCAAGAACTCTCCACAGTTTTGTGACTGGGTTGGTGTCTCAGTTCCTCCTTTTGAGGCCTTACCTGGTTACAGAAGATGGCTGGTTCAGGCCCTGTGTCCCCTATTCCTAGGAGTCTTTCCTGAGTTACTCTGCTAGGTTCCATGGAGTTTCCATTGCACTAGGCTCCCACCTGCCCCCAAAATGCCCCCAATTGTAGTTGTTTCTCCCAGTATTTTCTCTCTCCCTTTCCTACCTAATTCCTTCTGTTCTCAACCTCAGCTGCCCCTATTCCACTTGCTAAATCTATTCTATTTCACTTTTCTGTGGAGATCCTTTCATCCCCACTTAACTTTGTTACTTAGCCTCTCTGAGTCTGTGGACTTAGCATGATTGTCTTCTTAAGACAAGATCTCTCTATTTTGTATTATGTAGCTCTGGCTGTCCTGAAACTGTGTAGACCAGGTTGGCCTCGAACTCATAGAAATCTATTTGCCTCTGTCTCCCAAGTGCTGGGACTTTGACATCATGGCTGGCCATTAAAGAAATCTTGAAAAAAGGCCATCTCCTATATTTAAATAACTGTACAACAAATATTGTCCAAAAAAGAAATGAAGAAATTTTGCCCTTATCAGCTTTTTATAAGAGTCTCATAAGGGAGAAATTTGTTTTTCTGGCCCTACTATCAGAACAGCACATAAAGCCACATCAGGTATTATCACCTATACCCACATTTTGTGTTTGTGTGTGTAGCAGGGTGTTGAGGTGGGGTGTAGGGTTAGTGGGGTCCCATGTTCGTTCCACCACAGGGCTCCATCACTCAGGGAGGCAGGACTTGGAAAGTTGACTGCGCTTTCCCCACACTGTCACTGGGTGGGTGCCTGGCCATAGAGCAGCCCCTGGGACACTGCTCCAGGGGAGGGGAAGCAAAGTCTCAAGTTCTGGGGACAGCCAGAACTGGCTCAGGGATCCCCGGGCCTTTGACAAGGCGGGGGCCATCTGGTTCTCAGGCTCTTGGGCACCCAGGCACTGCTCTGGCTGGGTCCTGCAGGGATCTGACATTGGCCTGTCAGTGGCAGAGGGTTTGGGTTTGGCTTGGCTTGGTCAAGGCTGTGGCTGGGAGCACAGAGAGGCCTTCTAAGGAAGATAACATGGCGGCTCTATAGGTGAAAGCCTTCTTCATTGCTCCCCATGGCGGATCCCAAAGAAAGAGGCAGTCCATGGTTTTAAGACATTTATTGTCATGGCGGAAAGTGGATGAGTAAAACTGTATCCCACTTCTCAGGGTGGGCCTGAGGTTAACTATCTTTTGCAGGGAGGAGTGTCCGGGAAGGGGAGTTTATTGGCTAAGCCTCTAGGTCTTTAGGTGCCTCATTAAAATGGAGATCTGTCTTGAGGCTACATGACTCCTCTACCTGTAAAGGGGCTTGGGGCTTGGGGCATTGCCCTTACGTGACTGATAGCCACAAATCTATGGAGGGCTGTTGGGGGGGGGGGGCGGGGGTTGTAGCTACACAACAGGTCCAGAAGCAGGGTGAAACATCTATCCCTTCAGGGTCACAGGGGTTTTAGCCTTTGCTCAACCAGGAATTAGGCTGCCTTTTACGGTCCTACAGTGGGGGTATTGTTTTTATGCCTTGATGCTTTCAATGAATTGTCTTAGATTTGGGTACCACATTTAATTCACACAAACATTGGTCACAAAGGAAAAGTAGGGAGCATTGGGTGTTCAAAGCATAGTAAGATTGATAACAGTGTCTTTCTTATCGGTCAGCTAATTCTGCACCGGTTGAATACGCAGTATGGATGCTGCTCTAAATGCCCTCAAAGCACTGTGTTAACTTGGTTACAGACTGGATTCAAGTTTGATTTGTAAAAACCAACTTTAAACAGTATTTCTCAGCAAAGCCATTCCTGTAATGTGCACCAGGAATCCCGGTCCCAGAGAAAGTGAAGCAGATCCTGTAGAAGTTTGAAGCTGGTCTGGACTACAGAGCTAGGGGAAGGGCAAAAGAGAGAGCTGTATTATAATGGGAAAGTCTGAAGAGTTCAAACAGGGATGAACTGGTCACTGAGTGGCCTAGGTTCTCTTCTGTCGCTCTGATGAAATACCCTGACAAAAGCGATTTAAGGGCCAGAGGATTTATTTTGACTTGCATTGCAGAAGGGATACACTCCATATGATATGGGAGATTTGGCAGCAGAAGCCAGAGGCAGGCTAGTCACATTACATTGGCAGTGTGGGAGCAGCCAAAGAACAGGAAAAGGGGCCAAGCTATAGAACCTTAAAGTCCACCCCCAGTGACAACTTCTTCCTGCAAGACTACATCTTCTCAAGGTTCTATATCCTTTCTAAACATATCACCAGCTAGTGAACACATTGGTAAAGTGAGGGGTGTTTCACTTTGAAATCAGAACACTGGATCTGTAGAGGAGCAGGCCATGAACAAACCTGCGTAGCTTTTTCTAGAATCTGCAAGTAATCCCAACCCCTGGCTAAGAGCCAGCAAAGAGACTCAGCAAGACCGGCAGGAGGACTGAAACAGCTAAAAGCTGACAACGTTTTTTTCCCTAGGGCCTTTGCTAATGTCCTAGCCTGGTTGAAACGCGACCTTAATGGCTGGAAGCCCTGAATAGAGAACCCAGAGGCTTCCTCCTGCTCTTTTGGCCCATAAAACTGTGAGATTATTACTGGCTATTTTAAATTATATACACATATATTCCCAGGCACCCACTTTAGTGTGCAGATCAGAAGACGACTCGTGGGTATTGGTTCTTTTCTTCCATTCTGTGGGTCCTGGGGAGCTCAGGTTGGCAGGCTTGGTGGCAAGTGTCCCCACCCACTGAGTCATCTTGTTGGCCTCTAAATGGTTCTAAAATCCATTTATTTATTTATTTATTTAGAAACATAGTCTTGTGTGTCCCAGGCTGGCCTCAAGCTCATTCTGCAGGCAAGGGTGACCTTGAACTGATCCTCTGGCCTACTCCTCCCCAGAGTTGGAGACAGAGTCACGAACCATCATGGCCAGCATAGACAGTGATGAGCCTAGACTTCAAGGCTTTATGCATGTGAGTAAACGACCTCAACTGAACTACATCTGCAGTCCTGAATGCTGCTTTAAGTAGCTTAATTTTTGTGATTTGTTATGCTTCTCTAAAAAATGAATATATTTGCTCCCTGCTTTATTTACTATAGGGTGAAATTTAAAGCTGATGTTTTTTTTCTAACCTGGATAGCTCCCAAATAATTGAGACAGAGACCTATCAAGTTTATTCAGTAAGCTTTAAACACAATAACTGAACAGATATTCCTAACTCTCTATGCCATCTAGCTACTTCCTCAGCCACATGCCCTGACTTACTTGGAGTTTAAGTTTCTCCTTGGCTTGCTCTGCCCCATGTGTGTCCTCATGGACAACCCCCTTGGCGATTCCCCCTCATACCTGACCCCTTGATGACTTTCTTTCTCCACCTGCCTCATGGCCCTGTTTCTTCTTTACCCTCACCTGCCAGGTGGCAGACTCCTCCTGGATCTTCTCTCTGGGATTTTGTCTGGGATCAGAAATTCCACTTTTCTGTCTCCTCTGCCCAGTCATCGACTGTTCAGCCTTTTATTAATCTCAGAGACAATTGGGGACAATTGGGGACAATTTTTTAAGTTGAGTTGAAACAGAAGATTCTTCAAAATTCATGACAATGCCCATGCCCAGACTGTAACTAGATCTTGGGGCACAGAAATCAGCATCTAAATACAACAGAGCCCTAGACATTTCTCCAACATGTTGCAAAGTGTATTGCCATTCTCTATCATTAGGCTTCTTGCCTATAGAATCTAACACATTGAAAAATGTTCTTGAGAGAAGTGTGTGTAGAAAGAGAGCATTATTCTACACATACTATGGAATAATAAACTCTGTAGTGCACAATAACACAACAGCAGTATGCAGTATCACGCACTATACAATAGAGATGACAGAAAGATTTTTGTAGTGTATATGCAAATGTTATTCTATTTCGTTTGTTTATTTGCTTGTTTTGAGAGGTCTCATGTAGCCCAGGCTGGCCTCAAACTTGCTATATAATGTGAGATATCCATCAGTTCCTGTCCTCTTGTCCCTACATTCTAAATGCTGAAATGTACAGGTATGTGCCTCCACTTTCCCACAAAAATTAAACATTTTTTTCTTTGTCGTTCTAGGGATTGAATTCAGGGTTCCTGCATGTTGGATAAGCACTGTACCCCCAGAGGTATCTCCTAGCCCTCATTTCTATGTCGTTTTCATACAAAGGATTTGAGCATCTGGGTTTAGGGGGTCTATGGAGGTCTTTAGGCCAATTTCCAGAGGGTAGGAAAGGATGATTGTGATTCTGAAACTGTACTAGTGAAATCCAGAAGTGTGCTATAGTCACAATTTTATTACCTGTGCTGCAGACAATGGTGATCCATGCCTGAGATTGCAGCACTTAGAGGTGGAGGCAGGAGGAGCAGGGTTCAAGGCTAACCTTGCCTACTTGATATGTAATCTCAAACAAAACCAATCAACTAAACAAACACATAGAAAATAATTACTGTAGACAGCGGTAGGTATGGGTGGTGGGTGGGTGGGGTGTTTATTTGTGTGTACAGTGGTGGGGTAGGGTGGTGGGAGAGATGGGAGGTGTTTGTGTGTGTGGGGTGGGTGTAGGGGGTGGGAGGTGGGTGGGGTGTTTCTCTCTCTCTCTCTCTCTCTCTCTCTCTTTCTCTCTCTCTCTGTATGGGGGGTTGTTTGTGTGTGTTGGGTGGAGAGCACTGGGCTAGTGTGGTAACAAGATGGCAGCTCTTTGAGAATGCAGGCAAAGTTTGACCCGAAGCCTCAGCTTCTGAGTAGGGCAGAGCCATCTCTGATCAGAGAACCACCCAGAGAGGCTCCTCTTCCTGTCTTTTACCTGTCGACATCTAGCAGACTCCAGCTCCAGCTGCTGGGGTTGACCCAATGACTGAAGAAACCATCAGCCTCTTTCAGTCAGGTCCAGGACCTGTTTTTTTTTTTTTTTTTTTTTGCTTTTTGTTCAACACAGCCTCCACTTTGTACTAATTACTTGTACCTTTCTCTGACGGCTGGTGGAGGGGAGCACACACACACATACACACACACACACACACACACAGGAACACAACTTTTGTTACTCTCTCATTGCATCCCATGGAGAAGCTGTATAGTCCCTGGGGAAAACAGAATGTCAGCATCAGTGACAGGACCTTGAAATGGTCCTTTCCTATCTCCTGATGCTGGCCAAGATGAGGGGTGATCTGGAGTCCACTGACTCCTTCTCAGACATCCGGCAAAGTGGAACAGATTAGTGCTATCTAGACCTGCTTCCTGTACTCCAACCAAGTCAGCTTTTCCCAGAATGCTAGTTAGCCCGGGGGTTGGGTGGGGTGGGGTGGGGTGAGCAAACTAAGCCAATGCTTATGTAGTCTGCTGCCGTGTGGTAAAGGAGAGTTGAGGAGTGTAGTGTAGTGAGCAGCCACCTGCATTTATTTGCAGACCCTGTCTTTCTGTTCGATCCCACTCTCTGCAACGTTAGAGGAACTCCCCAACAAACATCCCGCACCCCATGCCAGTGTCTGGTCAGAACCTCTCCCTGGCTGAGACGGAAGAACTCAAGCACAGTTCACATTAGCTGTGAAGGCAGTGAGACATAAAGATACCTTTCTGAGAGACTCTCTCCTTTCTTAAATCCTCCTGCTTAAATCTACATATTTAAACAATTTTTATAACATTTATTTTGTGTGTGTGTGGCATATGAGTTTCATGGAGATAAGCAAACTCTTATTATATCTGAGGACCATTTCACAGAAGTGAGAATTCCTCTTTATATTGTAAACATGGCCAAAACTCCACAGCAAGTGAGGTCATATGCCCGAAGTGGGGATCTTTTTATTTGTTTGTTTTGTTAAGTGGACATTTGGTCTAAATATTTCTGATTATACTCATAGATTAGTACCGCTTTCAGCCTTGATCGGAAGAGTTTCTCTTTGTGGTGGTTTAGTCAAAACTCATCTCCTGGTCACAGTGATGCCAATAAGCGATTGTTGAGTGCTCAGCCCTAAATGGAACATCTGTGTCACCAGTGTCCCTCTCTTCAATGCCCAGAGAATACTGTGAAGGGTTTGGGGAGGAAGAATGTAGGAGTCAGAGGATGAGGTGCGGGGTACTGTGAAGTGCTGTCTTTTGGACATGACATGGCCAATGTCCTCATGACTTCAAAGCAACCATGGTGACATACACAAGAGACTGGTGGGGTGGCTCAGCAGGTAAAAGTGCTTGGTGGCAAGCCTGACCCCCCAGAGTTTAATCTCTGGGACCCACTCAGTGGAAGGAGACAGTCCACCCCTGTCAGTTTTCTCTGACCTCCATATATGCAAGGTAGCATGCATATGTGTGACATGCACAAGGTGGCATGCACATGTGTGTACACTGTGACGTGCACAAGACTGGATTCATCAACATTCTATCACAGATGGGGCATGGGTTCATGAGACCTCCCTCCTTCTGAGGGGTCATTTCAGTTAATGGTTGCCGGGGGAGGGGAGTCACTGCTTCAGTAATGGGATTCTGGTAAGGCACCAGTGCTCCAGTTAAAAAGGCTCAACCCATACTGGTATAAGCATCCCTGATTAAATTCAGATGGTCACACACAAAAACAGACACTTAGAGGGGGGAAGGAGATGGGATTCAGTCAAAGGAGAGTGGGAGGGGGATAAAAGAAAGGAGGGGAAGGGTAAATATGATCAAAGGGCACTATACATACATACATACATGTATACATACATACACACATATATATATGCACACGCACATGTATATATGCCTATGAGATTGTCAAAGAATAAATTACAAAACAGAACTGTTTTTCCTTTTCTCTTTTTGCTAGGAGAGATTATGACCTGGCTCAGGAGATGCTCAGATGAGGTTATAATGTAAAGTGTGACTAGTGCCTTCGGGGCTCATTAGAGGGTTGGGACATGCCCAGGACTATAAATGGAGCCCTAGTAAGATTTCTAGAAAACTCGGCTTCCAGCTGGGGAAAGAGAAAGACATTAAGCAAACATTGCTAATTGTGTTGGAATTCTTGACTCTGAGCTGGCAGAAGGCTTCAACCTGACTCCAGAGTAAAGGGCTCCTTAAAGTTCTCCTGTTCCCATAATTCTCCCTTTCTGTCCTGCCCCAGAATCAGTAATTCTCTGCCAAGACTTTGCTGAGAATCATGGGTGTCCTTTTCAGTTCATCTAACAGCTACCCTGCTCCACTCTCTTGTAATTTGACAAGTAAGAACATTTTTAGTCTAGGGTAAGGGCATACACTTGTAGTCTCAGCATTTGGGAAGCTGAGGCAGGAGCCTAGGTTATGGAGCGAGACACGAAGGAGGGAAAAAATAAAAATAAAAAGGAAGAGGAAAAAAGGACAAGGAGAGAAGAACGTGAAGTAAAGTTTGTATGAAAAAGACCTATGCTGAACAGTCATTCTATAAGACTGGGTGACTAATGGCTAAGAGCTGGAATATTACAGGTTGGGGGCCAAAATTATCTTGGGCTAGCTACAGTCCCCTTATTTGCCAATTATTGCCTATATCTTTATGCGACCTTGCTACTGAGGCCGTTTAGAAAGAGTGAAAATTTTGAGCAAGAACTGAGTCCCCCCACCCAGCAGTCTGGTTGAACTCTTGTCAACCAAGGATCAACTGGGAGGAAGAGTGTGAGGGAAATTGTCAGAATGTAATAGAAGTATAAAAGAGAGAGAATAAAAAGCATCCCAGGACAATTACCTCTTAAGAACTTTTCTATTCCCAGCTATAAACCTGAAGATTTCTAGGAACTGTACCAGAAACCCTCTTTAGTGGTAAGAACAGGCGCTAAACCTGTTCGGTTTTAGTGGCACACGGTTTCCTCTCATCAGTCACATTTACTCAGGGCATCTCAGGGACCACCTCAAATCCTTCATTTATCAAAGGGGTGGCAGTGGTGAGGGACGGGTGGTCCTCAGAAACTTTTTGATTTGTCACCTGAGAGCCACCTAAATTGCCTCTATAGCTGGTGCTAAGGCAATTAGTTGTGAGTCTCCCTTAAGGAGTCCATGGCCACACTTGTGTATGCCTCACTTTCTGTCCCTTTCTCCTCAGAAGCACATACCCGTGTGTGCTGTCGTTTCTACCCGAGTGCTTCTCCTTCTCCTTCCTTTCATGCTTCAAATCTGTGTTACGTTATCGCTAATAAAATCTCCAGCTCTGTGTCATATGGCCACTTCTAAAATTATTTTCTGTATCGAAGACAGAAATCCTGGTTTGATCTGAATCAAAAGACATGGGGAAATCTCTGTGCTGCTGAAGGTGGCAGTGTGGAACTGTGCTTTGTGAAGGATGCCCATGAAAACTCTGTCACTGTCTTCATTGAAAACAACAGACAGAGTGAGAGACAGGTTCGTTCCTTTTGGAGATGGCCGACTTCCACTTCCTGATGACTATAATAAGACCACAGAAGGAGATGAGGTTGAGGTCTGTTTGAGAACCAGTGTACAGGCACCTTGTGCTTGACTGCTGGCCTGGGTGCAGATGATGGAGATTTCTATGTCACTGAGTGTGCTGTCTGTGATGGGATTGTCACCCTAGAACAGCTTTGGCCCATCAATCCCAATTCTCTTGCAACCAAAGGTAACCAAGGTTACCATGGCTGTGCCTGAGGATCTCAGAGAGGCCTGCTCCAAGGAAAGTGTCCAAGAGGAGTTCAGGAGCCAACTGTATCCCAAGCCTGATGACTTAATGTTGATCCCCAGAACCCATGTGGTTTAAGGGGAAGAAGACCCAGTCCTCTAAAGTGTTCTCTGACTTCCACAGGTATGCCTTGGCACACATGCTCAATAAGTCATGTAAAAGTGTGCATGCATTCTGTGCAATGAGGAAGAAGGGGATATATACTCAAGAGACGCTATGCTTCCCTGTTCCCTTCTCAAGCTACTGAACAACGGATCCCAAAGAATTCAATTTTTCACAGTTGGTAGTGGGAGAAGCTGAATGAAGCCTTGGTGCCAGACAGAGAAGGAACTGGCCACCTAGGCAGAAACTACACACAGTCTGGAAACTTAACGGCATGAATCTATTCTTGGCTTTTTTCTCATCATGTCTATAAAACTGTAAGCCTGTTACAGAAAGAGAGAAACCAGGAGCCTGTTTCTTCCAGGTTTGGCCAAACTGTAAATAGACCCATTTCCATTTGTCAAATTGCTTCCTAATTGCTTTTAAGATTCAAAGAGTTTATGGTTGTAAGTGGCCTCCTCTCCTGTAATCCCAGGGCTGCAGGCACGAAGGAAGCAGACCCATCCCATGTCTGGGAGGCTTCATCCCCAGCCTCATGACATTACAGCTGTGTAGCTCTTTTTCTTTGCTGCCTGTATTTGAAAATGATACAAGGATACCTCACTAAGTAGAAAAGCCAAAACCCCAGTGGAATCCTAAGACTTGCCCATGCCCACATTTGTTCCTGTGAGTGCAGACAGGTGAGAGACATTAGGTCCCTCGAGCTGGAGGTTAGGGGTGATTTTGAGCTGCCTGACAGGGGTGCTAATAATCAGACTCAGGTCCTCTGCAGGAGCAGTGTGTGTCTTAACTGTTGAGCCATCTCTCCAGGGCACATTTGGAAAACTATAATTCTTCAGATTTTCCCGGTCCCCAGGTAATATTGTAAAACTTCTCATGGATGCTTTTGTTGTTTTTAGTTCTGCTAAAGCCCTCTGATTGCTAGGATTATAAGTGTGTACAACACACCTTGCAAATCCTGTCCTCATAAAATTCAGTTCTAAGCTTGGGCGTGGTCATGAGTTTGCACCTGGCCTGCTCTACATAGCAAGAACCTGTCTCAAAAACAAACAAAACAGGGACTGGAGATCTGCCTCAGTGGCCAAGAGTACTTAGTGATCTTGTAGAGGTCCCATGAACTAATTTTCCTGTAACTCTAGCTCCAGGGAATTTGGCAACCTTTTCTGGCTTCTGGGCCACTCCAGACATGTGGTGCTTTCCAGATGAGAAGACATATATGCACTAACCAAAAAGAAAAATTCAATTTATGAATTAATAAATTAATTTATGAATGAATGTTCCCTGAAAAAGTGCCTATGTTGAAGATTCTACAGACCAACTAGCACTTCTTGACTGTGAAGGGTTATAACAATGTGGCTGAGAGCCAGACTTGTATTTTGGACTTTAGTCCTTTAGTAGACACTTATCACACAGCTCTATAGTGGAAGAGACATTCCTTTGGACTATCAGATAAAGCCTTTGTATTATACATCAGATAGAGAGCTTTCACAAGCTAAGAATGGCATCAGATACCTTCTGAAACAGTTTCTCTGCTTTGCTGTAGCCTCTCTACCTGTTGTCCCCATCACATATTGGTGGTGACATTCTTAAAAGTAGCCATTAACTTATACCTGATTTTTTTCCTGTGCCTATAAAAATGAATACAATCATTTCTAGAGCAGGACACGTCATTCCAGGAAGTCTAAATCCATATCTCTAGGTCATGGTCATTCATATTTCGTTCACAATAAATTCCCTTTGGGGTAAGAACCAGGCTTTGCATTAATAACTTCTGTAAGTTTTTTTTATTGTTATTGTTTGATTTTATTTTTTAACAGTATCTCAATCTATACTCTATGCTGGCCAGGGACTTAATACATTGCCCAATTTGGCCTCTCAAACTCATCATGATGATCCTCTTGCCTTGGCCTCCTGAGTACTGGGATTTCAACTGTAAGCTACCATCTTTGGCTATAAAGTGCCCTTGATTTTACACACACACACACACACACACACACACACACACACACACACACACACACACAGACACAGACACACGCACACACACACACACACGCACATACACACACACACACACACACACACACACACACACACACAGAGTGTTGGGCACTGTGTCCTAGATTCTAGAAGAAAATAGCCATCTGAAAGAGTAGCCAGATTTTGTGTACACAAGGGTAAGCAAACAGGATCACAAGGTAAGGGGAAGAAACTCTATGTCCAAACGCAGTGTCTACATCGAAGACCTGTGAGGACGTAACCTAGGCAGACCTCCCAGGATGGAGGACAAGAGCACACAACTCTAAAGGATGACAAGGAATTTTCCTTCTGGTCAAGGCTGTAAAAGCAACTTCCCAGGAGGATGGCCAACACACGCTGAAAGATGTGAGGAAAGGAGTGGTATTTCAAGAGCCCAGAAGCAATTTGGTGCTGTGGGAGAATAAGAGGGGAGGCTGGGAAATTGGGAGGAACCAGGGAATTGTGGGTGAGAAGTTTGGAGACAAGTGAGGGGCTAATGCAGAATTGACCTTGCTGAAATATGGTCTTACAGTGTTGTTCAGACTTTCCTAAAACGCTAGATAGCCCAAGCTAGCTTTGCTCTCATGGCAATCCTGCCTCACCATCCCATGTGCTGGAATTACAAACCTGAGGCACTATGACTAGCTTAAAAACATATTCTTATTTCTTCTTCTTCTTCTTCTTCTTCTTCTTCTTCTTCTTCTTCTTCTTCTTCTTCTTCTTCTTCTTCTTCTCCTTCTCCTTCTCCTTCCTTCTCCTTCTCCTTCTCCTTCTCCTTCTCCTTCTCCTTCTCCTTCTCCTTCTCCTTCTCCTTCTCCTTCTCCTTCTCCTTCTCCTTCTCCTTCTCCTTCTCCTTCTCCTTCTCCTTCTCCTTCTCCTTCTCCTTCTCCTTCTCCTTCTCCTTCTCCTTCTCCTTCTCCTTCTCCTTCTCCTTCTCCTTCCTCCTCCTCCTCCTCCTCCTCCTCCTCCTCCTCCTCCTCCTCCTCCTCCTCCTCCTCCTCCTCCTCTTCCTCTTCCTCTTCCTCTTCTTCTTCTTCTTCTTCTTCTTCTTCTTCTTCTTCTTCTTCTTCTTCTTCTTCTTCTTCTTCGCATGTGTGCCATGATGTGCATGCATAGGTCAGAGACAACTTCACAGAGGGCAGTTTTCTCCATTTGCCATTGTCAAGCCTACACAAGAGCTGGGCCATCTCATGCTGTTGGTTTCTGACTGTTTCTGTCTGTTTCTCCTCTTTTTTCCTGGCCAGATACTCTATTTCTCTTGTTCAGTTTCCTGAACACCGAGATTGCAGCCTGCAGCAGCCTGTCTACTCCTGCACGACTTTTGCTAGCAGGAGTGAGAAAAAGAAATGGAGAAGGACTGAAATTCAGTAACGCTAAGGATGAGGCAGTGGTGGTGAGGCTGAAAGACAGACTGGATCAGTTTATTGGAGAGGAAATTCATCAATGGTAACACTTGCTCAGCATTGGGTGTAGATAGAACGAAGCAGACAAAACCCAGGATGCCTACTGTTCTGCAGCTATTATCCCGTACATCATAGTACCATGCACATAAAAATGCTGAGAAATAGTCTCCTGATAAGCAACTCTTTGTAGCATTCTCTGGTCTTGCTTTCACTTTACTTTTAATTTAACATTCTCTTCGGGGAGTCAACATCATCTGAGCTTTTTACTCAGTCTCCTGGTGCATTTCTAGTCTTAACATTTTCAAGTTATTTGCAAGCAAAAACCTGAAAGGTGTTTTCCAACCTTTTCCAACCATGTTTACCCATCAGGGCATCGCTAGCATAGAATTCAAAGGCAGTTTGAGAAGAACGCATTACGTCTACACAGACAGGAGGCTGGGTCTTAATCACATGGGCACACAGTGTCTTTCTCTGTGAATCACAAAGAGTAACGACACATTTTTTTTTCTTCTTTTTTTCTTTTGTATTTCAGATCAGCTTGGGAGACTGTACATCATCATAAGCACAGATCTTTTTCTTGGGAAAATGGCTTTGTAGCCTACTGAGAGCAGCTCGGCCTGCTTCTACATTCTCAAGGAAGACAAATGGCATATGCAGCCAGAATTACTTGTTTCTATAGCTGGACTCTGGAATTACATAGCAAGGGATAGATTCTTCCATCGACCTGAAGGTGATTCTTTAAAGCTATGTTAAGTGAACAATCAAATGGATTTTGGAGAGTTCATTTTAAATGATCAAAAATTTGGGAACTTATCCCATGTTTATGTGACTCATATAATGTCTGAAGTGTTTGGGGCCACCTGTTGCTAGATTCAGGGGTCTCTCTCTCTCTCTCTCTCTCTTTTTTAGCAGCCATCAAAGGATGTTATTTCATGATATGTGACAACGACTTGAAGTTCAGATATTACTGTTCATATGAAAAGTGTTGCTGGAGCACTGCTCACTCATTTATTTTGTACTGGGCTCCATGTGTGCTCTATGGTAGGTCTGAGCAATCCTGACAAAGGCCGTTGAGTTCAGAAAGCCTGAAAAGGAAACTGGATATTGGTAGAAACTGTTTTGTGGTCTGTGTCCTAAGGGCTTTTCTCTAAAGAAACACACTGGGCTGAAAAAAGCACTGGACTTTCCTATTAGTAAATGTTATTTACATTCACAGATGTTACTATAGCACCTAGGATAACTGTCATAGAGTAAAGTAACAGACATAGCTTTATTGCATTTAGGATGTAATAACTTTCAGTGGCACACAGTTATTAAGAATGCATGCTTTAAGTGCATTCTTATTCCTTGAATCTTGATCAGTTGTCCTCAATCTTGAGCTAAGTGGCTCATCCTTTTTGGAGGTGTCAGATTTTCTATGAAAATAAGGGATGGATGGCAGCATTTGGCTGGTCGTTAGGTATGAAGTGGGTAAGATATGTAAATTAGCTCAGTGCCTGGCACATGGCAGGTGTGCGACTCATTGTATTATGATTGGTCATCAAGTGATGATGTTACCCATCACTTTTTGGTGTTCTCCGCATAGCATTACCTGTCACAAGGAGCCCCACGGGATTTTGTTTGTGTCATTTTGTGCTCCGTGCCTTCACTATGAACCACCACGTTCAGAAAAAGTGCCCACAGTTACATGATCTAACACACTTGACCAGAGTGGCAAAAAGAAGCCTGGGAACAAAGCACAGTGCAGGAGTGAAGAGACCCGGGCAGCTGTTTGCAGCCTGAGAGGGACGATGGGAATTTTTTTAAGGTTAGGCTCTGACCTACCTATCCTTACTGAGAATTCAAGCTTCTTTGATGACTCATTGATGACAACTTTGGTCTGATTTAGCAGCTGAAGTCTTTATTTAATTGTTGAGCGTGAGTGAAATTTTTGTCTTTTGTGTTACTATTACAATTTTTCTTTTATTACTTCCTATCAAAGAGGCTCTTAGAAAATCACAAGGGGGAAAGTCTTGGAAACAGTTTCCTTCCTTCTGGCCCTGGTGCTGCCTTCCCTCCGTCTGACCTTCCTCTGCTCTTAGGTGGCTATGGTTCTGGGTTTCTGCAAAGGAGCTGGGGCCCAGCTAGCGTGTGGACTGTCAGCTCTGAGGCTGCTAATCCTTTCAGTATAGATGGGTCCTAAGCAGTCAAAGGAGGTGGTTGCTCTTCAGGAGTACTGTTTAAGAAACTTCAAGTCCCCTTTCTTGGTCTTCACAGATTGATTATTCTTTCTCTCTTTCTTTCTCTCTCTCTCTCTTTCCTTCCCTCCCTCCCTCCCTCCCTCCCTCCCTCCCTTCTTTCTTTCCCTCCCTCCCTCCCTCCCTCCCTCCCTCCCGTCTTTCTTTCTTTCTTTCTTTCTTTCTTTCTTTCTTTCTTTCTTTCTTTCTTTCTTTCTTTCTTTCTTTCTTTCTTTCTTTCTTTCCACGATTGAAAGTGGAGAGACCTCCCACCCCAGCTCCAACAACTCTCTAGTACTCCATCTCCCCTCTATTTAGTCAAATATCAGAATTCTAGAAGGTAGCAGTTGTGGGGATGAGAGTGAGTCTCCAACTACAGTTTGAAAGCAGAACCCTTACAGGTCCTCTTCTCCATCCACTTTAAAAATCACATTAGAGTGTTCAACAGATCTTAGTTCTTTTAGATTCCTGCATTTAATACCCTTGACATACCCTCGGGGAAAATGCCTTCGAATTCTCTCCTTGCAGGATCTGTTCATTGCACTCAGCTAATGAAAAGCAGCACAGCAGACTCCAGCATCCCTACATATTCGGGTTGGATGCAAGGTAAGGACAAAAGCAAACACTCAGACCTCAGCCAATGCATTGGTAGCTCCCAGCAGGATTGAGAGCCAGGAAGGGACCAGGAAGGGATGGGAGGTGGGTGGTGGGTGGTGGGTTTGAGATGGGAGGGGGCTCTGTTTATTGGTAAGAGTAGCTCTCATCATCGTACTCCAACTCATCATCTTCCGTCTCATCCAGCAGCCCATACTTGAACTTCCGGTAGACAGTGCCATCTTGGCCCATATAGACGATGTCGTCCTCATCGTCCTCATCGTAGTCCCGGTCCCTGTACTCAATCACCTGGTCCTCGTCAAGATAGCTGCTCCTGTAGGAGGAGTATGACACGGTAGGTTCTGCCAGCTTTTCGTACCGCCCCTTTGCCACAGGTCTGCTTCGAGACTTCCGCCACACGACCGCAGCAGCCCCCAGCAGCAGCAACAGCATGGCGCCAGAGGTCACTAGCAGAGCAGTCTTGGTGTGCTCGTAAAACTCAGCCTCCCTGGCTGGAAGGATGCACTCATCTGATGGAAGGCCGTCCCAGGAGCAGCAGCAAAGGGGGAAAAAGAAACACAATTGGGAAAATCAAACTGTGAAGTGAAGAACTTTTTATATCTATTTTCTTAGGAGACAACCGCTCTACAAAAACACAGTATGTATCCTCAAGAGTCCCAGTCCATATCTGACAAAACCAACCAGTGCTTCTAGAATGTTAATTAAGTTGGAAATCCAAAAGGGACCCCAGGTCCCTGTTTCCTGGGCCAGTTTGTAAGGGTCCAACCTTCTCAGTGATTCTTTGATTCTTGAGAAATGGGGTTGTTTGTTTGTTTTTTCCTTTACTACTAAACAAGAACTCTGATTATTTTTTTCTAAAATGGAGTTATCTCTCTAACTATCTTTTAGACTGGTCCAACACGACTCTCCCACCCTTCAAGAACAAGAAAGCATAATTTATAAAGCCCACAGACTCTCAGTCAATTTGTGGCCTTGGAAAAATTTGGGACCAATTTGTTGTGATAGATGAGAACTGGTTTGTAAAACAAGTGGATTTTCCAAGCCATTAACTTCAAATTCAGGTGGGATTCTGGAGGCAAATTCTCTGATCACTGTTTTTAGTTTTCTTGGATAGTCTTGGCATTCCCTGAGCAAGAAACAGAATACTCTATTATCCTAACATTCTGACTACCATCTCAAATGACAAGGGATTTATAGCACAATTGCAAACTTTGAATTCCAGAGCCCTGCCCTTTCTTAGTCATAAGCCTCTGTTTTTCAGGGCATCACTGAAAATACAGACATACGCATACACACACACACACACACACACACACACTCAGGACCAGACAGAAGCAAAAAGGCTCCATAGAAGAGTTAAGCATTCCGATGATTTTTCTTAGTTTATATTCATCCATTCAGGTAGTATGACTTGAGTAGTTTAACTATTTTGTTTCATTTTCTTTGTAATCAATAAATTTTCTTTGTAATACAGTAAAGCAAAAAAAAAAAAAAAAAAAAAAAAAAGTATGAGGAAAAGCTATCTGCCCAGTTGGTTGTAGAAATTTTAATACACAGTAGACTCTTCCTCTCCTCTCTTCTCTCCCTTCATTCCCCACTTTCTCTCACATTCTCTACCCCTCCACGGGGACCTTGCAACCACTCCTGCAACTAAGTAATCCCAGTGACTGACACCCTCTGCCTGTCCCACCAATGGTGTTTAATGGGGTTCCTATTTTATGCTAACAGGATCTTGCCCATCAAGCAAAAATGTTTCCTCTAAACTAGCAGTATTATCGTTATTGTATTTAACATTATCTATGTCATCACTTGTTCCCTGGAGAAAATATGATCATACTAGAGGGACAGGTAAGTGATCTATCTGCCTGTGGCACGTGGTTCCTGAGACAGGAGAATCTATACTGGACCTTTGGAGAACGTTTTCCTTTCAGGGTGCTGGATGCACTCATAGCTTACTATCCTTGGGATTAGGTCTCAGTTTTAATATACACAGATGAGGTTGGAGGATAATTGGAGGCTTGGAATTGGTAAAGTTGTTTCATTTATTCTTAGCTTTCCATGATATCTTATTTCTAAAATGCTTCAAATCTCTATCGAAATGGCTAGATTTGAGCTAGAGTAGAGTGAGTTTCAGGAGAATCAAGATAACCAATTCCTTCCTCCCTTTCCCTTAGGAGCAAAGATAAAAAAAAAAAAGAAACAAAATACATTTAGGAAGATCAAATTCTAGACTTCATTAAGATGGGGGCAGCATAACTGCAGAAAGAATGTGAGGCTTTGTGGCTTTGCAGTCTAGTAGGCCAATGTTCAAATTCCAGTTGAGCATCTGTGGTGTGCATGTGTATATGTGATTTTTCTTAAAATATGAAGTCTAGTCTCAAAAATTGAGGTAGCCCCAGATGGTCTCTCAAACTTTCAATTTAGCTAAGAGTGGTCCTGACCTCTTGATCTTCCTGCTTCTACCTCCTAAGTGTTTGGATTATACACACACGTACCATAAAGCCTGGTTAGAGCCTCCTACCTATTACTGTGGACTTGAGCAGGATAATCCAGCCTTTGGGCCTCTGTCTCTTTGTTGCTTAAATAGGGTCTGTTTGATTAAGGTTTGAACCTCGGATATCTCCCCCAAAGACTTGGGGCCTTGGTTGCTAGTTGATGAGCTTATGGAGAGTGACAGATGCTGGGGATTCGACCTATTCAGTAGATGAATCTATTGACAGATACCTAATATGATGACATTACTTAGAGGTGGTGAAAGATGCGTTCCAGTCGGAGGACATAGGTTACTGGGACACGTCCCAGGAGGATACGTTTTCTCAAACTTCTGTGTTTCCTGACTGCCACGTGGTGAGCTGTGATGCTCTACCACGTGCTTTCTGCCAGGAGACTGAGGCTCACCGTTGCCTAGAAATGACAGAGCTTAGGACCATGAACTTAAAAATCTCTGACACCGTGAGCCAAAATAAACCCTTCTTTAAATAGTTCTTGCCAGGTATCTGCCACAGAGGTGAAAACAAACACAATTTGTGAACCACGAAGTTCCACGTAGGTAGGTAGGTAGGTGCACAATGTAGGTAGGTGCACAGCAGACACTTGGTGAACTATTCATATGCCTTCCACTCTAGAGCCATCAGCTTTCTGAGGAGGATGTGCCATTTTCCTGCAGGCCGTCCCACCTGCCCTCACCTGTGGAACTCTGGCAGTCGCAGCAGTCCTGGGATCTGCGGGAGTGGGAGGCATTGCAGCAATGGAGGCAGCGGTTGTCGTCCATGTCCAGCAGCAGGCCAGCTGAGCACCCGGTGCAGTTCTTGCTGCCTGGACCCTTGCATTCCATGCAGCTCTCGTGGCATTTTTTACAGTTAAAGTTTTCTCCCTGTTAAGAACAGGAAAGAAGTGGTTTCTGAGTGCAGAGGTTTTAACTAGGTGCTGGAGTTCTCAAATGGCTGCTTTCTCTTGTTCCTCTGAGTAGGGAAGAAAGTGATTAGTGGTGGTGGTGAGGCGGTGTGAGTGTTCTAGTCCATTTTATTTGTGCTGGGTAAAAGACCAAACCAAAGTGTACAATTGGAGGAAACCTTAGTTGGACCCTGACCTCTGAGACACTCTAGGAATAATAATAGTAGGAGAATTCCAGGCTTCTGGAGGGCTTTGTTACAATGTAACAAACTCAAAGGTCAAGGACCAGTTGTGTCAAACTTTGCTACACACTTTTGCTTCTAGGCATTTTCACATAACTGCACTTTGCAAAGGCAGTATTCCAGTCAGTTACTAATTCCTTCTCAGATCCAGAGCACTTACCACCCAGGTCACTACTCCCACTTGGCAACCTCAGGAGCAGAGGAGAAAGGCAGTGGTCTCCTTCTTGGACTTTTCTAATGTGATGCAATTCCCAGTGCTTTGTGTTTGTCAACATCTAGATGGCACATTGGTTTCCTTTTTTTTTTTTTATTTTCTGTCTATGTGCAGTTTTTTCTTGTTGTTGTTGGTCTATCTATGTATCTATATCTAATAATCATCTATCTATTTATCTATGTATCTATGTATCTACCTATCTATCTATCTATCTATCTATCTATCTATCTATCTACCTACCTACCTATCTATCTATCTATCTATCTATTCTCTCTCTCTCTTTCTCTCTCTCTCTCATCTATCTACCTTGTTATGTAGCCTGGCTGGGCTGGCTTCAATGATTCTGCTCCTGTGCTCAGCCTCCTGAATGCAGGGATTTGATTTCTACTTTCCATCAAGTTGGTGTTGTGGTTTTCTTTGGCCCTTACTCTTTTATATTAGTTACCTGCTTCACTTCTATGGTTCCTGGATTCTTGTGCCCAGACTCAGAATATAATTGGAAATTATAACTAAGACAATTAAAACTCATTGGAGCTGGGCGCTGGTGGTGCACGCCTTTAATCCCAGCACTTGGGAGGCAGAGGCAGGCGGATTTCTGAGTTCGAGGTCAGCCTGGTCTACAAAGTGAGTGCCAGGACAGCCAGGGCTACACAGAGAAACCCTGTCTCGAATAAACAAACAAACAAACAAAACAAACAAACAAACAGAAAACCTTATTGGAAGAGGGTTCAAGGTCCATGGCAACAACTCTCTCCTTCCCTGCTGCTAGACATATAGGTTAGGGAAAGACATCCCATTTAAATAACAGCAGCAGCAACAACAACAACAACAACAACAACAACAACAACAACAACAATAATTGTTGTTATTGGTGGTGGTAGTGTTTGTATGTGTGTACAGATGTATATGTAGGCATGCATGCGGAGGTCAGAGGATAACTTTTAGGAGCTGTTCTTTCCTTCTGTCATGGGATCTGAGGATTACACTCAAGTTGCTCATGCAGCCAGCACTTTTACCTACTAAGCCATGTCAGTGGCCCAGAAGATACTGGCTTACCGTGCATCCAAACCTTCAGTGAAACGGATGACAAGGAGGAGGAGCACAAAGGTCGGATGCTCAGTGGCGGGGCACTTGCAGTGTGTGCTATTTTCCCTGAAAATAAATACGTGAAAAGGAAAGAAAAAGAGAAATGGGATTTGCTTTTCTTGAAGCAGTTGGGAGTATCTATGATGCTTTCAGATCTTCTTGTCACATCTTCTGGGTGTGGTGCTACCTATGTAACTTCTATCCATGTGATCGTCAATAAATTCTTAAACTTCTCGGAGCCCGATTCTCTGAACTTTAACTTTGATGTCAGAATTCAAACAGAGCTTGTGAGCAAATGTGTTGATTTATTTTATTTATTTTTATTTTAATGATTTTATTTTTATTTATTTCAACTATCGATGCATTTTCTTATGGTTTCAAGTTTAGGAACACAACCAAGAATGGATGCAGAAAATCAGTGGCTCCCAGGAAAGCTGCTTATCCTATACTTGCTGTAAGATGTGGAGGAATTGGAAGAGCAGGGCCAGCAAGCTTCCTCCTGTGTTCTGTTCAAACAGCCAGAAAGAGGAGAGTTTGTATTTCTGTTGTAATGGGGGACTGAGCTTCCTCTGTGGTCATAACGAATGGCTATAGGGCTCAAGTTATCTTAGATCCTTTCAGTTCTTGTGAATCTCATGGAAGCTGAAGGTTGGTAGCCTGAGTATCTTATGAATGAAAGAGATGGTTCAGTGTTAAACATAGGCTGTGCGGAGTGTAGCCATATGTAGGCCATTTTCACTTCCCAGAAAGACATGTGGGAAATGAGCTCTCCAAGGGTGGGAGTGGAAGAGCATACACCAAGCCCAGGTCTCAGTACCTTTCCCTCTCTGTATTCCCCTACGATACATTCTGGGATGCAGATTCCTTTCAGAAGGTGGTAGCTCCACACACAGGACAAGCAACTCCACGCCTCCTTTCCTGAAAGAGAGAGAGAGAGAGAAAAAAAATCACATTATGAGACAGATTTCAGATTCTAACCTCTGTTTTGCAGTCAAAAAACTTGGGAGTAAGGAAAATGTCAAGTAAATTGAAGCTGAAAGGGGACCGAGGCTATGACAAGTATCTACAGGACAAAGTAAAGACACACAGAATTCGCAGTCTCTTCCCAGGGACTCTCAGTCTGGACAGTGAGAATTTGAGGACGAGAGATGATGTGTCACAGCAAAAGATTTCTAGAAGACGAGAAGTCATGTGGAATGCTTCTGAAACCTGAGGGGCCAGCCAGGATGTAGCCTGTGGGAGCCTCCCTGCCCAGCATGTAAAAGGAAGGCCCAGGGTTCCAACTCCTGCTGGAAAAGGAATGTTCATGAAATCTTTTTCTTCTCCTACCATCAAACGTTTGTGGTTTCCTTGAGGATTCGAAATCCCCTTTGCTAGATAGTTTGCAATATGCATTATTATATACATAGCCTTCCCGCTGTGTAGCAGGCTGGCAGACCAGTGTGACTGGAACTAAGATTGCTTCCTTTCCAATTTGGCTCAAGTCCAGGCCCTAGGTAGTATTCAGTGGAGTGTGTCAGCCTTGGTGGAAACCAGTAACTTTATTTTCATGTCCTCCTTTGCTGTATTGCAAGCCCTGAACACATAGCTTTCACAAAGACTTAAGTTCCTGGGCATTTGTTTGTTTGTTTGTTTGTTTGTTTTTTCCAAGGCTAAGAGGCTCTATTACTGCTTCTAAGGGGCCTTGAGGCTGTAAAGACAGACCTTTTCACATTTCCTTAAAATTCAGAACAGCTCACCATCTGCTTTGCTTTTCACTGACCTAGCCTATTTTCATCCCCCTCCCCCAAACCAGCCCTGTGAATTCAATTCATGCAGGGCAGCCCTGGGAATTGACTGTGAGGAGCAATGGGCAGAGTCAGCCTGCCATCAAAGGTCTCCAGCTTAGGGTTGGAGAGATGGCTCAGCAGTTAAGAGCACTGACTGCTCTTCCGAAGGTCTTGAGTTCAAATCCCAGCAACCACATGGTTGACTCACAAACCATCCATAATGAGATCTGATGGCATCTTTTAGTGTGTCTAAAGACAACTGCAATGTACTAAGATATAATAATAACCCTAACCCTAAAAAAACAAAAAACAAAAAAGAAAGAGTTTGTTTGAGAAGTTCAGGGTTTATACTGTGTGGGGAAGATAAATAAGAAGGTGAGCTTGCTAAAGGAAGGACATAACTCACTCCAGAGGCAGCAGCTGCACATAATGGTATAGATTAGGTCCATGTGTGGTGCACCCACCTCCCTGACTCCCTGTGCTTCAGAATGCTATTTTTCTCTTCCCTCCCCAACCCTTTCCTCTTCTTTTCTCTCCTCCCCTTCCCCGCCCCTACTTCTGTTCCCTCTTCTCCCCTTTTTGTCCCCTCCCCTACTTTCCTCCCCTTTCCCTGCTGTTTCTGTTCTCTCTTCCCTTTTCCCACAGGATGTCAATGTGTCCACCCTCCCCCTCCCCCCACCTCCACCTCCACCCCTCCATCCCCCTGTGGCTGACTTCAACCTTCTAGCCTCCTCCTATCCCAGTCTTCTAAGTGCTGGAGTTACAAGTGTGTGCCCTGTGGCTGTCAAATAACTTTCTTCCTCTTTTTTATTTTTTAAAGACTTATTTTTTATTAATATGAGTACACTGTAGCTGTCTTCACACACACCAGAAGAGGGTATTAAATCCCATTACAGATGGTTGTGAGCCACCACGTGGTTGCTGGGAATTGAACTCAGGACCTCTGGAAGAGCAGTCAGTACTCTTAACTGTGGAGCCAACTCACCAGCTCCAATAGCTTTCTTCTTAACAGCTAAACTTACTGGGCAGTTGAAAGTGGATGAAAAACAGACATTCTGTTCATTCAAACTGCTAACTTTTTCTCGATTCGTTTTCCATGTCCTCCTTAGTGTGACAGTTAATGTTTCAGAAAAATTTAAACTTTTTTTTCTATTTAATTTATAGCCTAAGGTTGGGGGAAATCCTCAGCTTCTATAATCTGTGTGTTTCGAGACCAGAGTTAGCACAAGACACTCTAACTGGCAAAGGATATGTGTGCTATCCTAAAGTCAGCAGTGGAGGTGAATATGGAGGCTGGAAATGCGTAGCAGTGAGTTCTAGGCCCAAGTTCCACACAGGAAGACAAAGAAGAATCCAACCTGTGGGCTTTCTCCAGATCCACCCAGTGCTTCCAGTCACCCCTGAACCCTGTCTTGGGGATCCTGTGTTGATGAGCTTGTGAAAGGAATGCTCGAGCTGCCACCCTTAATTTGGAGGAAATTTCAAGTCTAGTAGAGAATTGTAGTGTTCTTACAACTGCCCTCTGTCATCATAAATGATACTTCCAATCCACATTAAAAGTGTTCAAATATGGTTTGTGCTTTGTTGTGATGTACCTGTGTTAAGACACAGCAACTTACCTAATGATAGTCCTCCCCTGGCTCACTGCACAACACTAACGGGTAGAAATAAGGTCTGCCAGGTTTAGCAAATGACAGTACAGTTATTTATTGACATCTTGTTTTTACCACATTTATTGTGGATATGACTAGGGGTTTTTCAATTCTTGCTCCTTCGACTTCCCTGCTATGATGATGAACCTAACTTGGAACTGTGAGCTAAAATAAACTATTCCTCCCCTAAATTGTTTTATTTTTTTTTTGCAGGGGTATTTTTTTTTTAATTATTTTATCATAGCAGTGGTTTTGGTTTCTGGAAAAAAAGAAAAAAAACAAGAACGAAAATTACACCAAGTAAACTACCCTGATTTCCTGGAATCTGGATATCCAAGATGGCTGGATAAGTCTTTGTTGAGTAAATAAATAGATGAATGGATACTCAGAATTGTAAGGCAACACTGGCTGGAAGGTTGGGGAAAGGCTTTTGAAAAAACATGCTGAGTGCAATAGAGCAGAAAGCGGCCTTGGCAGAACGGACTGGAGGAGTCAGTGCTCTGAGAGGCAGGAGGCAAGGTTGGTCACTGTGCTTGGGTTGGAAGCCGGAGTTAGAGGTAGCAAGGGATTGGGGTGAATGTGAGGGATGCCTGTGGGGGAAGAGACTCAGATGCAGAAATCCAACAGACTAAAGCGCAGGAATGCTTCTAAACAGAAGAGTGTCCTATTAATCTGCCTTGTGAGATCCATCTGACAGCATGGGGCGCTGGATGGCCACCAGGTGGCTCCTAGTGGGGACAGGATAATCACTTAGCTAACTGGTACGAACTGGTGATTCAAGCAACAAACTGTGAGAGTAGAAACCAAGTTATAGTGACACTAATGACTAAGAGAGGGGAGGTATTTAAGATGTCACGTGACTTAGAGACAAACTGAGGAGACCTAGAGATCAAGAAGAGAAAAGGATCCTGTCAGGTTACTGTGTCAGGCAGGAGGGAGCCTAATAAAGCCATTCGTCAAGGCAAGAAACAGGAAAAAGTGGTCTGAGAACACAGTGAGAGGTTTGGGGTGTCTGTTGAAAATCTAACGAAATATTCAGCTAGGAATTTGATGTGTGGAGGAATGGAGTCATTAAAACCATTATTTAGAAGTAGACCCATATGCATGGAGACAACGATGATAATGGCTGGGTGTGGTGGTGGTCATTTGTAATTTCAGCATTAGGGAGGCTAAGGTAGGAGGATTTGTGAGGTCAAGACCAGCCTGGTCTACATAGCACACACACACACACACACACACACACACACACACCACAGGATGGGTGGGGGTGAGAAACAAAAATACAAACATTCACACACAAAAACCGCAAACTCGATCAGATTGGCCTTTGTTTGGCCCAGGTGTTAGGCATCCTGGCCTCTAAGACTTCTAAATAACTCAAGACTTTTGAATTAGCAAAGTGAGGTTGGGCAACCATTTAGTACACAATGTTCTAAGAAAATGTTTATCCCTTAATAACACACATACATCCAAAAATTAAACATGGAACTGGAAAGATGGCTCAGTACTTAAGAACAGTGGCCGCTCTTCTAGAGGAGGGGGATTTGACTCTCCGCACCCACTTCATTGCTCCCAACCATTTGTGACTCCAGTTCCTGGGTATCTTCTGCCCTCTCTAGCCTCTGTGGGCACTGAATGCACTTTGTGTACTGGCATGCATACACGCAGGCAAAACACCCATACAAATAAAATAAAAATGCATTGCTGAGCATGGTAGTACACACTTTTAATCCAATCAAGCACTCAGGAGGCAGAGGCAGGCATATCTCCTGTGTGGGTTCAAGGCCGGTTTGGCATATATGGTGAGTGAGTGAATTCCAGGTCAGCCAGAGCTATGTATTAAGACCTTGTCTCAAAAATAAATAAAAACCGTATGTAAATTCAGGTTCTGATATAGTTCGATACATTCTAAGCATACTGAGATGGGAAAACAAGTATCAGAGAAAGCAAGAGAAAGAGATTTGACTAAACTGTCTAGATGAAGTCTCTTCGATCCAAAAAGCAAACACACCCGAACGGTGTCAGGGTCAAGCCCTTGTCTGCTCTGCGCAGGACAGGAAGCGGGGAGTACACGGTGTCAGGGCCAGCTACCTGTCTCTGCCAATTCATGAGATGGGTAGGACACAGGGACAGTCAAGATCAAGCACCTGCCTGCTCTGCCCAGGGCAGGAAGTGGGCAGTGGCAGATATAAGCCCAACTGTAACAGGAGCTAAGTGTTTCTCAAGATACTGGAACCAGAGCCAGGGCTCAAAGTTTAAGCAGGAGTTAGGGCGGCACCCTGCTGTAACAGACAAGCCCTCTTGTTGAGCTCTGTACTGCCAAGATTGTCACCTCAGGGGAAGAATGGCCCATCCTAGTTTGGATAGAGTTTCTGGTGGGAGAGATGGGTAGAGTACATAGAAAAACAGATTTGAAGAAGTAAGGACGTTTCCTGGTCTACATAGCAAATTCTAGGACAGCCAGTTGCATAGAGAGATGCAAAACGAGCAAACAAAAATCATAAGGATGAGGGAAGAGACAGAGAGTAAGATCCCAAATCTAATGCTCTCATTCACAATGAGCTGAAGCCGAACATTCAAAAGTACACAGATAAAAGAAAGCGAAGAAAATCAACCACCGGCCCAGGGACAGAGGTGAGCTCTCGTCGTGCTTGCTTAGTATGTGCAAAGCCTGGGTTCAGTCTCCATCACCTCCGAAACTGGCTATGGTGGCAGAGGCCTGCAATTCCAGCAATTTGGGAAGTGGATGCAGGAAAATAAAACATGCAAGGCTATCTTTAGCAACAACAACAACAACAAAAAACATTTGGAGCTGAGCATTTTCCAATTTGTAAAAAAAGGAATTATTTACCACCTCCTATACATTCATTTCTTATTCAACACTTAGAGAGCACTCATCAAGCATTGTAAGAAAAAGCGGGAGCAGGGCTAAAAAATGAATGTCATATAATCCTTGCTCTTGCTGGGGGGGGGGGCTCACAGTTGGAGAGATGGCCATATTTAATTAAGATGTAACGTAAGGCTGGGAATATAGCTTTATAGGAGAGGCAAGTGTTCTTGCCTAGCATATGGAAGGCCCTAAGTTTAATAATCAGTACTGGAGAAAAGTCGCATGAAAGCTTCAGTGAAGCACTGAGTTACAGAACAGGGATGGAGGAAGAAGCCTGCCAGGAGGACCAAGACTAGCGCTTTAGAGACGATGCTCAAGCTGGGCCTCAAAGTCCCGTGGTTTTGTTTTTGTTTTCCCCGAGACATGGTTTCTCTGTGTAGCCCTGGCTGTCCTGGAACTCACTTTGTAGACCAGGCTGGCCTCGAACTCAGAAATCTACCTGTGGTTTTGTTCTTAAGGAAGGAGAGCTATATCTCAGCATCTTGGGAGAGAATGGCATATTAGGTGGCTGCTGAGTGGCTCTGTATAACTGTGGGTCGTTCTTGCCTCTAGAATATTTGAAATAAAAATTAAGATTGAAGTTAATGTGATCTGAACAGAGAAAAGATTTGACTCACCTATTTTGCTTGTTTGTTTTGTTTTGTTTAGACTAGTTGTGTTTGGCTTTACCTTGGGTCTCTGAGCTACCTAGTCACTGATGGTTTTGGTCATCCACGCAGTGGCAGGTCTGGGTTCTGTCTCGTCGAGTGGGCCTTAAGTCAAATCAGACACTGGTCGGCTACTCTCACAGGCTCTATGCCATCATTGCCCTAGCATATCTGCAGGCAGGACAGATGGTAGATCAAAGGTTTTGTGGCTGAGTTGGTGTTTGTTTCTCTTTTGGTAGCCTTCAGAGTGCCTTCTCACACCAAAGATACTAGAACATAGGTTCTGAGGGCTCCGTGTGGGCACCAGCTTGACTTCTCAATGACTTGTGTAGGAGGTGTCTTCAATAATGGGGTCAGTCTGGGGAGAGCGTTCCATTGTTTTGGCAATAGTCTGGGCTGTTTAGGGATTTCCATGGCACTCCTTTGGCTAACAACTCAAATGAATGCAACCCAGTCTCAGTACCAGAAGCCTCATTTGGTGACAAGGGATGACGATTTGGGACTCTGTCTCCCTTATTATTGGGAGACTTCATCAGAATCACCGTCATATAATTTAGGAAGTTTCCACTGTACTAGGTTTCTATACTATCCCTCAAATATCTCTCAGTTCCACCTGACTTTCCCTGAATTCCCTCCCTCAATCCTATCTCCTCCCCTTCTGCCCCCACTTTATTTTCCCATTCTGTCTCCCACCCTGGTACACCCATGAAATCTGTTCTATTTCTCCCTCCTAATTATCTTTAAAAATGGGAGCTGGGCATGGTGGTATATTCAGCTAGACAAAGGCTAAGAGGATATGGTATGAACAGCATGTGTTTAAGGACAGCCAGGGCTACACCTTTACACAGGTAATATAGCAACATATGGAGGGGGAATATGTTCATTATATATTTGTGTGAAAATGTCCTTGTTTTATCAAACTTAGGATAATACAAATTAATGTGATGCCAGTCAACAGCCAAAGGGCTGTTAGAAATGACATGTATCCAGAAGGGCCGAGAAAGCCATGGCTGTTTGGAAAAGGAGAGCAGGGATGTGAGCTACTGCCTTTTGCATGGTTTCAGTGTGACCATATTTTCTGACAAGAGGGATACGTAGGAAGCATCCACAGGTCTTGAAATTCAACTGTTTGTAGGTATGTAGGTTCATTAGAAGTCTAGATGCAGAATAGTACCAGAGATAACATCAAGGTACCACCCCAGGCAGTGGTTAAATGGTGGTCCCACTGACATTGATTTAATGATCTTTGACACAAGCACACATCTGGAAAACAGTATCGGGGCTTGGGAGAGCCTGAGACAGATGCCTTTAGGGAGTTTTTAAACTGAAGAACATCAATGGATTTCCCTAGATAGTTGCTATCAGCAGTGTACAGTTTGAAATGAAATGTCCCCACAGGCTCATGGACTGGGGGCTTGGTTTCCAGAGGACAGACTCTGGGGAGGTAGTTAGGTCTTGACTTAATCAATGGATTGATCTTTCAATGGCTTCATAATCTAATGGATTCTTTGGAGATGGTGAAAAGTAGGGTCAGTTGGAGGATTGTTGGGTGCTTATGGGCATGCCCGAGACAGGTGTCTGCTTTCCTCTCGTTTCCTCATCCTCACTGCCTGGCTGCTGAGCCAACTTCTGTGCTGATCTGCTCTGCTCTATTTCACGATCCTGCTGCCACCATGGGCCTCACCACAGACCCTCAGCAGCACAGCAAGCTGACTGCAGACCAAAGCCTCTGCGGCCGTGAGCCAGATTCTCAGGGATTTGTCACAGCGATGAAATCACACAGGTGAGAAGGAGGCTGTGTGTAGGTGGCAAGCACTCCCAGAGGAGATGATGCCTCCGGTATCAGCCTCAAAAGGCAGGAACAACAATATGAACTAACCAGTACTCCCCAGAGCTCGTGTCTCTAGCTGCATATGTATCAGAAGATGGCCTAGTCGGCCATCAGTGGAAAGAGAGGCCCATTGGTCTTGCAAACTTTATATGCCTCTCAGTACAGGGGAATGCCAGGGCCATGAAGTGGGAGTGTGGGGGTAGGGGAGTATGGGGGGGAGGGTTTGGGGGACTTTTGGGGTAGCATTGGAAATGTAAATGAAGAAAATACCTAATTAAAAAAAAAAAGGCAGGAAGCCTGAAAGGTACCAAGGATGCTGCAGAAGCGAGTGGGCAGACTGTGTGGATGCTGAAGAGGTTTGAGGAAGAGTTTGGGAAATGGGGGTGCCCCCCAGGAGGAAAGAGGGAGAGAGAGAGAGGCAAAATAGAAAGGAAAACCTTTTCAAATTTCCATTTTCATATGCAAAACATAGGCATACTCTTACCGCTGCACTTGTCACAAGTGGGGTGGCACCTCTCACAGGTCTGGGCGTGTTGGTCTGCATAGTAGTGCTCAGGGCAAGCGCGGTGGCACTGTCCCTTGGAGCGTAGGAGAAAGAAAAATGTATCGCAAGACTGGCAGTCTGTGGGCCGTGGACCTCGGCATGACTTGCAGCTCTTGTCACACTTCTCACACCTACCGCTGGTGCTTTCTCCATAATATCTGTAACCAAGAGGGAAGCACAGGCATATGCAGTTGTCCTCTGGCAGCTGGACACCAAAACCCATGTGTGCACAGTCAGTCCCATGTGTAAAGTGCGGCAGCATCCACACCTCCTCTTTTATGCTTTCAATGATCTCACATTAGTTCTCAATGCGGTATAAATACTATGGGAATAATTGTTATGCTGTACTGGCTCAGAAATAATGACAAGGATAACAATCCTGTGTTCAGCACCAGATGCATTACTTGTGAGTATTTCCAGTCCTTGATCAGGTATGGAAGCCACGGACGTGGAGGGTTGAACAGGCTCTGCTTGAACCAAAAGCTGTGTCAGACAGGGTTCACACACCAGCCTGGCCTCTTCAGTCTCTTCATGCAACCTGACTCAGGAATCATTGACAAGATGCTAACAGATCTAGTGAGCGTGGGGTTGCTTACCTGTACACTGGGCATGGGGTTGCTCACCTATGTGTGTGAGCGTGAAGCTGGAAGCACCTATAAGGTTACTATCACACACAGTGGTGGCACAGCAGTCCTTTACCATCACCGTCACTTCCTGTTCCTCCTTTGACATCTCCACATTTAACTTTAACCTTTACTGAATCACACCCTGGATGGAAGACCTCTCCTCTCCTCTCCTCTCCTCTCCTCTCCTCTCCTCTCCTCTCCTCTCCTCTCCTCTCCTCTCCTCTCCTCTCCTCAAATGGGACTGAAGCCCCATAGAAGGAACATCAATGTGAACTACCCAGTACCCTCAGAGCTCCTTGGAACTATACCACCAATCAAAGAAAACACATGGTGGAACTTGTGGCTCTAGCTGTATATGTAGCAGAGAAAGGCCTAGTTGGTCATCAATGGGAGGAGAGGCCCTTGATCCTGTGAAGGTTCTATGCCCCAGTATAGGGGAACGCCAGGACCAGGAATGGGAGTGGGTGGTTGGGGAGCAGGGGGAGGGGAGGGGATAGGGGAGTTTCGGAGGGGAAACTAGGAAAGGGATTAACGTTTGAAATGTAAATAAAGAAAATATCTAATAAAAAACATTTTGAAATATGGGGTCACATGATTTATAATGGCCATTAAGGAATAGATGTAAACTCTTTTGAAAAGATTTTAGGAGACTCAATATTCTACCAATAACTGTCATTAACCTCTGCTGTATGTTTGATGGCTTCCTAGGGACTTTGGAAACATTTCATCCCATTAAGCATGGAAATGAGATATCAGAACCTGAAGGTTAGGTGCTTAGGGTCTCAAACAAGTATGATTTCAAATCAAGCAGTACTACCTAATGAGCTATGTACCCTTGGTGGGTAACTTGATATCTCTGTGTGTCATAGTCCTTATTTGTAATATAGGGCTAATGGTGGCAGCACAATTAAATACTAGAAAGTTGTTATACTAGTGGCTAGAACTCTATTAATAGTGTATATTTGTGTTTTTAAATATTTATTTATTTATTTATTTTATGTATGTGAGTACACTGTCACTGTCTTCTGCTGTGACCAGAAGAGGGCATCAGATTCCATTACAGGTGGTTGTGAGCCACCATGTGGTTGCTGGGAATCGAACTCAGGACCTCTGGAAGAGCAGTCAGTGCTCTTACACTCTGAGCCATCTCTCCAGTCCCCACTGTGTATATTTGTGTTAATTGTGAATTTTAAAATTAATTTTCACAACATACCTTCTAAGTTTATATTATAATCCCAAATATTATAGATCCAAAACACGTGGCTTAGAAAATTTAGACAACGTGCTTCAGGTCGAACAAGAGATGGTATGAAAAGCCTTATCTGTCAAACCACAATATAACACAGCAATGCTGAAGATACCTTCCAAATCAGACCAAGGTCTTAAGGATGCAGGCAGACATGGTGTGGTTTGTGTCTGCCTGCTGGGCATCAGCAGGTCCCAGGGATTAGCTCAGTAATACAAGGTTCAAGGATTTTGATGCAAAAACATCACTCCCAAATCCCTGTTAGTGGTAAACCAGCTCAGTGAACACGTGAAAACTAACAGCATGCTTACCATGGGGCTGAACCCTGCCTCTGTCTAGCAATCTGAAACAGTCACTTTATATCCCAGTGACCCAGCTCTGGCACAGTAATCCTCACTTCCCTCTGTACTTCCATGGTGAAGAATTGTTTCAGTTAGTCAATAGGACGACCAAGGTATTTGAGAGGCAATGCAGGGAAGAGAAATAAAAAAAGAAGTGAAACAGAACAAACATCAAGCAAAATCACATACAGCAGGAAACACGGGAGTGGGCTTAGAAGACTGGACTGTGGTCCTGTCTCCATAACACATCAGTAGCTTTATAGCTATGTGACTTCCAGCACATCAGTTAAACTCAGCCTCAGTTTCTTTTTCTGTAAAATGAAGGGACCAGTGTGTCCACCTCATGAGATTATCGTAGAATCAAAGAATTGTATAAAGAAGATATGTTAGTTGAAATGCTTTGCAAGCTGTATTGAAGATGCAAAGGTCCAGTAGAGACCATGAGTGGGAAACATTGATTCAACATAGGTTTTAAAAATTGTCAGAGAATAACACCAAAATAAAGAGAACAAGGAGCTTGCTGGAGTACATTAAATTCCATATGGTTGCTTGCTATGAGGACTATTTGTTTTAATGTAAGGTTGGAATCTTGTGAGCCTCACGGCCTTGAATAAGACCTTGTGAGTAAGCATGGAGGCTTGAGTCTTAAAGAACTTTCCATGAAGTCAAGACCAAATAATTACTTATTGTAGAAAGGTACAAAGAATTATACATCTGTCCGTCCAAGAAAAACACATTTAACCAGCATACCTTTGTATGTGGAAAACTGATTTTACCAAAGGAATAACTCCCCACCAATACTTCGCTAATACTCCCGTTCTTCCCTAGTAAAGAGAACGATGGCAGCCTGTGCTTCCCTCCCCCCACTCCTTCTGGTGACTCCACACAATGTGGGGCATCTTCTTATTGCTACGTTCTGCATTCTGTTGAGCTACAGGACTGCACACGCCTCATGAGTGTTGTAGAGCAGAGAGTGACCAGATCTGAGGAAGATGGAGATTGTCCCTGTACACCCAGATCTTTTAAGACTCTTCTCTGGTAGCCCCCACCTCTCCTCTTGCCTGGCGGGATCCAGCTATCAATGCTGGGCTGTGTGTGTGGTAGCACAAGTGAGAGAGAAGAACAAGGGTAAGCCTTTGAAGTACAAAGCGTGTGTTTTAAACTCAGCTTATCCAGATGGACAAGATGCTTTTGTCCCAACCCATGTAGATTCCATAAGTGAGTGAGTGAATGAGATACCCAGAGACGTGAGCCAATCAATATACAGCATTGACAGCAATGTAGCGTGCAGTCATCACTTAGGGCCGAAGGAAGGTACCAACCGGGGTTAAAACATCCAGGAAATGTCCTCCGATTTGGGTATGGGGCCTCTCAGGGCCCTCCCTGGGTTACTAATTGGGAAACAGTGGACAGGAGTGTGCAATGCTGGGAGAGAGCATGGTCCAGTCGATCCTTCTTTGCAGTGTTTGTAACCAGATTTGATATCCACACCAGAAGTTTTTCTTAGCAGCAAAATAATAGAATCTGCATTCACAAAATCATTTCCCCCCCACTGATTTTATATTAGCATTTCAGTTCAGTGTCAAGGTTGCTTTTGGAATCAAAGCTGTAAATTGTGGATGCTGGGCATTTGTGGAGGCCTGACAGGCTACAGAGGCCAAGGGGTGTTAATGGAGATGGTCCCTGAAATTGTTCCCTGTTAAGATCAGTGTCCCATTTGTACTGCCTAGGTTTTGCATACTAACCCTGAATCCCCTGAATCCATGCCCCCTCCGAAAACAGGAAAAAAACCCAAACAAACAAACAAACAAACAAACAAAAGCCCGTAAACCTGTATTAATGCTTGTCGGTCACTATGAGCAGAGGAGAAATTCTCTGCTTATGATTAGATATCTCTGGACTGTCAGTGAGGCCAGGCCCTGAGGATAAATAGTCACTTAGTCTGATGTAGTGTGCTCTCTCACTGGGACACACCGATTCTTTCTTTTTCTCTTCCTCTCCTGTAGCCTACTAGCAGGCAGGCTTCACAGTGGATCCCTGTGTTCTGAGCCCTATTTTCATCATCGGCAAATGGCTTGCCATCTGGAAGTGGCTGAAGGAGAATGTGCTGAACTCCTTACCCATCCCTGCATTGCAGCAAGCACTCCTTGCCCAGTTGAAACCAGCCAGGTCGGCAGGAGAGGCACTGCATGCTGTGTGGTCCTTCGCAGGTCCTGCAAGAGCTGTGGCAGAGCACACACTGCTGGCTGTCCTTGTCAGTGTGGTAGCCCTCTGGGCACTCTTTCACACAGGTTGTATCTGTGGAAAAAGGAAAGATGAGTCTTGACAGCACGCTTGACCGGTGGCTCCCACACCTGCTCTGTTCAGGGACGGAGGCATTGCATGCAGAGGGAGAGGGAGTCCCAGAGGCTGATTTATATCAGTGAAGCTGAGGTCAGCATGGACAGTCCATGACAGGCAGGATGGAAAGTGTGGGCTGGTGGCTATGGCAACTGAGGATTGTTGGGTACCTCCGCTCTAGTTTTCTACCATGGCTATAACAGTGACCATCAACTTTATGGTTTCGTGACAGAAACTGTTCATCTCGCTATGAAAGAGGCCAGAAATCTAAATGGGTGTACAGAGCTGCACCCCTTCTAGAGGCTGGCCGGGGTTCTGTTCCTCCCCTGTCGACTTTTTGAGGGCATCTGTGTTCATGAGCTCGGGAGCCCCTTCTCGATTTCAAGGGCAGTGTCCTCATTGTCGCTCTGATTCAGTCAACATACATCTACTACTAATTCTGCTCTTCTCAGACCCTGTGATTATGTCGGTCTCGTCTGTTTACATCAGCATAATCTCCCCATGCCAAGACCTTTTATTAAGCACAGCTACAAAGTCCCACACTATACACAAATTATATACTTGAAAGATTGAGCGATTAAGGTGTTACATCTTCAGGAGAGAGAGAATAATTAGTCTATCACGATCTTCCCCCAAACGATCTAGTTTATAAATTGCCCGTTTCTGGTGATGTGGGTCAGGACGGAGTGAGAGGAGCTGGTCAGCGTAAGTCCTGCGCCCGGCCTTTGGGAGGAGTCTCTGTATCAAGGCTTGACTTTAAATTAACTTTCCAGCTTAAGGGAAGGCCTTCTTCACTGATGAGATGTCTTTCTCTCTGTAAAAGTATCTGAGGAGACCCTAGATCAGTCATGACTAGAAAAGAATGTCCAAACAGGTGATATTGTATGAGAGATAAGGTTGGGTGGGCTATTTTATGAGGAATAATTTCTAGACAGGAAGGTAGCCAAACTAAAACGGGCAAAGAAGACTGTGAGAAACCAGAATGATAACGAGGATGTGTGACCCTGTATGTAACAGGGTACCATTATCTTTGCTAATGATATCCTACAAGAGAGGGAGCCTGGCCATCTGTTTTGACTTATAATATCTCCCTCTAATGTCTATTCTACTGATTGGGAAAACAGTGCCAATACTTTCTGGGCTTTCTGGTATTAATCTCTTTTTAATTAATTAATTGATTGATTAATTTGCGACAGAGTCTCATGTAGGCTGGCTTCAAACTTCTTACAACGCTAAGCCAGTCTTAGCTCCTCATCCACCTGTATTCACCTCTCACGTACTGGGATTACAAGTACATGTAATGATTTCCTGCTTATTCACTTTTTGGAGACAGGGTCTTGCTATATGTAGCCCAGACTGGCCCTGAACTTGAGATTCTCCTGTCTCAGCCTCTCCAGTACTAGGATTATAGGCATGGGACCGCGTACCTAGTTAAGATGAATAATTAATCAATAAACACTGAATTAAGAGGCAATTATGGTAAAGGGCAGAATAGCTACATGTTTGAGGTATCTGTCCACTACTTATTACTTGGGGATCAATGGAGAAACTGAATTATCTTGAGGAAAGAATCAATCTGCATGAATATTGCCGTGGAGAGGCAGGTGGATACCACACTACTCCAGACTCAGCTCTCAGAGGATACAACCTACTTCTTTTGGTTGAGAAGTCACACCCACTATCTAGACATGGAGGAGATACCTGCTAACTCAAAAGGGAGAATAGGGACTGAATTTTTCTCATGTCCAAAGCATAAAATACAAAAACAAATTGTCTTCCAGACTAAAGGCAAATGCATGAAGATCTTACCCTGGCCCTATCCTAAGAGGAGCTGGGACTATTTAATAGAACTGTTTAAAACCTTTTAGACACATGTATTTTATTTTATGTATATTTTTCCTGAATATTTGTATGTGTACCACATGTGTACCTGAACACTCAGAGATCGGAAGAGGACATCATATCTCCTGGGAATGGAATTAGAATGGTTGTGAGCCACTGTGGGTGTTGTGGATCAAACCCAAGTCTTTTCCTAGCGCATGTGCTCTGAATCACTGGGCCCATCTCTTCAGCCCCAATGATAGTGTATTAAAGAATTGTATCAACACAAATTTATTGGAATTGACAGTATCCTGTGTAAGAAAGCGTTCCTGTGCTATGAAACATATAGCAAAATGTTCATTGGAAAGAAACGGATATGTCTAACTTACCCCTCCATGTTTCAGAAAAGGGTAGATGGTAGGATTAGCAAACACTTGTACAGAAGGGGATGACGAAGATCAGGGATGGGCAAAGTGGGCAACGTGGGCAAAGTGGGCAAAGGGCAGAGTGTGATGTTTCTTCTATCATCCCATCGCCCATCGCATCTGTTTTTGCTAGGTTTAAAAATTTGTAAGAAATATGGAGAAAAGAGAGAGAGGGGGGAGGGGGAGGGGGAGGGGAAGAGAGAGAGGGGAGAGAGAGAGAGAGAGAGAGAGAGAGAGAGAGAGAGAGAGAGAGAGAGAGAGAGAGAGAGAGAGAGAGAGAGGAGAGAGAGAGAGAGAATGCCCAAGAGGTTCACAGCTGGCCTTGGGCATAATAAGCATTACAACTTACTGAGAAGAAAAGTCTCTCTGGGACAGGTATAGCACTGGTCCTCAGAAGGCCCTGAGCAGCGGGAGCATTTCTTGTGACACGGCTGGCACCTGTGGGAGCCCTCATCCCAGTACTCGACGGCTGCACACTCCTTGGGTGCCGTGCAGACATCATGCACTACTGTGAAGCCTTCCCGACAGGCCAGGCAGGTCCAAGCTGATGAGCAGATCAGGCAGGACTCGGGGCAATCTGCAAGCACGGCAGGCAAACAAGTAGGGTGAGAGACAGGCATGGCTGGGACACCCCTCTAAGAAATGAATTTCTTTCTCTTGGAGGCTTCTAGGGCTCTGTGCCAAGGGAATGGGGTCATGGTCACGCCACACTGTGAGAAAGGTCGCACATTAGTATGTGGCCTTTCTACCGTCAAAGTCCCTGTTGTCATGGTCTTTCCATAATCTCCCAGAATACCTCTATCAAATCACTAGTGAAGTAATTGTTGGAGTGTATAATAATTGCCCAATGGTAAAGGGCATCTTTGGTGTCCACTGCAATGCACAGTGCCAGTGTGAGAGGGCCTGCATACAACAGGGGCTTGCTTGGCAGATATGTTAGACAATCAGTGGTGCAACAGTTCACTCTTAGAGTCAGTAACCAGTATCCTCTCTACTTGGAATCCTTTTCTTGAGGACACGTGACGGTTTCTTCCTATATTGATTGCTCCCTCTCTTTGGTGGTATCTTATAAAACATCTCTTAAATTTCAACTGCTCCTTGCTCCTTTTCACACCCTCACTTTGCTCTCCTACTTGTTTCTCTTGACTCACTCTCCTCAGCGTCTTCCTTTCCAAATAGAGCGTGAGCTCTGTGAGAGCAGAGGTTCTGTGTGCGCCACTCTCCAGGCTTGGAGCCGCACACAGCACACAGAGGATGCCCTCAGCTTCCCTGGATGAGCTGATGGGCTTTACTGTTAGGTTCACCATCTCATTCTCTCTGCATCAGAGAATTAGGACCAAAGATGCTAAGCCACTCAGCTAGAAAATGATGGAATCAGCCATGGATTGTGGCACACATTTGTAACCCTAGCCCTTGGGAGTCTAAGGCAAGAGGAGGGCTAGCTTAAGGACAGCCTATGTGACATAGGAAGATTCCATCTGAAGGTTGGGGGAGACAGACTGGGATGGGAATCTAGACCCTTAACAAATGCTCTTGCTAGCTTAGACCCCGGGGCTCATGGAAGGTGTAATCCATCCCAGGGCTTTAGAAAAACCTGTCTCCTGGAATGCTTTCCTCTTTCATTTCAGAAATCATCTCATAACCTACAATTTGTTTTTCTGTATCCTGGCAACTAAAAAGAGACGAAGATAGATTAATGCCCACTTGAAAATAAGGGTGCTGAGGAAACTGCAGATCCTGTCTCCTTTCTTGTTTTATTGCTTCATTCAGTGCTAAGAGTGGAGTACAGGAACCTCGTTAGGCTAGGCAAAGCCTTTACTCCCTGCTGCTCTCCAGTTCCAGCAGTCCCCTTCTAAAACATGTAGTCACAGAACTGACAAATGGAAGATGAGTGGGGACTTGGGCTAGGAAGAGCTGAAGAGAAGGAGGGTGGTCATGAAGAGAGGAGAGAGGAAAGGGAGATGACAGGCATAGAGGAAGTCTTCCATGGGACCTTTTACTAAGTATATGAACTCATTGGTGGCCTAAACACCCAAGGACAGGCTTTAAAAGCTCACCTGCTCTTGAAAACCTTTACATGGAGAATCCTTTTCAATGGGCATGTGCCATTACTAGGGTCATGTAATCTGTAACTAGCCAGATTCACATGCTCAAAGCTTATGCATGATGTATTTTAAAAATGAACTCTCATTCAAAATCTCTTGCCTTGAGCAGGGAAGTTAAGAGTGTTCTGAGAGCTGTGGCTGAGCACCATGGCAGCCTTAGAGTAGGCTTTGTGCAGACAAGCTCCCCAGCCTCCTTTGTCAGTCATGCAGCCCAGAAAGTCTTACCTCTGCATTCATCATTCTCTTCTTCTTTGTAGGTTCCCTCAGGGCACTCATCCAAGCACAATCCATTGTGGAGAGCCTTAGAAGTATCAGCACAGACCTTACAGTCATCTTCCTTGGGGCCATTGCACTCCAGACAGTTTTTGTGGCAGGGGACACACTGGCGCATGTCAGGGTAGAAGCTCTTGGGACAGGAACGATGGCACATGTCATTGTATAGAAAGAAGTCAGGCATGCACTCTGAGGAAAGGAGGAAGTAGCAGGTTATCCTCAGGGATTGGTCAGAAGAAGTCATCACTCTTGTGGTGGGCTAACCCGTTTCTCAGCTCTCGGAACCTCTTGACCTAGGCTGATATTTGCCCCTCCCCATCTAACCAGGGTTTATCCCAATATCTCACAATCTGTACTTTGGGACAGGAGGCCACACTTGGTGGCCTGAGTATATGATCTTGGATTTGTGCTGAAATGGCTTAAACATTTTAGGTGCACAAAGTTTCAATGTCATAAAAATCAACTCCTGATGACCAAACTCCATCAAAGACCTCAGTGTGAAACTAGAAACACTGGAACTTATAGAAGAAAACAGGCAATGGCTTACAAGACACAGGTTCAGGAAAGGATTTTCAGAATAGGGCTTCATTTGCCTAGTAATTAAGGCTGACAACTGACAAGTAGGCCTTCATAAAACTAAAATGCTTTGGTGTATTAAAGGAAGCTGTAAGTTGAGTGAGGAGGAAGCCCACAGAGAAAGAGAAAATCTTTGACAGCTGTCCATTTGACAGAGGATTAATATCCAGAATATACCAAGGTCTCAAAAAAATAATCAAGAGAACAAATGATCCATTAAAAAAATGGACCATAGCTCTGAACAGAGAATTCTCAAAAGAAGTGAAAATGTCTAAGAAACACTTTAAAAATATTCAGTATCTTTAGTCACCAGGGAGATGCAAATTAAGATTACTTTGAAATTTTATCTAAGATCAAGAAAACTATCGACAACAAAGGCTGGCGAAGAGATGGGGAAAAGAGAAGTCCACTCAGGGTTGGTAGGATTGAAAAATGGTACAGTCTCTATGGAAATCAGGATGTACAATTCTTAAAATGCTAAAGTAGACCTACCATATCACCCAGGTAGACCATTCCTTGGCATATGACCAGTGGACTCACTATCTTAAATACTTGCTCAGCTATGTTCATCGCTGCTTTACTCACAATACCTAGGAAATGGAAACAGCCTAAATGTTCATCAATTGATGAACAAATACTGAAAATGTGATACAGATATATAATAGAATACTATTGAGATGCAGAGAAAAATGAAATAATGAAATTTGCAGGCTCATGGTTAGGACTAGAAACTGTCATACTGAGCAAGCTAACCCAGACCCAGAAAGATATGCTGCCTGTTCTTTCATATTTGAGGATTCTTTTTCTGAATCTTTAGACTTCAGTGTTTGACCCAAAGAATCTGCAGAAACTAGGAAAGGTTGAAAGGGTCATGGTGGGAGAGGGCAGAAGGAGCTCTAGAGAAGGGACTGAAAGGATACAGGTGATAGGAGTGGGAAAATGGGGTAGGAGTCTGAATGTGTGGGAGAGAGAGAGAGAGAGACAGAGAGAGAGAGAGAGAGACAGAGAGAGACAGAGAGAGAGACAGAGACAGAAAGACAGACAGAGAGATAGAGAGACAGAGAGAGAAACAGACAGACAGAGACAGACAGACAGACAGACAGAGACAGACAGAGACAGAGAGACAGAGGAGGAGGAAAGTAAAATACTACTAAGGGTGTTTGAAAATGCTGTAGGGAAACATTGACACACACACACACACACACACACACACACACACACACACACACACACGGTGCACATGGGAAATTTTACAAGGCCCCATCCATGCATGAAGAACTACAGACAATGGCTGCAGAGGTAGATGGATAGATAGATAGATAGAGACAGACAGAGAGACAGACAGACAGACATAGAGACACAGAGACATAGAGACACAGAGAGAGACAAAGAGATAGAAACACAGAGAGAAAGACAGAGGAGGAAAGAGAAAGAGACAGAGAGGGACAGAAAAACAGAAACAGAGAGAGAATAGAAATCTGTTCTTTCTAGTGATGGTTCCCTGATAAATTATCTGATCCCGGAAGGAGAACCTATTACTGACATTGTCCTAAACCAATATAATTTCTAGCTACATTATTGTTTGTTTGTTTGTCTTTTGAGACATGATCTCAGTATGTAGCTCTGGCTATCCTGGCACTCACTATGTAGACTAGGCTAGCCTTGAGCTCACAGAGATGCATCTGTCTCTGCCTCTCAAGTGCTGGGATTAAAGGTGTGTGCCATTATCCCTAGCTATTTAACTACATTCTAAAGCGCATACCCACATGAAAATGTAGCTCTCACTATACTTCTCAAAGAAATGTCTTTTCCCAGCAGGTATGTAGAGATCTACAACTGGACAAAATGCAGAGATTAAGTGATCATGGGGCACTCAGGCCCAACTGGTACATCTACAACACAACCACTATACACTCAAGGAACATGAGAAAGAGGGGAGGGAAGATTGTACGAGACAGAGGACCAGGAGATCTGCTGCTAGAACATGTCTTCCAGATGTGACAGGGATGCTATATCCACAATATCTCTACAAAATGGTTGTGTGAAAAAGATCTACATACTGGCAACAAAATTCAACATGTGAAAGTACACAAGGTAAACTTCACAAGGCCATACATGAAGAACTACAGGTAATGTCTGGAGAGAGAGATAGATAGATAGATAGAGAGAGAGAGAGAGAGAGAGAGAGAGAGAGAGAGAACTACTTCCAAATAGTCAGCCCTAAGCACATGTACATAAGAGCAACAGTAAATGGACTCAGTAGTTAATATATGCATATATACACATTATGGACAATATTGTGTATATATTTAGCATTATTATATATAGTATATATAATCTATGATAATTCTAGAAGAAGTCAGAACTTGTGAGTAGAAGCAAACACTGGAGGAGTTGGGGGGGGGGCAGAGGAAGGCAAAGAAGTGTAAGTCTACACTATTCACTGTATGAAATGAAATTCTCAAAGAAAAATAAATTGGAAAGTATAAACAGATTCTTGAAACTGTGACAAATAACTCAAAATGTGATTTCATATAGAAGGAGGCTTGGGGATTGAAGATTTGTTAGTTTTTCATTCTTTGACAGATTAGATATGTGAACAGATGTTTAATCATCATAAAGAATACATTACTAGTCACTTTGTGTTCCCTCTCATATTGGGGGTGAGCTCAGAAAACTTTATAGATCACATGAAGTGAATCCTTTGCATAGGACTGAGTCTCCTTTTCTTGAGAATTTGTTCAAAGAAAAAGGTCTGTTCAAGCCATAGCATTATTCCTCAGGTTAAAGTTTAAAGGTTAAACTTTATGCTTTTTAACTTATCCTACATGTATGTATTTGTGTGTGTGTGTCTGTGTGTGACATGTCTGCTATGGAGAAAGCAGGGAGGTCATAGGACAATTTGCAGGAGTTGGATTTCTCCTTTCACCGTGTGGGATCAAAGGTGGCAGGTGCCTTCAATCACTGCGCCATCTACATTTTTCTCTCATATCTTATAACTGATTTTTTCAGTCAGCTCTGTGACTTGTGGCTTTCTATTCGAGATAGATCAGTCTCTACTGTAAGACCTTGAACTCAGAGTGGAGTTTTGAGGTTCTTATCTATAACCGGAGTGCCCTGAGTAATGCTATATACGAACAAAAGCAACAGCTGTGCTAAGGATTCTTCCAGACCAATCAGCTGATTAGGACTTCACTAGTATGGAATGGTGGAATGTTGTTTATCCAGAATTAAGTTATTGTAGGCTTTCTTTAGCTCCTTAGCAGCCCATGACTACCTCTGTGTTGGACCCAGTATCCTGTGGCTGTCAGGTAAATTCTTTTGTAATGTGTAAACTTCACAGACCATCAACTTCTACCAACCTCAAAGCTCTAATTATTATTAGGTGGTATGTGGGGCCTAGAGCAGAGAGCGCCCCACTTTGCTGAAACCCTCCTGCCTGCTATTGCCACCAATGCTTTGGAAAGAGTCTCAATTTATGACTTCCTTTTGCTCTAACTTATATAGGAAAATGTCATGAACTTGTCACATTGAACCATGGCATGTAAGGTGACCTGAATCTGTGTTCCTAGGCCATGGCCATTCATGTTTGTCTGCAGAATAGACGTCTCTTACTCCCTTTGAGGCGAGAGTTGAATACACACACACACACACACACACACACACACATACACACACTCTTGTGTATCTTAGTTTATAGAGTTCACAAAGGAAGCAGTATATCTCACCCCCAACTTCCTCAACCATAGTCCATCAGATGATGAATTTCACTGATGGTGGAGATTGGTTGTGTTTGGTTCTTAGATAGTGGCCCCAGCCAGTGGCTCCACAGGGCCAGGAGCCCCTTGGGATTGTGAGAATGTTTATAGATTGTTTTCTGTGGATGATGACTAGTCAGTCCACCAAGGGCCAATATGCCACAAATCGCTTTCACCCTGTACAACCTTTATGCAATGGAATTCAAATCGTTTTATCTTCCCTACCTAGTAACGCCTTATTTTATAAAGACCTGCCTCATGCCACTCCCCCACATTCACCAAACTCGATGGTCCAGGGAGGCCAAGCACTTGCCTGCTTCTTTTATTTTCTTTCCACAAATTGTTTTAAAATTAGCCAACTGTGAAAGACGGTGAGGTTGGACCCCAGCCAATGGGGAGAGATGCAGTACTCCTGCCTTAGCATAGACACCTATCAGATTTGCTGCTTGGTGTGCTTGTTAGATCAGTTTTGGTCATAGCGCACCCCTTTTGTGAAAAAGAAAGCCTTGGCTGTTTTCTTTCTCTTTGTTCGTGTGTTCCCTTGTATAGAGAGAATGTTTTGTTTTGTTTTGTTTTGTTTTTTCAATCTGGATGCTTCCAGGTACCTTTGCAAGTTTTCTCGTGGATGCAGTCCTGGCACCTCTCTGGACAGTGCTTGCAGACTCCTTCCACGGCCACGTGCTTTTCAGGGCAAGTTTTCCAGCACACCCCATGGTCTAGGACGAAGTCTCCTTCACAAGAGTTACAGCTGGTGGCATTTCCTTCGCATGTTTTGCAAGGGGAACTACAGTGTTCACAAACACCATCTTTTGCATAAAAGCCCCTATGGAAAGAAGGGAAATTGCAATTATATCAGCTACCAACAAAGAGATTGAGACCAAAAGAAATGGTTGCTGTTCTTATAATCAAAATGAACCTTCAAGACTCACTGAGGGAAGATTGTAAAAAAATGTCTAGAAAAAATGGAATGAAAGGGGTAGGTATCTCCTAGGGAACTGGGATTATTTAAAGGCATTTAATTTGTTTAAAACTTTGTCCTGATTTATCCCCAAATTGTCATTGTCCTTTCTCTCTGTTAGATTTATATTTTACAGTAAGAAATATTTCAACACACACACTCACAAACACACAAATAGATATTTCAAAACAGGTCTGACTCTGGAAACAACTTTTGGCATCTACTATTTAAAGGGTCTGGTACTATGCAGTCTTAGGAATCAATCACTAAGAGACCTTCTGATGCCCCAAAAGATAAAGGCAGATGGCAGCTCTTCATCCTTATTCTAGAGACCAGTTTAGATGGTGGTACTGGAAGGAAATCTGAGAAAGGATAGAGGGAGGGAGGAAGGGGAAGGAGGGAGGGAAGGAGGGCAGTTATCCCTTAAGTTATCATCACTGAGTGGGGTGGTGGTACTTGTAACTGAGATGGACAATACCAACCGAGGCTCTACAGGGCCTGCAAGGGAGGTCAGTCAAGGAAGGAACAAGGGCAAAAGGCAAAATGGGAAGATGGGGCTTCTGGTGACCCCGGTGCCACCAAAGTTACAAATGTAGGGCTTCCTAACATTGTTATGAGGGAGAATTATTTTTGCTAAGTTTGTTACTTCTGCTCTGTTTTTCTCTTCCCTCACAGGTGAATCCTGTTGGTGAAATCAATAGTTCCTCGAGTCAGCTCCTTCCTCTCATAGAACCCTAAAGGGATTTTAAATGAGAGTGCAATCAATAAGTAGCTATTGTTACTATATATAACTCACAACTCCCCTACTTGAAAATTTAGAAGAGTCTCATATCTCGACTCTGCACCTATGATGCAGAAGAGAACTGAGAACATCCAATTACTGGTACAAGGTGGGAAAAGAATAGCCAGGCACCGCGCAAACATGTTTTGGTCAATGAGGGGGTCTCATGTGTGACAGTCCATACCACATAGGCTCTGTGTGTAGGAGGTTACAGTATCTAGGTTTGCATAAGAACAGTGTGCAAATCACCCAGTGATAGATAACATCACCTAAAAATGTCCTTTAAAGAACATCCCCACTGCGGTGCAACACAGTCACGGTGTGACTACTGTCACAGAAGCGAAAATTCATGCGTAGCCAAGTCATAGGGAGAAGCAGGCATCTGGCCTTATGTTAAGTTTTGGCTGTTGTGGCCCACAGTGATGGCACAGTCAACAAGTATCATTTATACAAGTGCTCTGAGAGTGCAGAGAGAGTTCTGTGGGAGGAAGGAGCTGCTCAGATGAACTGTGGAGACTGGGTAGGAGTATGACGTCAGCGGGAGGTGGAGACTTACTCTGGGCAACTGTGGTAGCACCTGCCCTCATGGAGAAGCAGAGTGTTGTCCGGCTGGCTCAGGCACTGTTGGCAAAGGTCGGCACCGGAGCAGGAGACACAGTCCTCGGAACACTTTTCACAGCTGCCACTGGTGACTGATGGCCAAGTGCCTTGGGGACAGGAAGGAACACAGGCCTGCAGCCACAGGTACATACCTGGAAGCCAGGGCATGAGGGCAGAGAACAGCCGTCATGGTTGATCCTGATAGCACACATATTATCGAGAGGACTCACACACATAGAGGCTTTGATTTTTTTAAAATCATTTTTCAAAGTCTGGGTATTTAAAACACTAGATCATGCTTGTAAACTATTTATTTATTTATTCATCCTTTAAGTAGTTAAGTCGTTAGGAAGGAATTGGCCCTAGGGGTTTGGCTCTGCTTTTGCATAGTCTGACATTAAAGACCGACCAGGCACTCTAGGGCTTTCCTTTGTCCTGTGACCAGTCTTGCCATCTATGCAGCAGGCTCATGTGAGGCGCTACACTGGTCCTCTTTCCTGCCTTCCCCCACCCATCTGGAATGAATGAGACAGACAAGCAAGCAACTTTGCCAGGAGTGCTTCCCTTGAACCGAATGTTCCACTTCTAAGTGTGCTCTGTTACAAAGATGACTATTGTTATCTTAAACAGCAAACGTGGATGGATTTGCTAGTGAGAGGGTTCAGCAGGTAAGGGTGCCAAGCTGGATTCACTGAGCTGAAGTCCTGGGACCCACGAGATGGAAGGAGAGAACCAACTCCGGTAAGTGTCCTCTTACCCTCCATGTGCATTCTGTGGAATGTGCACACCACACACCCATACTCATAAATAAACAGATAAACACATGTAATAAAGATTGAAAAACCAATAAGGGGCTGGGAGAGCTCAGAACCGCGCTCACCGTGCAAGGGTAAGGACTCAAGTGTGAGCCTCAGAACTCATAAACAGCTGTGTATAGCAAGGAATGTTTGCACTCCCAGGACTAAGGGCTTAGAGAGAGGAAGAAGCCCTGGGGCCAAATGGGTGAGTGCCAGGCCAATGAGTGGCCTGTCTAAAAACAAAACAAAAACAAAAACAAACAAACAAAAAACAAACAAACCAAACCAAAACAAAAAAAAAACCAAACCCACCACCACCACCAAAAAATCAAAAAACCAACAACCAACAACAAACCCCACCAACCAAATCAGAAGGCTGTCTTGAGGAGCAACAGCCATGTTTGACTTCTGGCTTCTACATGCATGTCCACAGTATGCTCATGTACTGGCACACACCACACACATACCCTCCAAATGAATGAATGAATGAATAAATAAATAAATAAATAAAAAATTTGCAAAGGGGGGTGTGCAGGTGTATCTGTGGTGGTGAGTGACTTTAATCCCAGCACTTGGGAGACAGAGAGAAATGTGCAGATCTCTGTGAGTTTGAGGCCAGCTTGCTATACACAGTGAGCTCCAAGTCAGCCAGGGAGGGCTACATAGTGAGATGGTTGCAGTCAGTCAGTCAATTAATCAATCAATGTGTCAATCAATCAATCACTCAATCAAGTAAACACTCTTAAACCCATCTCAACTCTAAAATTCTAAAACATCTTTCAGTGTTTGGGTGTAGCTGCTTACGTGCTCACAGTCCTGACACATCTATCATGTCAAATGCTGCCGTGAGTCTGATCTCACTACCACAGACCTCGCTCAGGGCTTTATTCAAAGTCTCAGTTGCCTGGGGTCAGCCCAGGTCCACAATAATAAGTGAACGCTGCAGAAGTAAATGTTGTGAAGCTATAAAATTTTTATTCCAGTATATTATTACATTTTTTCTGTTTTATTATTAGCTGTTGTTATTCTCTTATTGTGCCTGATCTCTAAGCTCAAGTTGATCAAAGGAACGCATGTATAGGACAAACAGCACATACAGACTTGGTGCTGTTGGTAGTTCGGATATTCATAGAAAGTACTGGAACACATTGCAGGAGAATAAGTAGCCGATTCTATTCATAACGCTGTGTACTCTCACATGGCTCTTCTAATGATAACTTTTAAAGATGTATTTTTGTTTCACTTTTAGTTATGTGTACATACATGTCTGCGTGTGAGGGCAGGTGCCCACAAAGGCCATAGGTATCAGACCCCAGGAACCAGAGTTACAAGTAATGGTGAGCCTCCCAACTGTGGATGCTAGGAAGTGAGCTCAGGTCCTCTGCAAGAGCAGTAGGTGTTCTTACCCGCTGTGTTAGACCATCTCTCCAGCCCCTAATGATAATTTTATTATGCTAATGCACTACATAGACAATCTATCTTGAGGAAGTTATTTATGCCCAGTGTTTCCATAAAGAAGGTAAGTTTTAAGGAAACAAGCTATCCTGTTTCTCCTCCCCACCCCCCAGCACTAAGTGCAGAATTGACGACGAGGGAGGCTGCAGGCAATGTGTTCATTCCTATACTTATCCCCAACCTTAACTTCATTTGTCCAAGATAAAAGGACAAGAGACTCAAACTGTGAGGTACCCACAGATTCCAGCACATTCTATGGGCAAGACAACCCACAGCTTCATTGTGTGTTTCTTTGTACCAGGAAGCTCAGTTTTATTCCTGGTCACTGTTTGGTTTCCTGTGTGTCCCCAGAAGCCCCAGTGACGGGACTAGATCAATATCATGCATCCGAACACAAACCACCACTGCCATGCAAGAGCAGTGAGTGTCCGGGTTCAGTTGCCACCGCTGTCTCCCCTTCCACACTGACCTGTGGGACATGAAGCGCAGAGAGATCCATTGCAGGTTTTACAAGAAGAGTGACAAGGTTGATTCTGGCTCGTTGCATCTGTATGGGCAAGAAACACATCAGACTTGGCCTTGTCACATAACCTTACACTGTTGGAGAAGTGACTCCACTCCGCTCTCTGTAACTCAGCTACTACCCACTGCTAGGATGTAGAATTTATTCATTCTTTTTCTTAATCATTCCTTGGAAACTGGTTATCAGGAATTCCCTTGAAACTTCACCAGAGAATTGTAACATTACGGTGTGTGTGTGTGTGTGTGTGTGTGTGTGTGTGTGTGTGTGTGTGTGTGTATGTGTCCACGCGCGCGCGCGTGCGTGCGTGTGTAATATTTGAGATAACAAATCATTCTGCATTCACGTGTTCATACCGTGTAGCTGAATGTCTGACTATCTGTCTGTCTGTCCATGTGTCTGTGTATTTGCACTCTCCCTCCAAGAACATCTGAAGACAAGCATTTCCAGGAAGCCTCCTCAGAAAGCTCCTGGGACAGGTTTCCACACACACGGGCAGGCTCACCCACCCTGCTCAGTCTACTTGAGAACCTTCCCAGTGCATCTCCCACAGGGGAATTAGCCCCAGGTGATCTTAGTGGCTCTGATTCCTTCCTCTTTGCGGTAAGCCTCTCTTTCTTGACCCTCTTCTCCTCCTGGGAGTCAGGTGTAGATTGCTCTCTACTCACACCTGCCATTGGATCCCAGCTGTGCTGCTTATGGGTGGAGTAACCATGGATACGGTAATTAAACTCTCAGAGTCCTACTTTCAGTGTCTCTACAAAGAGAGAAAATGGTTTCTCCCTTGTGGAAGCATGAAGCGCAGTGAGACAGTGTGTGCCCTGCTTGATGCTGATGGCATGTCTGAAGTTCTTACTCAGTGAGACACCATAGGAAGTGTTTAACACAGTAGCTCAGTTAAGACAGTGTGTGTACTAAGTGTTTAGCATGGTGGCTCAGTAACAGAGCCCCACCCACTCTCTTTGCCCCCTTTCTTTTTCCTCAATTGTTATTCCACCCAATTTCTGAGTCTCTCTCTCTCTCTCTTTCTCTCTCTCTCTCTCTCTCTCTCTCTCTCTCTCTCTCTCTCTCTCTCTCTCTCTCTCTCTCTCTCTCTCTCTCTCTCCATACTGGGAAGGGCACCAGGAGGCCTGTCTTGGTTCTATGACGACATTTATTATTATAAAGCTGCTGCCTTGCTGGGGAACAGACTAAGGTGGAGTACAGATTGGTAGGAGATAGGACTGATGTAAAAACACATGTGCCGTATGTACACAGAATGCACACAGCAACATGCATACACATACATAATGCATGTGTGTCTAAATGACTGACCAAGCTGCCATGCTGATTGGCAAGACTTTTATAGTTTGGAGTGATAAGTTTGTCCTGGCCTTACAGTATATAATGAGAGCGGATGCTGGGCTGATAGTTTCTTCCCTGAGTTGGAAGAGACCCTGGGAACCTATAAGTAGCCTGCATAGAGTCCAGTGACAACAGTTGTCACAAAAGTCTACAGGCTTCCCAGAATGGCAGTTCTGCCCCCGGAGACAGCTCTGGGCCATAAGAAGAGGCATCCGGAGGGTAGAAGCATGCTGGGATGCTCAAAGAGGGATAGCCACCATCCCTGAGCCCTGCCAAGCTATGCTGTGTCCGGCCACAGGCTGACTTTCTCATTTTATACTAAGATGCCTCATTTACAAAGATATTGGTTTTGTTTTTTTCAATATTTGTGAAATTCTGTTGACATCCACAGATGCAAGTTTTTAATTATATATATTTAACAATCTGGTTTACTGTATAAAGTAGGTCTAGAGTTTGTCAGTGTCCCCTTGTGTTCAGCAGAGGGAGCTCCGAACAAGCAGTTCACAGTAATTAAGCAGAGGCAGCAGTTTGTAAAAGCCAGTCTCAGAGAGTACACCTTAAACTTGTTCACGGTTCCCATTTTACCCGACTCCAGAAATTCTAGCCTTGCTAACACTAATGAAAAAGAGAAAATAAAGAAAGGAAAAAAAAAACTCTTCAACCAAGAATGGTACCTGTTAGAGGCAACTGTAGAAAGTCAGGGCCCTTCTTACTTTCTTATCATATATACAGTCATATGATTATATATCTGCACCCTGAATCTATTCACACTTTGATCACTTTGTATTGTGGGGTTTGGTTTTATTTGTGTGTAATGGCTGGTGTTTTGTTTTGTTTTGTTTTTGTTTGTTTGTTTGTTTGAAACAGAGTCCTGCTATGTAGCCTAGCCTGGCCTTGACTTTGTGTCTCTCATCTCTGTCTCTTATGTGCATGGGCTGCAGGCATGCTCCATAATGCTCGGCTTGCCTGGGTTTTAATAAAACTCATCTTTGGAGAACAGGCTTTGCAGGGACTTTAGGATCTCCTCGTTCCTTTTGGTAACTCTAATATTTTACCCTACGCATACAATACCTTCCATCTCTCTTCTCATAGCCATTTAGTTTCCCAGTCTTTGCTACTTCAAACAAAACAGCAGCAACCAGAAAGGCACATATTGATTCCTTGGTCTTTTAAAGATTTGCAGGGCTAGAGCACGGAGATGGAGCCCAGTGGTCCATGGTTGCTAGGCAGTGCCCTATTGCTGAGCTCCAGCTGTAGCTACATATGGGCTCTTTCGAGGGCCTTTCCCAGGCATAGTCCTCAGCGCATTAGGAATTATGACCTTAGATGTAGCAGAGACCTCTGCAGTCAGGTCTCACAGATTCCCCAAGTGTTCACTGATGGTTTACGGCCCTCCTGCCTCCTCTCTCACGGCTTCCATATCCCCACTGCCTTGGCCTTGTGGCTACCAGGGTTGCTCTCTGCACAGTGGAGATGGCTGTAGGGCGACGACCGGCTCCTCCCTATTTCCCTGTTACCTCTTTTGATTTGAACTTTCCACTTTCGTCGATCCTGCAGCAGACTCCTCACCAAAGATGGCTTTTCAGTGGGCACGGCTTCTTTTTTTTTTATTATTAAAAAAATAAAGTGTTTTGTTTTAATGAGAGAAGGACCATGAAGAAGACAAGCTCCCCGATGCCCCCACCTCCCAGAAACCTCTGCTGTGTATTCTTTGCCACACAGATCCAGCCTGAGATGTAAGGGCTTGTGGACTGGAATCATTCACACCCTCTTCGTGTAGGACATCGCGGCTGCATGTGCCATTCAGCACTACAGACAGGGATTTTTGCTCTTGTCACAGCCTTGGAAGGCATCTTTGTGGGTGTTTCATGTACACACAATCATTTGTATGAATCATATTTCATTTTGATTACATTTATAGCTTGTTTAACCCCCACATATGTGTTGTGATTGCTATTATAACGAAGCTGTGTGACCATTCTTGAGGGCGTGCACTTGTGGCCTGTCAGGACTGGCTAAGAGGCGTCCTGGTTGGTTAGCTAACCCCTGCATTCTCCGACTATTGTTTTTAGATCACTACTGCTCTTCGGCGCCTCTTCACTTCCCACAGATTGTTTTCCTGGGTGACTCAGAGAACACTGCTGTGTAAGGGAACTGGTGTTTTGATCAGGTCAAAGGATCAGAAAACAGGACTCTTAATGTCCTGTGGGATGTAAAAGGTCTCTCAGGTACGAGATGATGTATGCAGTGGTCTCAAGCTCTCATCACACACGAGGGAACTCAGGCTCAGAGAGGAAGAAGAACAGTTGAGGGTTACACTGCAGTGAGTAGCCGGGGCAGGATTTGAATGCAGGACTCGCTGATTCTAGGCTTACTGCTCTTCCTCTGGTCATTTTTATTGTCACCTACTTGCAGGGCTGGGACCAAAGTTTTCTGAGCAATTAATTTTAATTTTCAAGTCATCTGAGCGAGATCAAAGTGGTGTTTTGCTGGGGAGACAACACTGATTTGTAGTGTTGCCAATTTCTGTAGTGTAAGCATTTCTGCCATAGCTAATTTTAGGCCGTCGATAGCCTGACAATGCCCATACACAGTTCCCGGATGCTTAGCCATCAGCGCAAGCCAGTACGAGTGGTCCCTGTGTACCACGGAGCCAAAGGATTACTTATCTCTAAGCTCCTCTAGCTGTGTCTTCCTAATGGTTAAGTAATTAAAAATGCCACCATCCCTTCCTTCTGAGGCCACTATATGCATAGATGGATAAATCCCTTCTAGGAATCAGGTACCTGTGGCTTTTCAAAGCCATCTGCAGTCACTATTATGCAACATTTATCTCTTCACAAAGAGGTTGACTTTCTTCCCACAAATTCGCCGACTCCAGCATTTCCCAGAGCTTGGGAATTAAGATCAAAAGAGCGGCTAGCGATGAGTTGTTAGGATGTGGTCAGAGATTAAAAAAAAAAAAAGTTCAGTTCGTTCACCAAGTTGTGCTTTGTAGATTGGTCCTTCGTTACAATCTGTAATTAGAGCCTGCTATGGCCTGGTTCTAATCCATGAGGGATATGGGTGGATTGGAGGACTCTCAGGCATGTTTGCAGGAACTTTTCCAGACTACCAGAGGACAAAACACTTCAGAAGAGCAAAATGCTTTGCAGTGACAGAGAAACTGCACTCCCGGGTCTGGTGAAGCCCTGTCTCTGGAAGCTGATAGCCTGTTGCTCCTGCATGTGTTAATAACACCACATGAAGATCACCTGTTCAGTGCTTCTGACATTAGGGACAATGTCCTAAGTCACCTTCACAACGTTTAGTGAGTGGGACAGAGGGCCTTCCTGTGACTGTTCTTTTGATGGCTAGAAAACATAGGTGAGCTGCCATCCTTGGGACCCAAGGGTGTTGGTTGCAGGATTTGTCTGGCAGGTCCTGGTAAGTTGTGTCCGCTCCATCCTTGAACTCTGCAGGGGGTGGGGGTTCGTGGGAACTCACTCTCTTAGTAGGTGACAAAGAAGGATGGCTTACATCACTATCATCCTAACTAGCCACAGTACTAAGGAAAGAATTGAGTGATTTCGTCTCAAGGCGACTTTCCAGAGCATATGTAGACCCATGAGCTGGCCATGGCCTTGGGATGCAAACATGACTGTGTTCTCTTGGAAGTAGCATGGATGAAGGAGCAGGCTGAAGTTCAAGACAGCTTAGTATCCTACATATATCTGAATCTTTTTCTTTTTTTTCCAGTCCAGACACCAGGCTGAAGACCTGGCTGCTCCTACCTAGGCAGCTACATTCTCTTGCAAACACTCCATGATTGGTTCAGGTCTCCTCGGGATTGACCTAGAATGACTGAAATCTGTTTCCCATCATCTGAAAGGTGTGGCTAATTAGGGCTTGCTCTCTGGAACCCTCTGCTCTCCCATTACACTCCTGACCTTGTTTGGGGGTCAGGGGCGTGGGGGAGAAGGCAGGAGAAAGATGAAGACATTGGCGCCAATCCTCCCCAGACTTAATGGAATGTATTTCCCATTTACTTGCCCTCTCTGTGCTTCTGCTGGGGAAGGCATGCTGTAGCTTTACCTTGTTTAGTGAGCAAACGTTCTCCCCTCTTTGTTCATGCTTTGCCTGTCTTATTTCATAGATCACAGAAATGGAAAGTGCAGCTATGCCATTGACTTTATTGCTTTAGTCCAGCCAGGAGAAACATTCTCTTTTGCTCCCCTATTCCCTTACTAGTGTGAGGCCCCCCGAATGGAATAAATCCTTCTTTTTCAAAAACACTGCATTGTGATTTCAGAGGAGTTGGGGGGGGGGGGCGTGGAGTAGAGGGATGGGTGTGGTGCTCTGACAAAGGGGAACAATCAAAGTCAGATTTTTTTGCTTGCAAAATGCGTAGTCCAGTTGAAGAGACATGTAATCATTTGGGAAATCGAGTCGGCTCTGACTCTTGGCTCCCTGTGCCTGTTCATCATCTGGATGCCAGATAAAATACAGATGTTCAGAGAAAGAAACCCAGCACCAGACCGTTTCCCTCTTTGCTTGGACCACTTCTTAAAGCCCACATGACAGACCAACTCGTTTTCAGCCTTCTTAGGCCAGCTATAATTCACAGAAGATATCCCAATCTGGATCGAGTAACTTTCTTAGCTCTGGGTTGGAAACAGCCTGGGGTGCTCTGGCTTTTGGTTGCTGACTTAGGAAAGTCAGATGTGCAGAAGCGTCACAGTGGGCAGCAGCTGAGACACCCTTTCTCTGAAACTAGCAGGACACCTTCCTCCTTGTCGTGTGTGGCCTCCTACAGCTGCCACTGTCTCTGTACTGAGTGGACCCTTGCCCAGAAATATGAGAGCAAAGGACTTGGGTTTTTAACCTTCTCAGACATGGAAGATGTCATAGAAAGATAGTTACCTTGAAGAAGCCCACAGTGGGGCCACAGAGGTGAAGAGGCCGAGTCTAAAGATGCACAGAGGAGTGGATACCTGCAGCTTCCATTAGAGTTCCAGCTCCCACATCTCTTCTCTCCTGCTCACACTTCTTCTGAAGAGTGAGCTTTCCACTTGTGCAACTGGGAGGGCAATGTTCTCCCTCCCCCATGCTGAGGATCAAATCCAGAGCCCCATGTACCTAAGTGAGCAAAGCCTGTACTATTGAGATATGTGCTGCCACCCTAGCTAGGAAAAGCAGCTTCCAAGAGACCAGTGCCAGCTGTAGAGAGCTTGTCAATTCCAACGTGTCAGGGTCACTGGAAAGGTGCCCCAGAGATGAAGGTTTGCTCTATTGTAGAGGCACGCACACATGAGAAGCTGTTCTCCAGCCTTCCTACCTGGGAGTTTCACAAACTCCCGAGACTTAGGAGTCTTGGAACAAGTATGATTCTTCCCTAAAACATTCCTCAGAAACAGTGCCAAAGAGGGAGGGAGGCAGAGGAGATCCTGGACCTCCCTCTAGCAGATACATACCATTCCAGTCCTTGCCTTCCACCTGAGGCCAGGTGGACCAGAGACACGTCCCATGCCATAGCTGCAACCCTTCTTGACAGCTGCTGCATTGGTTGTAGCCCGAGCCAGTGCAATTCTCACAGGCTCGGTGGCAGGGCTTGCATTCTCCCAACTCTTGGTCTCCATGGAAGCCAGGGCCACAATCCTGCACACAGCTGCCACCTTTGGAAGAAAAAGGGGAAAGGTATGAAGGAGGGTGTTTTAGTTAGGATTTTACTGCTGTGAACAGACACCATGACTAAGGCAACTCTTATAAGGACAACATTTAAGTGGGGGCTGGCTTATAGGTTCAGAGCTTCAGTCCATTATCATCAAGGTGGGAGCATGGCAGCATCCAGGCCCACATGGTGCAGGCAGAGCTGAGAGTTCTACATCTTCATCCAAAGGCTGCTAATGGAAGACTGATTTCCAAGCAGCTAGGATAAGGGTCTTAAAACCCACACCCATAGTGCCATGCCTACTCAAAAAGGACCACACCTACTAGGACAAGGCCACACCTTCTAATAGTGCCACTCCCTAGGCCGAGCATACACAAACCGTCACAGAGGGACTCTGGCTAGCTGGGCTTTTGGTGCTATGCAAAGCCAGATACTGAAGAACTTTTCAGGACATTTTTTAATTGCATGTGAGTGAACCAAGATGGCTTTAGGTTATTTCAATTAATAAATGCAATACTTTTTTTTCCTTTTTAACTTAAATATAAATTTGCCAAGTATAAATGGCAAAGAGCTTTGAATAAAGATTTTCAACACTTCTAAGCCTTAATAAATTACAAATAAAATGATTCAATAAAGAAAACTATTGAGACACACAATTTTAATCCCATCACTTCGGAGGCAGAGGCAGGAGGATTTCTGCAAGTTTGAGGCCAGTCTGGTCTACAGAGCAAGTTCCAGGACAAGCCAATTACATTGAGAGATTCTGTCTCGGAAAGAGAGAGGAAAGAAATTATTGAGGGTCTGTAAAATGCTTGTCAGAGAAGCATGAGGACCTGAGTTTAGACCTCTAAAACTTACATTTAAGTTGGGTGCTGTAGGTGTTGGAGGGCCCCTTTACACTCGGTGATGGAGAGATGGGATAGGGAGACAGGTAGATCCCTTAAAGTTCAGTTAATCTAGCCAATGAAAGTTTCTGTCTTAAACAAAAGATGGAAGCAACGTGAGGTTCTTCTTTGACCTCCACAAAGATGCTACACACATGTGTGCATGCACGGATACACACACACATTGGGAGGGAAGAGCACATGGGTTGAGCAGAGAAGGAGAAAAACGGGAACCACCGATTCACTGAATATTGTCTGTAGTATTCTCCATTCTCAATGCTCCCAGTTAGTAGACTCATAGTAAATTTCTTTCCCAATTGTCTTTCCAACGAAGTCAATGAGTTGACCAAAACCTAAGTCTTGTTCAGTTATATAATGCACACGAACCTGCAACATGATTCTCCTTTCTTGAGGTATTTGCTTCAATACAATGGTCATGGCTCTGAATAGCTCAGGTAACTTCAGCTCTGAAACATTAATTTTCAGGTCTCCTCCCATCTCAGAGCTTATGGTTTCTACTCAACTACCTTGTTCCCACCAACTTGGAGATACTTTGAGGTTAATTAGTGAACTGTGAACTATGCTTCAATGCCAAGGGCAGGAGGAAGTAGTTCAGGCTAATGTTTTTTCTCAAACCACATTAAGATTCCTTTTTGGACTATAGACACCAGCATGCAAAGACTCTGAAATCCATTCTAGATTGCTCCTATTGCAGCGATGGCCTGCTGGACCCCCCACAGCCTTTTCTTCCCAGTGGGTCACCATTTTCCAGCTTACCGGAGAGAAAGAAGCCCTCCTCACACCAGTAGCACTCATGTTGGTCGCAGCTGCCACAGTTAGTACCACAGGCCCTGCATTCCCATTTCACACCGAAGGTCTTCTCAGGACAGGCTTTATAGCAATGCCGCTCAAACCTAGGGAAGAGGATGTCATACTTCCGTGAGGAGGGCTGGCGTGCTAGAACTGCCACAATTTGTTCTCCTCATACTCGTTTATCTGTAGCACACTGAATAGGTTGTCAAGGTCAGAAACCTGCACTTGGTCTGTCCTGCCCAATCAAACCAAGGCGTTGGCTCCCTCTTCTGTACCTCTGCGAACCCCTTTATGGGGAGGGGAGGTGCTGCTGGGAAGATGTTGGGAGGAGAGGGTCGCTGAGACTGATTTCTGTGCTGGTTGTTAAGTATCAGTTCCTTCAAGTCTGTCTTCCACACAGGGAAGGCATTACTAATTTTTAGAGTCTACACATGGGAAACAATGCTCAAGTATCAAGTACCTATCATCTCCTGAAAGGTAGGACAGGGGTTTTAACCAAAGATTGTTGGAATAGATGGCGTGTACAGTTCTTTTAGAAAGTGAGAGACAGCCCAGTATTGGGTCTGTACAACTTACCAGGATGTCTGCGGCCAGATCATTAACAAGGAAGTGCCTTGTTAATCCTCAACATATGCTAATACATACTTATGCATATACACATATGGGTTCTTGTGTAGATGATCCGCTATGCTCGTTATAAAGCAAGATATTGTAATTCACTTGGAGGGGCAGTGGAGTGAAGCTGACTTTTGCTCTTTGGTGAATTTCAAAGCATCAATGAGTCATCAGGGAAAATGCTAGCATTCCTTCTTAACCGCTTATATTGTCCAGCACTTCATCAACTAGCCATTGATGCTAAGTAGCCTGAAACGTCGTAAATGCGTGTTTCTTGAAACAGTTATCTCATGCCGTGTCTTTGTGCTATAGGGCATACTATTTCGGCCTATTTCTTTCTCAAAAGGTTTTATGAAACACACACATCAATTATCTGGTGAGTGTCATGTGTTGTGGGGGTAGGAGAGGAAGCAGGTGCAGGGGAGGCGTTTGTACAGGGGTCAAATAGAAGGCTCAGTCAGTATAGAGTTGGATTGGATCAGCACAGGGTAGGGGGTGGGGAACATTAGAGGAAAAGGTATAGAATTTACACTGGTTTCTATGTGATCATTCTCTCTCTGTGGCTGGGGGGTAGGGAGAGAGAGTAAAATTAAAATCTTCAGTTCTTCATGGGACATTCTGTGGCCTCTGTAAGGGATACCTGCATGTCTGCTCTTCATCTTTGGTGTGAGAGCCCTTGCTGTAGCTATTGCAGATGATATGCTGTCAGTTATTTCCCACTCGTTAAATATTATCCAGCTTTGTCTTATTATCATTAACCTGGGGCCTCTTCACCATTCCTCTATCTTTTAATGTGTTCATTTCTCGTCCCGAGGGTCAAACTAGGGCCTTTCGTAAACAAGGCAGTGCCATCTCATTGAGTCGTACCCCTGTCCCTTCTGTGTGAAATGGAAAAGCTACACAAATCTATCCAAATGCTATGATGACATAGTTACTGCAGTGGCCAGCTGTTCTAGGGAAGCTACGGTATAACCAGAAGACTAAGTTCAGGACCTGGGGAGATGGCTCAGCAGTTAAGAACACTGGATGCTCTCACGGGGGAACCTGGATTTATTTCCCGGTATCCACATGGCAGCTCACAACCGTTTATTACTTCAGTTCCAAGGGATCCTGTGCTTACTTCTTCATGTGGTGCACACACATGCAAGTGAATGCAAGCAAACACTCATACACATAAAATAAAATAGCATCCCTAATCTCCCAAATCTGAAAATGCTCCCAAATTAAGAACTTTCTGAGAAATTAACATGAAGCTGCAAAATTTTGTTTCACGCACAAAATTTATTTTTTAAATAGCATATAAAATGATGTACTAACTCTGGCCCTCTGGTATATATATGAAGCATGAATTCTAGTTTGAGACATGGCCCTTCCCCAAGATATATCATTTATATATAACCATTCCGATATATGAGAAAAAAATGTGAAATCTGAAATACTTCTTGCCAAGTATTTCAGCCGAGGGTTCTACTGGTAACTCAGGTTGGCCCATCCTTCTGAGATGCTTCAGCTTTCAGGGCTGCCTTTCCTCCTGTCTTGCTCACTGCTTCCACCATTTCCTCATCTACTGTTTTCAGATCTTAGACTCTGCCAAGGTGAGACAATATGGTGATAGAAGGTGGTGACCCACAAAAATGGAGATCTGGGCTTGCCACTAGTTTCTGCTGTAGAGTGAGCAGGGCACTGGAGCCTCCCTGATCTACTCTTTCTGTTTCTTGGACTCATACAGATCTCAAGTTGCTTACAAGCTGGTGAAAGATGGAGAAGAGAGGAGGTGAGAGCTGTGGGTGGTCGAATAGGACCCGTGCAGGCCATGGATTAGTCTGACCTCCCCTTCACTTCCATCTTTCTTTTTGTGTTGGTTTCCTTCTAGCACAGGAGGTGAGGCGAGCTGGAAGGGAAAGCAGCTGGGACAGGAGGTCATATTGAAGCATGCAGGCTTGGCTTTAATAAGTCTATATGGGAGAATGCTAGTCTGATGCTTATCTGCACTTCATTTTAGCTAGCGGTCCATGCCTCTCATCACCCAGGGGGCAATTAAGAGGTAAGTGCCTCACCTGGTTTCCCTTGGCACATCTGACTCCGGCTAGGGACAAAATCCCTACACAGACATTGGGAACCAGCTTTCTCTATTATTAAAGCCTGTCCATACAGAGCAAAATTTGAATGGGGGTGACCCATGGCAAGATTCCTAGACACCAGTGTCAAGATGGATGACTTCCAGGATCAGGAAAGGGAAGACTTCCTTTCAAGGCAAGAAAACATCTGGACACTTCAGTCATTAATAGCCCACACAGGACAGTTGCTTCAGGTTGCAGGGCCCCTGCAAATCCTAACTGGAGTTAGGACTAAGTCAGTGATGCTTAAGCTGCAGAAAAGTTAGTGTCATGAACAAAGAGGGCCAGACTTACATGTAATATCCTGTAGCACACGAGGTACAGGCTCCTGGATCATCTGGAAAAAAATGACAATAATGAAAAATTATGATCGCCAGAAGTTTGTTATTTGGAAAAATGGACTTTGGAAAAGTTGTGGTTGGAGGCAGCTAATCTTCCAGAATAGTTTTATGAAATGTACTGCCCAGAAATGATATTTGAACAGATTGCACCATTTTAATTAGTTACATAAAGCACGTTGTAATTTATCTTTACCAAAGGTAGTAAAATGAGATTTCCCATTAAAAAATGGCCCCAACTTTCAAGGAAGAATAGGCTTAAGCTACTGGGTCTTCAAATTCCAGATCAACCCTGATACTCGCTAGGAACCTCCTGTCCTTAGGGCCGGGAGCTTAGTTCAGAGCTAGAGTACTTACATAGGACAGATTCTGGCCTTGGTCCCCAGCACTGCAGACACAAAGTCCTGGATCCTTTTGACCTCTGCTGAGGTAGGGCATGAAATGTGCTACTTACTTCTGACTCTGAGACATAGGTCTCTCATGCATTTCTACAGATGTCGACCAATAGGAGGGATCATTACTGGGGAGTCTCCTTTGAAATCTCAACAAATATTTTCCCCAATATAAGCACCCACTTTGTGATTTTCTTATGGAAGAAACTATTGTATTCTCATTGGCAGTAGTGAGTCAGTGAGTCCCTGTTGGCTCAGAACAGGGTTTCAAGTCACTGCTTTTGACAAGGGTCACCACCTTCAGTCCATGTCCAACGCTGCCCCAAAGGTGCTGCTCTTGGATGTGATTACCATGGGGATTCCATTGCCTTTGTTGGCCTCAAGTTCTTTCAAGCAGGTACCTCTGGTAGTTTGTCCTGCCTTCTGATCTCCAACCCAGCCTTGCTCCTTTTATTTGCATAGGACACAAAGAACAACTTCACCCTATATGATTCCTTTTGGCACACGAAGATGTTTAACTTCAGATTACTTCAGGCAACTGTAACTTCAGCTAAACTAAAACTACCCTGCCCTTTGAACTCAGTGAAAAAACTATCCGTTCTAAATTAACTGTCTTTCTGCTTATCGGAAAACCTGATGGTTGCAGGGTAGAGGCTGCCCCACTCCAAGTCTTTAATCACAGGATTGTCTTGACCCTGCTTAGTGAGAGATGTACTTCAATCATACATTACATATCATACTAAGACATGGCAGCAGACATTATGGTAAGACTTCTTGAAGAGGCTCTGCAACCTCAGAAATAAGCAAGGATCCTCAGAACTTTCTGGAAACAGCCTGATGATGGTTAGAGTAGATAGCATTAACCTTGGAGCTGAGGTACCCTTTTCTAGTTTGAAGGTTTTAATACAGCTTTAAATATCATGTGAACTTGAATAAAAATCACCATGTTTTTTAGGTCCTAGTAGGTGCAAAATGAACTGGTTGGATAAGATGCCGACTGAGATGCTCTGAAAGTTGAATATTGCAGAACTGAATGCAAAGCAAGCTGGCAAACTCCGGCCTACTGTAGAGCCAGGCCCACATTTGTCCATTCATGTTATAGTAGGATACTCCTATACTACAGTATCAGCAATGAGTAGCTACAACAAAAACCCAAATCTGGGCTCTTTGTCACATTACAGGAAAAGTTTGCAAGCTCTGCCTGTAGTATTATCCACTTGAGTCTTCATTTCATTCAACTTCCCTTTTTAGGCTTAGAGCCACACTTGTTTAGGAACTACCTGTTAATATAGTAGAAGTTTAGTTGGAAGGGTTGAACAACAGCCAAAGTAGCCCAGTGCCAGCCTTTAATCCCAGGACTCGGCGGCGGGGTAGACAGATCTGTGTGAGTTCCTGGTTACCCTGTGTGCATGGAGAGTTCCAGGCCAGCCAGAGCTACACAGTGAGATGCTATTTTAACAACAACAAGAAAGAGTCAAAACAATCAAGGAGGAAGAGGCCATTCTGCAGGAGGCTGTAATGATGTACGCTGGCAGCTAAGTGGTTTTTAATATCTGAATCGATCAATGCAGTCTTTAATATGGTAAACTAAAACAGGATGATGAACTGAGCCGAAAGCCAGACTCATGAAGTGGACTCAGGAATCTGAAGCTAAGTGCTGGTGAGAAAGAAAGTCTCCCTGGCCTTCTTGGAAACTCCACGGGAGTGCTTTCTCCTTTCCTACTCTATAGAATGGGGACCTGAATATACTTTCAGGGCTATAGAGTTCTCAGTGGACAGCATGGCTAGTTCAGCTCTCACTTGGAGTCTCTTTCTGACTGTTTATAGCCCACCTTCCTCATACCTTGCTTCTACTCAGCTTGCCTCTGGGCAGCTTGGTTTTCCCTGCCCGTCCCAGTGAACATACTTAACTCTTGACAGTTTTGCTAATTTAGTAAGGGCTGGGGGAATTCTGATCTTGCTCGTTAATGTTCTGGTCACCTCTTCCATCTAGAAACTTAATGCGCTTGCTCTCTTCTTTAAGCTGGTCACTCATGAAAATGTTAAACAGAACCAAGCCTCAGAAATGTGCATACCAATGTTGAGTGTAGGGACTTTTCCGGCCTGGCTGCACAGAGAATTTGGATGCCTTTATGACAGTTTGCACACATGAATAACCCAGAGGCTCTCAGAACTAAGGCTTCTAACAGCTTATGGATGGCTGTTAGCTTCCCACCCCCCCATTATTAACAGTTGTTTTCCACCCCAGAAGATCTACAAGTTGGAGATTAGCTAAATGGTTTAGCTTGACCACAGAGAGGCAGCTGTTGTTGGGTTAAGAGTAACAACCTGAAAAGGGAGGTTTCAATTCAGCCTTCAATGGTAAGGTGGGGTTAATCAAAGACCACTTCCAGTGAGCATTGTCTAGGAGTTGGGAGGGGAAAGAGGAATATAGATAAGCTAGAATGTTAACTGTCTTGGAAGATGTTACCTAAGGTAGGATGTTTAAAGGTCTCTAGTTCTTTGATCTTGTCAAGCTTTGAGCTGAGAGCATATGTTGGTCAGTTGAAATTCAGAGAAAGCCTCAGACATCTGGGAGCAAAGTTATCAGGAACAGTCCGTGGCTTGTAGCTGGCCACATCCCACAAAGGAGAAGGTGCAAGGTACGAGCAGAGCCTATTCAAGATGGGACCCGTTTTCCCTTTCCAGAGAAGATGGAGTTAATTATATTTTCATAGGGGTGGGCAGGCAGGACTGTGGTGTTCAGTCTGCCTTCAGATCTCCTGACCATCTTTTGGGTCATGATTTGACTGTATCCTTAGGGGAATGATCATCTCTGGACCTCATCACAAACTCCTGTCTCCAAGGATTCAATGGTGCCTGTTCTCAATAGCATCCGAGTGGTCAGTGATGTTCTCTGCTAGGGAGGTTTTTGTTCTCTGCAATGCTCACAACCTTCTCATTGATTGGAAATCAAAGTAGGGTCATATAATCTGTATTTAAAAAGGAGGATCTTTGAAATTGAGGTGGAACTCTAACATTTAAAGCTACTCAAGGAAGGTCCATTTATTTTTACAATTTACATAGACTTTAGGTTCTATAACTCAAGAAGTATATAAGTTAAAATACTCTAATCTGCTTTTTTCAATTTTTTTCTTGCATGGCTATTTCTTATTGAAGCAAGACAGGAAATGTGGTGTCTTAGGAGCCACAGCATATTCATATTCACACACACACACACACACACACACACACACACACACACACACTCACATATGTGTATATAAAACAAAATAAATTAGTAAGAAAAGAAAGATGCTGGGTATCAGGGCATGTGCTCGTAGAACCAGCTGCCCAAGATGCTGAGAAAGAAGATGCTGAGAAGGAAGTCCTGGAGCGCAACTTGGAAAAGTAGGGAGTCTTTGTTTAAAAGCATAATAACTGCCCTCCCCCAATCAAAACATCAGAAAAGACAGAAACTGCCTAGGCTAGGATACATATACATATGCACATGCACCAGGTCAATAAAGTAATGTTTTTAAAAAGTGTAATAAACAGGTTTAGAACTGGTAAAAGGAATCATCTGATGTTGGTTTCTGGCTACTATGGACACCCACCCACAAGAGAAGACAAACACGCACTGACACATACAGGACCACACCCCAAAATAAGTCCTGTTCCACCACACGTTTGAAACATTGTCTCCACAGATCTTTCCAGTCAGTTGTCATTTGGTTTTGCTACCGATTCCCCCTTTCTCCCATGTCCACGTCTACCTTCTCATCTCCCACATCCACGCCTACCTTCTCATCTCCCACTTTGTCCCTCAACACTTGTTAATTTCCACAACGCCAGTGCTCTTCCTAGAGGTGGAGTCCAAAGAGACACAGATGCCTGTACAAACTCTTCAGACAAAATTCATCTTGAAAAGGCTTATCTTTCTGATAGGACTCTGCAAAGGAAGTAGATGGCTGGGAACTGGGGTTACAGCTGGTACCGCCTCAGACTCACTAATGAGACTAGGGCTGTCCTCAGGCCAAACATGTTTTAACCATTTCTTTCCTGCGTGTCTACTCTATCTGCCCTGCTGAGATGTCCCAAGGCTCTCTCTGAGGGCAGAAGCAGCGCTGGAAGAAATCAATACTTCAGCTGCTTAGAGAGATAATTAAGCAAATTGTCAATAATGTATATTCTTCCTGAGTAAATTCGTATTTAGTTATCACACAATGCTGTCACATTGACAAGAGAGTCCCTGACAGTTTTCAGCCTACCAAGAATAACAGATTGGTTAAGAGATTTATATGCCCAAAGAGTGTAACTAATTATAAGGGCCAGACAGCACTAAGAGATACATAAATTCAAATTGGCCTTGTACTTAGAGTTGCTTCAAATATCATTCAAATACAAAGTAGATCTTCTGACAGCTCTGCCATGCTGGCTTTTCCGGAAGGTTCAATGGTGTTGGAATACAAAATATTTGGTTAGAGGGACTGTTGATGCTTTTCAATCATCTTGTCTTCACTGGTGTCCACGGACAATGAATAAATATTTGAATTGGCAGGGATGCAAATTGTGCAGCTGACAGTGGGGCACAACCCCCCTGGAGAGGCACAGTAGTAGAAGAGAGCAGAATAAATAATGATGGTGGAAAGAGGGTTCGGTGTTCCATGGGCTCCAGGTTTTATCATGTCCTCTAATTCCGGGGATGGAATGCCATGACAGGCAAGGTCCTTGTGGATCCCCATGCTTCCCGAGCCCTAACAGGCAGAAGTAATGGATATTTACATACTGAGCCCTAGAAGGCTCACTCACTGTGCCGTGTGTCCATGCATCTGTTCATTTATTTCATAGCTTACATTTCAGTGGAAGGCAACAGTTTTAAAAGCAGGTATAGGGCTGGCGAGATGGCTCAGCGGGTAAGAGCACTGACTGCTTTTCAGAAGGTCCTGAGTTCAAATCCCAGCAACCACATGGTGGCTCACAACCACCCATAATGAGATCTGACACCCTCTTCTGGTGTGTCTGAAGTCAGCTACAGTGTACTTATGCATAATAATAAATTAATTTTTGGAGTAGAGCCAGCAGGGACTGAGCGAGTGGGTCTGACCGGAGTGAGCAGGGTTGACCAGAGCGAGCAGAGGTTCTAAAAATTCAGTTCCCAACAACCACATGAAGGCTCACAACAATCTATATAGCTACAGGGTACTCACATACATAAAATAAATAAATAAATCTTTTTAAAATGCAGGCAATATCTTAAGCAGTGTATGTAGTAACCTGTTTCTGAATCATGCAATAGAACATGCTCATTTTCAAAACACAGGTAATTATTCGTAGGGCAAGTAAAATATAATTATTTTTTCAACAAACGCATGCCATGGACAGTAGAAAGCAAGCTCTGTGAAGACAGAGGTTTTGTTTCCTGTAGGCTCACTACTAAGGAGATCGCCTTGGCACTTGTGGAAAAGGAAAGCTCACAAATAAATTTAGACATTTAGATAAAGATTAGAAAGGATGTGGGAAGAGAAGAGAGACTCTCATCTCAATGAGCTAGTGAGAGAAAATGCCATCCAAGAACCAACCATTTGATTAGAGACTGGAATTTTAGCAGGAGCTAGCTGCAGAAATCCTACAGACAGAGGTCAGACCCATTTAAGGAACAGCAATAGGAAACAGGTACAGTGGCATATGATTGTAATCCCAGCACTTGAGAAGATGAGGCAGGAGCATCAAGAGGGTTGGAAGATCAGGGAGAGTCTGGAGTTGGGGGGGTGGGGAAGGAGAGGTGAAGGAGGAGGAGGAAGAGGAGGAGGAGGAAGAAGAAGAAAAGGAAATGTGGTAGCAGCAACCACTAGGGCTGGACTGGATCAAATGAGAGGCAGGCAATGAGGTCAAGGTCATGGCACGACCAGATCAAATTGTCATTCTTACTCCTCCACCCAAGCCCCTCTACCTTGCTGATCATTAAACCCATGGCCTCATATATGGTAGGCAAAAAGCCACCACTGAGCTAACCACTAGCACACATAGAATTGTACTGACCAGAATAAGAGATTCACCTTCTAACGGAGACTTTTGTATAAAAGCCCCAATGTGATATGATCTGCATATAGAAACCTAAGGATCCTATGAGTTCTAAGTGGGGAATGACCTGTTTAACAGTAGGAGTATTTACAACTATTACATCCAGCCAAACTCAACTAGGGCACCATGTACCACTCTTGGGATGCATGTTTTAGAGAAAGATATATCAGAAGAAATAATCAGAGGTAAATAAATTAAGAATGTGATAAGAAAATTCAAACTTGGGGGACTTCAAAGAACTAACATTTTGGGACACGATGTTGGGGACAGGATGAAGGATTGAAATGACTTTCTGGGCTGGCTTGAGCCCTAAGTGGGCAAGAAAGAAGGAGGAGTCAGCTGTGTGTTGGATTTAGAGAAAGAAGAAGCAATTAACAAGTCATGTATTCCAGCTACACCCTGCTGTGAGAGGCTAAGGAGTGCCTGTGTGGTCTGCAGTCCTTACCCTCATGGAATTTGCAGCTGGTGGGGAGAGGACAGTAATGACCAAGGTTGGCAAGCACGAAGCTAATGTGTGTCGAATGATGGGATGGGAAACATACATACTTCTGATCTAGTTTAGGGCCTGAAAGAAAGCAAAGTGTGATGTTTCCTTTTCTTCCCTCATACTTAAAACTCTCTCTCTCTCTCTCTCTCTCTCTCTCTCTCTCTCTGTGTGTGTGTGTGTGTGTGCGTGTATGTGTTGTATGTCTGTGATGTGCAGTGTATGCTCACATGTGTATTCATTTGAGTAGAGCCCAGAAGAGGACACTGGGGGGTGGGTGTCCTGCCCCTTCACTCCACTTTTTGTTCCCTGAGACAGAGTCTCTCATTGAACCCAGTGCTACTCTGGAAGCTGAGAAGTCTCAGATCTCCCTGTCTCTGCCTACCACCGCCAGCTCTTGAGTTACAGGTGTGCTCATGACCATGCCTGGTGCTTTTCTGTGGGTTCTTGGGACTTGAACTCAGGTCTCAATGCTTGAGCACCAAGTGCTCTCATCGACTGGACCATCTCCTCAGCCCTTTATCTCTCTTTCTTGATGGGAAAAATTTGAAGCATTCTTCTACTTAGGGTTTCCAGATAAAATACAGTACTCAGGAACCCAAGAACTATGAAGTTAGCTTAAGGATAAATGAAAACTAGTAGGAGTCAGCGAAATCCATCTGGGCCTTGGCTTTGACATTGGGTAGGTCAGACCAGAAGAAGAGCACAAAGGGTCCCTCTGAAGCTCTGGATTTTACAAAGATGCATACTCAGATTCATGCTAGCTTCGCATTCTAGAATCTAACCAAAGGAAACAAGTGCACAGCAGTTCTGGGTCAGTAGGATTGCAAGGCAACTGATAGGAACAGCTGTGAATGCTCCCAGAAAAAAAATGTAATTTCAACTGTCATGTCAATAGATTCTTTTTCATTTCTAAAATTTCAAGGAAAATGGACACAGTATAAAGGTTTCCCTCAATGCCAGGTCTTCATGTATGCGAGGCAAATGCTCTACTGTTGACCTACAACCCCAGTGCAGAAGTTGAAACATATCAAGCACAGAAAGAAAGCAGTCACTATGAGAAAGAGGCAGTGGGAGTAACCAACAGCAGAATCAGACCCACAGCACACTCTTAGAAATGGTAAAGAGCCAGAATTAAGAGCCATGAGGGAGGTAGGGTCACGGAGCAGTTCCCCCATTGTGTGACTATATGAAGAATTGTTTGTTTCTACCCTCAGGTTCTTCTGCCAGAGTGGGGGCTTGTCTCCTGTGCTGCTAATAATAGCTGTAGTGGCTTTACAAAGATTATCAGGTTGCGATACAGTGAACATTAACAATCTGTCCCAGTTGGGAATACATCTTATTTATCACTCAGGCTACAGTGCCTAGTCCTATTCTCAGATTCCTTTATTCCACATGGACATTTTTGAGGATCTCACACTATTACATATTTTAATTATATATTGTACATTTAAAAATTACATTCATATGTATATGATTGTGCCTTCATGCACACATACATGACAGCATGCATGTGGAAGCCAGAGGACAACTTGGAGGAGTTGCTTCTCCCCCTTCACTGTCATGGGGTCCCAGGGATTGAACTCAGGCTTGGCAGTAAGCACGGTGACACTCGGAGCCATCTCACTGGCCAACAAATATATGCTAGGGCTATAGAGGTCACTCATTCCCTAGTATAGTGTGGAATTCAGTGTCTCTGGGGCAAGGCAGCAGATAAAAAGACCTATAAGATATGTGCTCATATGCTCATGTGCTCGTGTCACATGATCATATAATTAAATTAACGGGATGGCAAGCAGGGAACAGAGTTCTAAGATGTGAATAGATTGCAAGTGCACTTGAGTAGGGGGCATAATAACAGAAATCCATGGGAGGATGCCTTCGTGAAAGTAAAGGTTGAAAACCAAAAGATGAGTTCGAGAAAGACAGATAGAATGAAGAAGAGCTATGGAGAGAATTTTCTGGAAGAAATATGTCACATTCCTCACTCTGAAGGTCTGAAGGATTTTAAATAAAAGGATGTGAAAGGTATGAGAGTAGATGGTAAAGGGTTTGGAGGAGCTGGAGGACAGGGCTGGGGTCAGGTTCAGGAAAAGAGACAGAAGTGAGCATGCTTAACAGCTCAGTGGTAGACGAAGAAGGCTCTATTCAATGCTTAGAGAGTGTGTAGACTCTTCCTCAGGCCACAGGAGAGTGTCTAAGATGTAAACTTCCACCACTAGGTTCATAGTTAGAGGGAACTCCATGTTTTAGCATAGGGAATCAATTTGGGGATTGTCTTAGTTAGGCTTTTACTGCTGTGAACAGACATACATCATGGCCAAGGCAACTCTTATAAGGGCAACATTTAGTTGGGGCTGGCTTACAGGTTTACAGGTTCAGTCCATTATCATCAAGGTGAGAACATGGCAACATTCAGGCAGGCATGGTACAGGAGGAGCTGAGAGTTCTACATCTTAATCTGAAGACTGCTAGTAGAAGACTGACTTCCAGGGAGCTAGATGAGAGTCTTAAGTCCCACACCCACAGTGACACACCTATTCCAACAAGGCCACATCTACTCCAACAGGGCCACACCGTCTATAGTACAGTTCGCTGGGCAGCATACACAATTAATCCTAGCAGTCAGGAGAGTTTGAGGCCACTTAATCTACATAGCAAGGTCTGTGTCAGCCAGAGCTACTTAATAAAACCTTGTCTCAAACCAGGAAAAACCAGGAGAGATGACTTGAGAGTGTTGTAAGTTGGATTATAATAATGAACCCCAATCACGTGTTCCAGTGTTAATGTTGGAACCTCTAAATGGAACCTTACTTGTTAATTAGGGTCAGGTTAGAATGAAGTTATCAAGATGAGGGTAGGTACCAACATAAAACAATAGCTCATTCCTACTTTCAAAAAGCCACATGAAGACAGATCCAGAGACACAGCAGGGAGAAGCACATGATATCCCAGAGGTATGGATAAGTTATGCAGCTACAAGCCAAAGATAGTCATTAGCTGCCAGGGGGCAAGAACATGTCCAGGAAGAGCCTCCCTCGGAGATGTCAGGAGCTAACGCTGCTGACAAGGAACTGACCCCTGACTTCAGACTTCCACTCTCCAGGTCAGAGGGAGAATACACCATTATGGTTTTAAGACCCTTGTTTTCTGGTAAGCTGTCACAACTGCCTTTGAATGATGTAACTTGTCACTGGTTTTGGGGACAGGGCATGATTGCCCCATATTCTTGCCTAAACCTTTAAAATACTATAAAGATCACATTTTACCCCCTTCCCCAAATGTGTCTGCTTGTGAATGGAAAGAGGAAGGCTTTATATGATTGCTGTGTCCTGGAGAAGAAATTCATTGTATCCAACTCACCTGGGCAGTTTACATTGAGGGGCCATGTCAGGAGCTGGGAACCCATACAGCAACTTTGCATGTTCTACCTAGCTGGTAAAACAGGGCTGACACTGTAATCATTTCAATTGTAGTGTATATGCTATTAATTTTATTTTATTTAGGCAGAGTTTTGGTAGATAGCCCAGGCTAGCCACAAACTCATGGTCCTCCTGCTTTCTCTTTGCCAGTGCTAGGATTTCAAGTGTGTGCTGCCATCCCTGGCATGGAGTTTTCTGGTTTGTTTTCCTACAGGGCACTTTTAACTGTTGCTTGTCTTTGAATCATGGAGAGAGCTGACTGATTATTAGTTAAGCAAATCCAGACTGGGGAGGAGGAATACGTTTCCCCAGCATTTAGGCTTGAGCAGCTGTGTGGTGCTCCGTTTGAAGCCGTGAGCCACCTGGGGTAGGGATCATGCAGACACAGGCAGAAGCCATAGCAACCAGAAGGCAAGCAGCGTTTTGACTGAACTGAGGTTGGTTCACCCTCATGCAAGGAAAGTAAGAACAGCTGGGCTGGTTCAGCAGGTACAGTATTCGCCACCAGCCACATGACTTGAATTGTAGCCATGATTCACATGATAGAAGAAAACAAGTGACTCCCACAAATTGTCCTCTGACTACACACACACACACACACACACACACACACGCACACGCACACGCACACGCACACGCACACACGCACACACTCACACACACACACACACACACACACACACACACACACACACACACACACTCACACACACATCAATAAATAAACGCATGTAAAAAGAAGAATATTCATGGGGCCCACAGCGTAGCACCAACAGTTTTTTCATACCCTTCAATTAAGAGTTCTTCATCTGGGCAAAGTTGGCTCAGTGACTAAAGTTGTCTGACCCCAAGCCTCACAACCTGACGTTGATCCCCAGAATCTACATAATGGAAGAAGAGAACCAATTTCCACATATTGTCCTTGATGTCCACACACGTGTTATTGCATGTATCTGCTGACTCAGCATATAAATAAACAAACGAGATAAAGAAAAAAACTGTAAAAAAGTGCTCCATCTCTCATGTAAGGAGTCCCTGAGTCACTTTGTCATCACAGCCTTGGAGGTACTGCTTTGAATATCTAGTTTATTCCGAGTGTGATTCTGAAGCCGAATCACGATGGACAGAAGAACCCATTGCCATGATTTCAGTACCAGGGTCCTGCACCCCAGGGGCAAGGCCGGAAAAGAAGAGTGATGAGTGCTATCCTGAAGCTGCGGTCTCCAGCTTCCTCTGTTAGAAGGAGGGTGGGTTAGAGCAGCCATCGCACTCCCTCTGCAAGCTTCTTAGACTTGTTCCATATTCTGAGCCTTCAAGGAACCATCCAACTAAACGCATCGTTGAAGAGAGGGACAACACGGCAAATTCATTTATCTCACTTACTGCTTAAGCAAAAACGAAATTGTTGAGATCAACATTTATTTTCCAGTAGACATATTTTCTGGTCGTTACTTTTGGCTTAAACTGCTGGTTCATGTAAACGGTCTAGGGCTTATGTAAACAAGCCCTGTTATCTGCAAAATAAAACTCCGAGAGAGTCATCCTGTGTGATTTGCTCTTTGAGAGAGTGGCTCATATTTTCTTTTTTTTTTTAAAGATATTTTGAAAGATTTTGCCTATTCATCATCAGGCATATTTTAAGGAAGTGATGTTTTCTTTTGTGTCTCTTCAAGTTGCTATGGCAATGGAATCGCTTTCTACTCATTAATCAGGGGGCCTCCTCCTCTCTCCCTTGGTTTTGCAGCCTCTGCTTATCTCGCTACCTTTAAAAACTTCACAGATTTCAAAAGCAGTTTTCTTCAAAAATGTTCCTCAATCTGCAAGTTTTGCTGCGTTCAGTATGTTATCTATCAGGACATATTTCAAGCTCTGCATTATTTGATGACTTGCATTGGATTCTAGGTGCATTTGACTGCCCCGGTCTCTGGATCCCTACGCTTTTATTTCTTACAGCTGTGGGAGGTTTTGCGAAGTCTCCAGAGTCGGTGTGGTAAATTATACAGAAATCCTTTCACTCGCTCTTCCTTATGGATGCCTCTGGCTAGAAATGTCCTGGAGTTAAAAATGGAGTTTTGTTTTCTTTAATGCTCTTTTTGAGCTGCTGCTTCTCAAAGTCAGCGCCACCGCCTTAGTTTTTTATTAGCAGCACTTGAATCCGCTGAAACTCAGATGAGCGGTCATCCCAAGTCTTAGAGCCTGCAGCCTTTGTGACCGTCTTTGCTAAGGTATGCACACGGCTGTGGATTCAGTTTGCAAGTTAGTTGCCGGGTTGGCCTCAAATGTTAGGGACTAGGGATAGAAATACCCCAGAGTGCCAGGGGTCCATAAGTGATGGCTGGAGTCTAGTTTGCAGCAGAAGTGGTTTGTTTGAAGATGTTAAAAGATTTGAAGTGGGAACGTAATTCAAAGGTAGAATGAATACACACTACACCAAGACCCTAGATTTGATCCCCCAGCACATACAAAATGCCAGTTTGTCTCATGGTTAGCATCAGGGCCAAGGAGCAAATGCCTTCTGTGGGGACATTCCTGCGGCTTCATCCCTGCCTGACCTACTGGAAAATGGTACCTGTGTCATATCTGTATGTATTTTCTGTTAGGAACCTTGTTCATTTTTGATAGTGCCTCTGTTTATGGAGTAAAGAAACTAAAATCCAGGGGTGCTCCGAGACTTGGCCAAAGTTACACTCCTTGTCAGTTGGGAACTTGGTGACATTTTACTGGCACTTGACCCAGGATGACTACTTCTTAGAAGATCAGCACTGTCACTGGATTCCACACTAGGTCACTGATAAGAACTAACACATCTAAACCAGTGTTCACTAGGCAGCAAGGCTATTTTACCCTTTTATGACCACAGGCCTCTGAAAATAAAGCAACCCACCTAATATTACTTAGACTAAGAGAATCCTGGTTTTGAGAGACACACTGTCAGGTGCTGAGCATGCGAATATGCGTTTATGGGAGGTAACATGGGCAAGAAAAAGGGTTGTTCAAAGGTAGTATGCTGATGTCCAAGCTAGGAATCATGGGAAGGATGCCAGACATCTGAAGCAGTGATCTGAACAGAGCTGATACATTGAGAGAGCACTAAGAGATCGGAAGCACTTGCATGTCCTTTGCTGCCTTGTCAACATAGGGTCACATCCTGGACTCTGGCACCAATCCATTTGTTTGCCCTGCCAGTCCACATTAGAGCATCATGGGAGAAGGTAGTCCCAGAAGCCTGAGAGCCCAGAGCACAGGTGTGCTCTTTGCCAGATGCATAACCCTGTATCCACAGATCTGTGAGTGTACTTCACGAGGGCAGGCAATACATGGCTCACTAAAGAGGGCTTTCCACGCCTCAGTTGTTGAGAATCCCCTCTTGTATCCACTTCCAAAATGCACACACACACACACACACACACACACACACACACACACACATGATTATAAATAAATACACGTTGTTTTGAAGCTGCAGTAAATAAAAAGAAAACTTGCCCATAAATGAGAATTTTGGCCGTGGCAGTATGCGGTCTAAGTGATTCATGGTGAAACAGAACCATTGTAGTAATAACAATGAAAGCCCCACACCTGCCAAGGAGGCAGGCCACCATGAGACACTGTCTTGCTGGGCTGTGAGATGCTCTGCTTCAGGGCCCACAATGGCCGTAACACAGGAGCTTTGTGATATCACAGAAAAGATTCCAGGGTACAGCCAGCTAGCCAGGCTCCACAAAGCCAAGCTCCCGCTCCTAATGAGCCTCATGTGACCATTCTCACAGCATTCCAGTGGCACTTAGGACTAAAGACAAGGGGGATTTCACAGTGTGATTAAGTCTACACAATAACACATAAAGTAGACAGCGGGCTAACAATTATCTGCCAATTTTGAGGAAAGCTTTGCCCCACCATGAAATACCTTAAATTGGCTGCTCATCTAATGTTTGAGTCTTCTGGGTAATTGCTGGCCATCTCTTCCCTTCATTTCAAGTTTCTGCGCCTGATTGTTTTGTGAAAGCTCTTTGGTTCCTCTATGCCATGGGAACGCCCCAGGACCAGTTTTCAGGGTTCACTTACAATAAGAACCCATTGCACAAGGCTGGCTGTTTTGCAGTCTGCGGGGTTGTCTCTCTCACAGATCACAAAGAGTCTCTCTCGAAAGCCATTGTTCTTCCCGACATTTTCATAGCCCGCCAGGGCCTTCCTTCATATTGGCAGGTGATGAGCTATTTTTAAGCCATGGATAATCACAGTAGTTCAGCATTTTCCCTTATTAACACCCCTGAAAGGAGAAGGCACACCGACACTGTCTCTTTTCTTAGGCTCGGAGGCTCTGTGCTCCAGATGGACTATGTTGTTAGCCGGAAGGGGTTCAATGAAAGAGCGTCTCCAAATCTGTCTAATGGGTGAAACAGCATGGCCTGGAGACACCCTGCATTTCTGCCTTTGCCTTGAGAGCATCATTGGCCTTGCAGGAAAGCCATTCATCCTTTCACCCTTATGGAATAGTAGGCATGTACAGGACTCGCTAAGTGTGCAAATCTTTGCTATTGGTGATAAGGCGATTTCCCAAAGCATTGATATACTTAAGGAATTTCTAGTATTTTCTAAGATGAAGGGGATCAGTGATGGAAGGGAGCTAGCTCTACATCAAAGGCTTGAGCATTAGGGCATGGAATTCAGTTTCCAAAAAAATCACCTCCAAATATTATAGCTCTGAGCTAGTGTATCAAAAAGCTTAATTAACAATAAGAATTAGGTAGGCACACATTTAGAAACATTTGGAGACACTTGCAATTTATCCAAGCCACCACAACCTCCCCTTTAGACCTATTGTTTCCAATTCTGCCTACATGGGGTAAATAGATGTGATTATTTTTTTATAATGGACTATTTACTGATCTAAGGCTATGATGACAGCTTTGTCACTCTTTCAGAAGAGATGTACTTAGCTAGCCTATTAGATGGATATTTTTATAGTAGCATTCCAATATGGAAGAAATACACCATCTAACACCAGGAGATTGCATGTCAATGGTACTCACATTGCCTTTCATTTAATGTACCTTTAAAGACACTTAAAGAAATCTTGTCTTTTTGCTAATTTTGAAAGCTATCTTTCTAAATCAGGCATGATAAAATGGGTAGAGGATGGATTACAAGTTAGAGGGAAATAAAACATGTGGCGTAAGTGAGTGTCAAATGCTAATATTGTAGGTTAAGGATCCCCCCAAAAGGTACAAGCAAAGCTGATCTGGCAAAGCTAGGAGTATGAGTAACAGGAGAGGGTCAGGACCTCAGAGAACAGAGAAGGCAGAATACTTACCAAGTCTGATGCTGTTTCATGAACACACAAGGCCTTGGGACTAGCACAAAGTGACATGCTGAAGGAGAGTTGTGGGACAAGCCTGTTTCCATCACTTACCACGCATGTTCCTTCAGACCACTCATCACAGATGCACTAGTCAAGCCTCTGCCATTTATTTGTTGACTGAGAACTTACACGGGGTAAACATGACTCAACAGACAGATTATGTAACAGTAAATACAAGAGATTCAATCTCTGCCTGCCTGGAAATTGCACTTCGAGAAAAAAATACATCATATACATTTAAAAAGCCGATAACGATAGAAGTACCAGATCATAAAATATCATCTGCTAAAATTGACATAGGATGATTGACCTGTGTGTGCAGACTAAGAAAGGGATTGGAGGCTGGGCTGGGAATTGCAAGGAGGGCTTTTTTAGAAGGTGACATTTAGATTGAGATGTAATGACAAGAATAAGTCACATTAACATCCTAAGAAGATTGTTCTGGATGAGGCAACAGCTAGTGCAGCATCCTAGAACATAAGTGGGCTGGAGATGTCCAAGACCAGGACCATTTTGTACAGTTAGAGCATGATGCTAAAGAGGTAGCCTTTGATGAGGTCAGAGATGTGTAAGAGACTGCAGTTAACAAAGCCCTCTTATTGCCAAGCATTGTCTACAAGCTGTAGCTAGAACCAGGCATAGAATTCCCAGGAATCACTGGCCTCTTGGCCAAACATGATGTCCCACCAGACAAGTTATTAATGACATAGGGTCACAAAGCTTTCCCCAGTCATTTGCTAGGTTTCCAAGTGTCCAGTCTTATTAATGAACGTTTGAGCACATGATATGCAGTTGGACAACAGCTTTGGCTAAACACCTTTCACCATGCTGTGCATACCACAGTAAAATACTTACTGACTCCATGGTTCAGATGTTCATTTTAACAGTCAAGAGTATAATTATCAGGCCTGGTCCCAAGGAATCATGGACATATTTTATCTCTAAGATCTCAGGAGGTCATCCTTCTCATTTGTAAAAGTTTTCAGTTGCTTCTTTGTTGAGCACATAAAATGAATTTACTTCTGAACTGAGACCTTGTGTGCCAAATTTTTACAGCCTCAAATGCAGTATTTTATCACTACTACAAATGGTTCTTGACTCGCCTCAAACCAGTGAGTGCTAATGGCAAGAGGCTGCCCTAATTTACTCGTTTCAATTCATATAGGATTTCCAAGTTTAGGCTAGGTCATTTTGATAATATTTCAAACAAACAGTCTACATTTCTGTTAAATATAATCAATCTACAATTTTATAATGGATCAGGGCAGCTAGAATGATTGTGTTAGACTTTCCAATAAGCATCCCTTCAAAGCAACTCCCTTTGTCTTTTAAGACTCACCATGTCTGATCCACAGGCGAATGTCATCACTCAAATATTGGGTCATGGTAATCTGGAGTCTATATTTTTAGGTTGATTTATTTTTCTAGTGGAACATCCAGGTTTCTAGCAATTATTTGAGGCCGTAAAATTCCATTGTGATGATGTATCAAGCTGTCAGCTCATTCTGCTCCAAATTAGAGAGATTGAGAAATGTTTCTCTTCTCATAGTCCACAGTTTGTATCTGCAGGCTATACATGTCACCACTGTAGAGGCAACACCATATCTGAATCAAGTTTGCCCTTGCCTGATGCCATGACTGGATGGGGGACCACTCTCAGTGTTCTTGTGCACCTCCCTGGGCTGGGGGTGGGGGGGTATGAAACAAGGGGCTGAGAACAAATCTGACTGTTAGTCAGCTCTCCATCAAGATAACAAAATACTTGAAATGTCCAACTTAAGAAAGGAGGAAAAATCTCATTCAGCTAGCAGTAATTCCAGTCCATAGTCATTTGGACATTGCTTTCAGCCTGGGGTAAGGCAGAAACTCATAGTGGAGACCATGCGATTGAACAAAGGTGATCACCTCCTCACCTCCGGGTGGCCAAGAAACAAACTGAGAGAGGAAGGGAGAGAGGGAGAAGTGGGTGGGGCTTAAACACCCTAATACATTGTTTAAGGACATGCCCTCAATGACCTAACCCTTCCGCTGGGGCTTACTCCTAAGGTCCCACCACCCTGTAACAGAACTATCAAGCCTTCAGTGCATGAGGCTTTGGGAGTATGTTTGTTAACCTGAATCATGCAAAACGCTATACAGTTGCCAAACCCAAATAAATAGTTTATGGATTCTTGGGATACACTATTTTTATAGACGCTATTTTGGAAAACATTAACATTGTCCTTTACAGATGACCATATGTGCAAGGTGAGGGTTTGAAGGACTCAGTGACAACATCAGCAAGAATATGACTAGTGCTTTAAGAGGTCAGCATGGCTTCTCCTTGCTTCCTTCCACTTTGAGTTGTTGGTCAATGGGTCATAAGTAAGGAATGATTCTCCTGGATCCTGCCTCTATGGCCATCTTCATTGGCTAGGCTGACTGATTCTTACTCTGCTTCTGCTGCTTCGAGCTGGCTCACTGTCCTACTAGTTGGGTTGAGGGTTGTTGTGAGAGCATTAGCCAAGGTTTCCCTGGTAGGAGTTACAGGAAGAATTCATGGACATGATGAGTGTGGACCATCCAAGTAACCCTCCTTCTGACTTTCAGAGCCACAGTTTCAGGCTCTAGAGGGGCAGAAGCAATTTACTGGCAACAGTGGTTGTCCCTGCTCTCAGTTGGAGACCAGCCTAGTGAACAGGTGGGCACCAATAACAAGTGCAGAAGCTTCTGCCGCACCCACATTCAGTTTCTCTCTAGCCTGGTGTCTGCTCTGTGACTTAAATCAATTTTTTTTCTCCATAGCTACTGGAGCTTGGAGTTCTTGCTGCCATCTGGTAAAGGGCCACAATGTGGTCCTTTAAGAGTTGGTATGGGGACATGGGGAGTTGGGATCTAATGAGGACAGCTATCAATGGACAAAGCAGCCATAGATCTTAAAGGAAGATCTACCCAATATCAAACTGGTGCTAAATGCACCTCAGTATGTTAGGTGAGTGTGTGGTCTCAAGCACACCATTAATGATGCCAGAGAAGGTAGGGAAGGGAGCGTGCTAATGGAGATAAAGCACTGTAAAATCCATTCTGATACTTATGGCAAGTACTTTTTATATGTTAAAGCAGTAATGATATGGCAGTCATCTTCCCAGCTTTCTTTATAATCTCCAAGTCCTACTAGAAGGTAGAAGGACAGCTTAGATACTTTCTTATATAAGATATTAGCTAACAATGTATGGGACTGGCCCAAGATTTTTACTGAGTTAGGGGAAGATGGAGATGAATGGATCCTACGATTTCTGACTCTATTTTCCACACCTCTGTAAAAGCATCTAAGACCGAACCACTTGACATTTTTATTACTATGTTTAGTCTTAGAGTTACTTTTGGTTAACGTTGATAGTCAGATAAAGTAAAGGTATTAGTGGCCTTAAGAATTTCAGGGGAAAAAAAGGTGACATACTTCACTAAAAGAAAGTAATTTGTAATGGCTTCATAGTTTACTCATTCAAAAAATTTTATGTTTAACTATGTGGATACGTGCATATAAATGCAGTATCTGTGCAGGCAAGAAGAGGGCATCAGACTCCCCCACCCCACCCCTTCCACAGAGCTAGAGTGACTGGAGGTTCTAAGACATTGGTGCTACGAATAAAACTCTAGTCCTCCGGAAGAACTGCATTCATTTGTAACCTCTGTGCCATGTGTCTCTCTCCCAGTTTCTCCTCAATCCCACTAAAGAAATGGTTTCTACTATGTTCATAGCAGCCTTATTTATAATAGCCAGAAGCTGGAAAGAACCCAGATGCCCCTCAACAGAGGAATGGATACAAAAAATGTGGTACATTTACACAATGGAGAACTACTCAGCTATTAAAAAGAATGAATTTATGAAATTCCTAGGCAAATGGTTGGACCTGGAGGGCATCATCCTGTGTGAGGTAACCCAAACACAAAAGAACTCAAATGATATGTATTCACTGATAAGTGGATAGTAGCCCAGAAACTTAGAATACCCACGATATAAGTTACAATTTGCAAAACACATGAAACTCAAGAAGAACGAAGACCAAAGTGTGGACACTTTGCCCCTTCTTAGAATTGGGAACAAAACACCCATGGAAGGAGTTGCAGAGACAAAGTTTGGAGCTGAGACAAAAGGATGGACCATGTAGAGACTGCCATATCCAGGGATCCATCCCATAATCAGCCTCCAAACTCTGACACCATTGCATACACTAGCAAGATTGTGCTGATAGGACCCTGATATAGCAGTCTGTAGTGAGACTACGCCGGGGCCTAGCAAACACATAAGTGGATGCTCACAGTCAGCTATTGGACGGATCACAGGGCCCCCAATGGAGGAGCTAGAGAAAATACCCAAGGAGCTAAAGGGATCTGCAATCCTATAGGTGGAACAACATTATGAACTAACCAGTACCCCGGAGCTCTTGACTCTAGCTGCATATGTATCAAAAGATGGCCTAGTTGGCCATCACTGGAAAGAGAGGCCCATTGGACTTGCAAACTTTATATGCCCCAGTACAGGGGAACGCCAGGGCCAAAAAGTGGGAGTGGGTGGATAGGGGGTTGGGGGGGGAGGGTATGGGGGACTTTTGGGATAGCAATGGAAATGTAAATGAGGAAAATACCTAATTAAAAAGAATTAAAAAAAATAAACATTTAAAACACACACACACACACACACACACACACACACACACACACACAAAGAAATGGTTTCTAGATCTTCTGTGATTCTCCTGTCTCTGCCTTGTCAGTATAAACTCCAACCCTCCACCCAGCGCTCCCCCACCTCTGCACACTGGGAGCTCAACATCCTAGACCTCACATTGCTTTTCTGAACAGCAGATGGTCGTTTGAGCCTCACTTGCTGTGCAATGCACTTGACCACTCAGATCTCTTACTTAACTAGGTTTATTTTGGATGTGCTTGGCTCAGCTCTCTCTCTCTCTCTCTCTCTCTCTCTCTCTCTCTCTCTCTCTCTCTCTCTCTCTCTCTCTCTGCAAGCCTACGTGATCCAGACAGCCTTGGCTCACAGCTCAACTTCGCAGGTCAGTTACACAATAAGTTACTCAGCTCTGGGAGCAAACAGTGTAATAATGCGAAGAGCCAAGATGATGAGCTAATTGCTCTAGAATTGAGCTCTGGCTATCTGGCCAATATGTCCTTCTCTGCCATAACCATAAGAATGTGAGCTTAATCATAGGAGAAAGACAAGGGAAACATTAGGGGACACCCAAGAACACAAGCCCACGAGGATAGACTCAGACACAACAGGTGGAGATTTCTACAACGTTCATTCTCTTCTCTAGGCAAATGGAAGATGAATGCAGTCTGCTCTGGAAAGGAGCGAGCATTTGGATGGTCTACAGGGTTAGAGCCAGACAGTCCTAAGTTTAGCTTTGGCTCTAAAACCTACTAAGTTGTGTAACTTTGGGCAAATTACATAAGCTCCCTGCGTATTGCCTTCCTCATTTATCAAATGAAAATAAGGACTTTGGATAGAGAGGGCTAGCCTGAGAAATCCAGACCATGTGTGTGAACCATCTGCCTAGCTCCATACCTAGCCTGGACAGAACATTAAAATGTAATAATTATCACCTCTCTGTGTCTGCTTCGGCTCCTGTCATCCACAAAAGAATTTCAAATATGGTGGTGCAATTATGTGTATATGCAGGTTCTCAGTCACTGTTTTTTTTTATTTTTTTTTATTTTTATTTTTTATTTACCATGGTTGCACACCAACATCAGTCAGCGCTTCAGAAAATACTGAGGCCTAAGCCCTACTCCAGAAGAGTCAGATGAGAACGGCAAGCGGGCAGTGTGATGTTCATGTTCTCGCTCTCAGGTAATTCCAGTGTGCAGCGAGATCTGAGAACTTCTCATTTACATGGGAGGCTCCTGAACCCAGAGAGAAAGGTTTCTCTGTTTCTGTGTCTTTATGCCTAGGTGGATACCCTCCCTGAAAGATAGAGAGGGCGGTTCAAATTCTCAGTCTGGCTGGTACATTTCCTGGCAAGTAGATAAAGGAAAGGTACAGCAATACAGGGTTGCCCTTGCTACCAACGCAGCAGATCCTTTTCTGACTGTGACCACACACCTGCCATGAAACAGCATAAGGGAGCAAATGGACATTCTACTGCTAAGTTGTCATGTGTTATTTAAACTTGCTGAGAAGCTGGCTCTGCAAAAGGAGACATCCTGCGCCGCCACTTCAGACTCAAACATGCCATATCAAGTGTCCTCCATGATTCTTGTTTGAGGATGGCCTGCCCCAAGACCCCAACACTGTGACAAGGAAGGAAGAGTGTAACAGATGGAGGGTTAAAACATCGTGTCCTCAAGAACTCGGAGAAGGCGAGCTATTCCCAACAGATGTCACCATTGTTTCTGCCATGATATAAAAGTGCCCTGCATTGAGAGTAGGAAGCCAGAAGTCCAGACATGGGAGCTCAGTCGTGGCAGAACTGGCGCCTCCAGCTGACTGCCTCAAATACCTGAGTTATCTCCGCTTGGTGTCCTGAGCACCACCTTACACGATGCTGTCCTGTCTGCCGCTTTTGCCTGCCCACTGTGTCTGTATAACTGCTAATTGCTATCAACTCCTTTACTTTTGTTTGGGATGTACTTAATAAACTTATTCAAAACCAAAGCGTTAGGTTCATTCTCCTGACTGTGCACTACAGGGTAAAAGGATTCTGGTTTATGGCTTGAGGCAATGCATTGTGGGGAAGTTTGGTGGCAGGAGACTGAGATGGCTGCTCAGATTGTGTATAGAGGTAGGAGGCAGAGGTCGATAAATGCCAATACTTAGCTCACGTTCCCCCCTCCCTGCCTTCACTAAGAGTGAGACATGATCCCATGGGATGGTACCGCCCACATTAAGGGTGGATTTTTTTTCCCTCCTCCCTTAAAGTTCTCTGGAAACATCCTCACAGATACACCTAAGCGTATGTCACCCTAGGTGATTTTCAATCCAGTCAGATTGTCAATGAAGAGTCACTGCCACAGTGGAGATCCAAGAGTCAGGAAGAAAGAAGGGTCAAGTCTTTCCCCAAGCAGCCCAGTCCCTGGTTCCGAGGCTTGCTCACTGTTCTTCCTCCTGAGTTTTTAGCTGCCAGAGGTCAGAGATGTGGGATAGCAGAACAGAATTCCACCAGTTTAAAAAGAGTGACTTCTTCAGAAGAGCTCCTTTGAGAGAGACACTGCCTTTTTCAAGGGCAGGAGGGCAGAGAGTCACTACTCATGTAGTGTGGGCACATGGGCACACCCTGGGACTACTGTTACCATTCAGTATCTGCTCAAGATTCTTCCCAGAATCCCCCATGGTACCAAAAATCTGTAGATGATCAAGTACCTTATATACAATGATCTGGTGTTTACATATATATTGTGCCCAACTTCTCATACACTTAAAACCATCCCTAGATTACATATAATACACATGGGAATATAAAGTTTAGGTGAAGTCTCCTTATGGAATTTACTTCACCAGGAGACATATACCGTCAAGAACTTGGAGATAGTAACAGTGATGTAAATTGTGGTAATTCTGTAGACTGTTTGTAATTAGCTATCAATTTTGGTGGTACTTTGAGACCCTGTAATTAACCTGTTGCCCAAGAGTTTTGCAAGCACTAATTTTCACACACATTGATTACTTGGTCATTCTCCTTAAATCCATGATGTTTTGTTTTGTTTTTTTAAGCTTTCTGAAAAAGAAAAAGAAAGTGTTCTCTTTTCTTCTTGTTCCTTCCTCCTATATGATAACTGGGTCCTCCTCAAATAATTGGCCAGGTCATATAATGAATACCAAACCCTGTCTAGGTGAGCAGATTCCACACTGAAATGATAGAAAATACATATCAAATTTCAGATATAAGAAAGACATTTCTGAACAGGATTCCTAAAGCACAGGAATTATCTCAAGAGCTAACAAATGAGACCATGTAAAATTAAAGTTTCAGCACTAGAAAGGAAACTGTCAACAGACAAGGCTGTGTGATTACCAAATGGGGGTATTGTTGCTCGTTCTACCTTAGACAGCACTACATCTAGTCTACATAAAGAACTGCAAAATTTGTGGTGCTGAATTGATGGCTCAGCAGTTAAGAGCACTGGATATTCTTGCAGAGAACCTGGGATTGATTCAACAATCTGTGCCTCCAGTTGCAGGGGATTCAACACTTTTCTGGCTTCTATGGAATCTGTGTAGGCATTCAGTACATAGTCATCCATGCAGACAAAACACCCATGCACATAAAATAAAGTATAAATTAACAAAATCTGGACAAACTAAGCACCAAAAGCCCTAAGCTTCTAATCAATAAATGGATAATGGAAGGAGCAGATGGTTCTCGAAAGAAGAAATACAAACAATAACATTTCTTTGAAGTGTTTACCATCCTTTCCTGATAGGTAGTTCAGGAAAATGCAAATTAAAATCACTTTTAGATTCCATCTCATGCCAATCAGAATGGCTAATATCAAGAAAGGGAAGTCAGAGAATGCCAGTGAGCCTGTGGGAGAGAGAAGGTCTTACTCACTTCTCATGGCTATTAGAGGAATCATCATGGAAGGGTGCATAATTCACAATGGCAAGGAAACTACGCCAGTGATATGTCCATCAATAGATAAACGAATAATAAAATGTATGTATCCACCATGGAATTTTATTTGACCATAGAGAAAAACTGAGTTATGCAACTTGTAGGAAAACGGATGGATCTGGAAAAGTATTATTGAGTGAAATAATCCAAAGTCAGAAATACAAAACTTGGATGTTCTAATTCATAGTTTGGTCCAAACTTCTGTTGTTTGTATTAATATATGTAAGTGGGTATGCATGTGTGTAAATGCTTTGAAACTAGGTAGGAGACCATGCGAGGGAGCAAGAGATACTGAGGCAGGTGGGGGAGGACATGTGTGACAGTAGAGCAGAGGTGACGAGGTGTGCATAGGTACTAGGTGTGGAGTACAGAGGAGAGGGGGAAGAGGAGACTCAACAAGACACACGAAACATATACTTTGTACACTAATGATAATAACATTAAAGGGAAAATTATACAACCATTTGAATTTTAGTTCTTTACCCAAAATGTGGGAGCCCATTCATATAGGTTAGTTACTGTACTATTTCTTTCTTTTCTTTTTTTTTTTAATAAAAACACGAAATATAAAACTAAAACTAGAACTATGTGCAACTTTACCTAAAGAGGTTTCACTGTTATCTCTTTCTTTAATTTTTATTTTTATGTATGTGTCTATGTACACATGTGTGGGTGTAGGTGTATATTGAGGCTGAGAGAGGTTATTGGGGCCCCTGGAGCTGGAGTTACAGGTGATTGTAAACCACCCAATTTGGGCATCAAGTCTAGACTCTGGTGCTTTGAACGCTTAACCACTGGGTCATCTCTCCAGACCCTACATTACCCTACATTTCTTTTTCCAGACAACCAGCTTCATGTCTACAGTCAAGCAGCTTCAGGTCTACAGCCAACCAGCTTGTTTTCTTCCTGTTTTGTTTGTTGTTGTATTTTATTTATTTCACAATGAAGAACAAATGTAGATATGCGTACTTTAATTTCAACATTTTGTTGACCCAGAAGAGAGCATACCACAAACAGACTGCTTGTGAAACAGTTTACCAGGAAATCACGATTACTTTATACATATCTTCTTTGGTCCTGCTGGCTATTGGGTGCTCTAATGTGCTTATACCCTCTAAGATATTCAACTAGCCTTCCACAAGCCTGGCATTTACTCTGCTTCCAATGGATGAGTATAAGAAATACTATTATGAGTGTTTGTACATCTACTAGTCTTCCATGAACCTGATATTTAATCTGCTTCCAATGGTTGACTATGTTAATACCACCATGAATCTTTGCACACACACTTGTCTTCCTGACCCAAGGATTTGCTTTACAGCATCTTGCTCTGCTTTGTCCAAGATTCGAAGTTTTCCTTTGTCCAGTACGTTTGCTCTGTATTTGCAACCTGTCCGTTAGTCATATAGTGTCCACGTTAGTTAACAGATTAGCTGGTATAGAGTGACATTACCATGTTCACACCACCTTTATGTAATGTAATAACAGCTCCCAAACTCGAGTGGTAAGGCTTGTGATTCGGTTATACCAAAGAGAAACCAACAATGTTTCAAAGAGGAAAGGTAATTTACCATCTTAAGGAAATTGGAAAGAGGCAGGAGACAGGATGGAATTGCTAAGATCCTTTACAAGATCACATGTCTCTGAAATTATGATGGAAGAACAAATTTGTACATGTTTTACTGTCATATTCAGATTCTACGTTAGCGCCACAGTGTGTGTGGTAGGTGCTTAGCTTAGATGGAAAGGCGTTGAGTGATAGGGTTCTGGACTACTGAAGTGCTGGGTATCTATTGAATGTCAGAACTCAATCCCAAGAATGAAGTAGACTAGAGCGCACTGCTTTTAATATGTTCTTAGCTTACATTTCTAGAAGCAGTCATAAGGTCCACTGTAATCCAGCCTGTCACATGTTCTGCAAAAGTTATACCATTTAGTTTCATCAGAAGGGTGTGTGTGTGTGTGTGTGTGTGTGTGTGTGTGTGTGTGTGTATCCTTTCCTACCGCCTAGCTTAGAGAGCTGATGTGCTTTTGATATGCTAGTCAGATGGGTGAAGAACTGTTCTGTGGCATTGTGCATTCCTCTGGGTTGGTGTGCTCATTGCTGTCTTGAATTAGAGCAACTATGATATACCCCTAGGAGACCGTCACAAGACTGGACTCATTAACATTCTTTTCTGGTAGGAAGAGAAGGCCCACGAAGCTAATAAGCTTTAAGGAGCCCTGCACCTCCCTGAGGATGTAAATAGTTATCAAGGGCTGTGAAGAGGAGGTTAGTGTGCGGTGGACTGTAACTTTCCCGTGATCTTGTCAGCAACCCCTTCGCTCAGGTTCCTTTAAGCACCTCCAATAAACACATTAGTTCACCGAGCTGGACTTTTATGGCATAGTTTCCTTGGTCTGCTAATTGCCTCTGTATCTGGGGTGAACAAAACAGACTGCCTGGGAAACATCATGCAACCCATGGCCATTTTAATTAGTATATCCCTTCTAATAAGTCAGCCTTATTTCTTATACCTGAGAGTCATTTGTCTCATGTGATGTAAAAACCTATACCTTTCTTCGTGGTGTCTTCACTATGGCTAGACATGCTTTTGCTTCTCGCCTGACTCTATAAGAGCATTCTCACTACTGTTGGTACTACAGCCCCTCTACCTGTCAACTACTCTTGAGCACTGTGAAGTTGTCAGTCTAACTCACCTTAAAATACCTCCTCAGGACAGCACCCTTGGGCCAAGGATGTATCTCTGTTGGCAGAGCATTTGCCTTGTATGCAGGAAGCCTTGCGTTTGAGCTCATCACCACTGAGTGTAGTGGCATAGACCTGTCATTCCAGCACTGGGGAGGTAGATGGAGGAGGAGCAGAAGTTATAGATCATCCTCAGCTACATAATGGGTTGAGGCTGACATGGGCCATGGTATCCTCTTTCAAATAGGAAAAACCAAAGCAAGCCCATCATTCTGTTTATATAATTGTTCATTTAAGTGCTGAGGGTAGAATACAGAGTTTCACATATACTAGGCAAGCTTTCTACTCCCCAGCCACATCTAGTTACCTGTCTTTCCTTCTGACTGTCTGCCTGCCTATCTGTCTGTCTGTCGGCTGCACTCCAACTTTCAGTTATTCTACTTCAGCTAAAGAATAATTTTAAATGCATTCATTGAATTCAAGGTTTGGATTTTTAGTGGCTTTGCCAAGATTTTCTCTGCTTACTCTTTTCTTCAAGATTTGTATATTTCATAGTAGAAAATCCATGGCAGAATGTCCTGACACTTGTCATCAAGTAGAAGCCCTACGCTGAGGGTAGCTCACCCTCTTCTGTGTGGACAACCAAGACAAGCTCACAGCCTCTTTATCACTCTGCCTCTCTGGAGAGCTTCAGGGCCAGAGGCTCCCCGTCTTAATTTTTCTTATGCATAAGTTTGTCTCTTTGCTTGAAGTTTAAATTGTAGGAATTTATTTCTTTTTGGAAAGTGCTTAAAAAATTTAAAAGTTTATGTGTTTCTGTAGACTACACTCCTTCATTCCTTTCAAAGAACAACAACAAAAAAATGGGTTTTCATTATGTCCTTTGGAACAAAACTACAAACACTGTTTTTATTAATGAGATACAACTTGATTAAAATCCATTATTAACTCAATGGATAAGTAGATATGGACATCAAATCTTAGGTTATACCTACTACTACATTCATTAAATGAAAACTCTGAAGGCTACATCAAAACATCAAATTATAATCCCAAACACCCAGCTTTGCCTTTGTGAAAAATGCCAAATGAAGATACTTGTTTCATAAAGACAAAAAAAAAATGTGACATCAACTATTCTTAGGATAAGATAGAAATGTTATTTGTTTACAGCATAATAAAGACTAGAAACCTCACTCCATAACTATAAAAGCACACCGGCTCTTAAACTATCAAATTCAGTGTTTCCCTCCAGACAAAGCAAATGCTTTTCGTCATGGGTTAGTTTCCCGTCTCCTTTATGAAAACGTGTCTTGAATTGACCAGGCCTTGCTCATCCCTGGAGCTGGCTGAGATTCTCGTCAACCTGGAAATCGAGTTTTCCTTTATTAGTCATAAAACACACACACATTAATCTATAGTGCTCTAAATATCTGAAAAACTCTCAAAACACCCCTAGCATCCACAACAACTGTTTATGACATAGCATAGATAAAAATGTCTCCAATGTCTGCTTTTACTTGTCCTTAATTCCTCCAGAGATCGTCTAGACCCCTTCACAAAAAGAATCTGCATTGCTAAGATGGAATAAAGTGAAACTCTCTCCAAAGAATGATGTTTTGTTTCATAAGAAGAATCTTGGGCAGATCTTGCTAAGTTATTCATATCTTTTAAAGTTCCCATTCTTACATTCTTAAACTATAAAATGCAACCAACCATGTTTTTATAAAAATTTTTCAGTTCTAATATTCCATGAAAATTATTTTTATTGTATGATTTTTTCCTCTTCTTGGACTGTATACAAAATTTAATTAGAGAAAACATGGACTCTGAACCCCTGAGTCTCAAAAGCCAATATTTTGTTTTGAACTTGAGAAACTCTCAAACTCAACCAAGTAAATATTTATGCATATTTAAAATATTGGTTTTTTATTGTTGTTCTTAAAATGGAGTTATGTCCTGATAAACCCATTCTAAATGGAACATACCCTTAAGAAGAAAATGCATTTAGTATTCTTGGCCTACCAAACATCATGGTGTATCCTAGAGTCTAGGACTTAACACTTTCTCTCATACAGTCTCAGAACACATTAGGCTACACTTGAGCAAGCACTGCTAACACAAGCATATTTTGTAAGAAAACACTGATTATCTCATGTAATATATTGAAGAATTGCTGGCCCCACAGCACACTGAATGGTACTGGTTGTTGACATAAGCGTGTGATCTCCTGGCAGCTGAGGTTTGCTGCTGCCCAGCCACATGAGGGCATTCTGTATGCATATTGCCAATGCAGAAAAAGATCCCCATTTACAACACTAAGATCATTGTCACACCACGGTGGTAGAGTCAGAACCCTGTAAGCCAAGTCATCATAAAGGAGGAACATTTGCATATCAACTGTGTATGCTGTATGATCCTGGGCTGCTGCTTTCCTTGTGGGTGCAGACAATGTAATCAGAGAGCTTATTCTTTTTTAATTATTATTATTAGATATTTTCTTTATTTACATTTTAGATGTTATCCTTTTTCCTAGTTTCCCCTCTGAAAATTTCCTATCCCCTCCCCCCTCCCCCTGCTCCCCAACCCACCTACTCCTGCTTCCTGGCCTGGCATTCCCCTATACCGGCGCATAGAACCTTCACAGGACCAAGGGCCTCTCCTCCCATTGATGACCAACTAGGCCATCCTCAGCTACATGAGTCCCTCCATGTGTTTTCTTTGATTGGTGATTTAGTCCCAAAAAGCTCTGGGGGTACTGGTGAGTACATATTGATGTTCCTCCTATGGGGCTGCAAACCCCTTCAGCTCCTTGGGTACACACAGGGTCCCCAATGAAGGAGAGCTTATTCTTAAGCAAGCCCTTTAGCATCACACAGAAAGATATGCACATACAAAATGTTAGACCAATGCTATAGCAGCGTCTATGTGAAAGGGAGAAGGGGGTGTTCGTTCTGCTAGAGAGATCTCAAGGGCTCAGAAACAAGGTCATGGTCAAGATAGCCAAGTCAGTCCAAGAACACACAAGATCCAATATATAGAAATTTTGTAAATGAAGAGAAATGATAGAATTTAAGATGTGAAATCTCAGCATTTTGAATGTTCTTGTCACCTTAGCCGGTGATCCTGTTGTCTTTTGAACCTCCCTCCACCCTGGGCCAACCTTGTAAAGAGCTTCATTCCAGGTGTCTCTCCTGGCACAACCTTATCACAGGATGCCTGCCATGTCACCTTTGAATTCCCAGTGCTGCCATGAGCACCTAGCATGCAGCAGAGACCTAAAGTCGTCTAAGTGAAGGAATGAGTCAGATATTCAAATAGCACTTTATAAAGTGAATCAGACTGATTTGTCAGTTCGGTAGACTCTCTGGACTGTGAGTACCTGGTTGGCCTGTGTCTGCTATGGAATTCACTGTCCGATTGTTACACCTTGGTGTTGAAGTTAAGCCTGGTTCCACCTCCCAGCCCCATGCTCCTAGAAATAGGACTCAGACTCAAAATACATTTACAAATATCTTGGCCATCTAGCTAGGCTCTTTTCTGACTAGAATCATAACCTAAGACACCCATTTATTTTAACCTGCATACGGCTGGTTACCTGTGCTCAGGTACCATGTACCTGTCTCCTCACATCTCTCAGTTTGATCTCCCCACCCCTGGCTCTATCCCAGAATTACTTTTCCTCCCAGATGTCCCACCTTCTATTCCCTGTCTAAGCCATAGGCTTTTTGATTGACAGGCGATGCATTTATCCATTCATCCATAAGATATTCTTTCTATACCTTGGTCTCCCCTTTAGTTGTGTCTGTGGGAGAGGGTGGACACTGAATCTCCCAGGGATCATTGTTGCCTTGGTGTTGTTCCTATCTGTGTCTTTGAGGAAAGATACAGGATGTTTACAGTGGGAGGTGAAACATTCCATTCTGCGGGGAAGTCATTAAGCTCAGAAAGTAAATATCTCAAAATAGCTTCAGGAAGTACCTGGAACTGTCTAGATTCACTTCTAGGCCCCTCTAATGTGTATATATGTATATATTGATAGATGTATATGTACCCTTATGTACATATACATGCACACACACATATATCTGTATGTGTGTATATATATATATATATATATATATATATATATATACACACATATATACTTATACACACACACACACACACACACACACATATATATACATACACATATATACTTATACACACACACACACACACACACACATATATATATATATATATGAAACTGACAACTGACTAGATTCAACAGGCTCCTCTCCATAAATATACATATGCAATAAGGACTGATGACAAATGCTGTCAGACAAACCTAGCTGCCTAGAAGAGACAGCCCAGCAGAGAAGCTGGCAGAGCAGACCCCAGCCTGTTGAGCTACCTGCAGGTTGCTCTGTATACTCTAGACTTCCCAGCTTTCATAAGCTGTCATCCATGCTGAGGTGGATTTTGACGATGCAGCTGTCTTCAAATCAAGGCACCAAAGGCCTCCATGGAAGCTCTCAGAAAGAGAAATTAGTCCACGACCCTTTGTGCCAGCTGGGATTTTCTTTCACAGATGCTGTATGCTGTATTTTATATGTTACCTAGGCTTACATAGAAGTGCAGTCTTGAAATTTCATAGCATTCCTATTTTACAGTTTTCATCAATTTCTCTGATGTTATGTGCTATAAACCAACTGCACCTATTCCTTCACCAGTGGTGTGAAAGGAAGGGGTTAGGAACTAGAGAGGATGTATGCTTTTCTTTGAGTAATGGGAATCCTGACTTCACCATCACCATAGTACAAAGCATTGTCTTAGGCTTCATTTTTAACAAAAGGAGATCTCCCTATCTCTACCTGCTGGCTCTTGTGTTACACATACCAAGTGACTTAGAGCCCACAGGCATCTCTGTTTGATTTTATTTGACACGTAATAAAGAAGACTCAGAGGGTCATGCACCTTCATACATGATTGCTGAAAACTACCCCTCATCATCTACCTAGCAATCACAGGGGACAACACCGCCATCCTTTCTTAAGCTTGACACTATTGCTGCCTTAGCATCTCTTCATTGTGATGTTGTCTGTACTAGAGATGGTGATGGAGACACTGGTAATTACCTCAATGACAAGACTTTTTTTGCTGGATCAATGGCAACATCAGGGTGTGGGATGAAGGACACAGCTATTTAAACTTTGTAAGTAACAAAGGAAGATGACATACCCTCAGTGCATCCCAGACATCCTTCCTCACAGGGCATGCATTCTTCATACTCAGAATCCTGGAATTCACCTGTACAGTGAGAGGACATGGAAAAAACAGCTCAGACCCACTGGGTGAAGGCATGATCACTCCTATAAAGTCATGCTGGTGTGTAGTTTATTTTTAAGTGACTCACAGAACAATTATGAAGCCCCAAACCATCTTGAAGAAGGATGCCATATACCTTAAATCTTATATTAATTTATCAGATTGTAGCACTCAAGTGGGTAAGATACAAAAGGTTTGGGCTATATTTTGTATAACTAGTCTTTTGTTTGCTTGTTTTCTTGTTTGTTTGCTTGCTTGTTTGCTTGCTTTACTTTGCTTTGTGAGACAGGGTCTTGCTACGTAGCTCTGGCTGACCTGGCATTAAGTTAAATGCTTTCATTTCCTGAATACTGAGACTGCAGCCATGAGCTACCATGAACCATGATTGGCTACTTAACTAATTTTAAAGTCAATCTAGTAGATTAGATTTATTAAATAAATCAGTTCCATGTGTGAGAAAATAAAATTAGACATGTCAATGGACAAACTTCATATCTGACCTACTAAACATATTTAAAATACATATAATTACTATTTCTGTAAATGGGGAGGAGAAATACAAGGAGTGCTTAATTTAAAATATCTTAAAGCTATCTTCAGCTATGGGCCAGCCATCATTCTTATGTAGAGGAGTGTTTACATACATGGAGGACCAAACACAGTCAATGATGTCTAATTTATCATCTTCCAATAAAACAAAGGAATTGAACACTAACAACCACATACAATTTACAGAACATCCAAACATTTCAAGCAGGTTTAGGCAGACTGAGTCCCCTTGCTTCTTATGGCAATCTTCCTTGGTGTTATGCCATCCCCTTTATGGAGAAATTAGGCTCATTTTGCCCAGGGTCTCATACCTAGTAATTAAGGAGGAAACTGTTGACCAAGACCTTGAGATTTGGACCCCAGTTTTTCTCTGTTGTCTGGAGACATGTTGCGGAAGGAAATGTTGTGAAGCTGGGAATGAGCTCCACTTGCTTACTGAGCTATTCAGAGACATTCTAAGTGTTCATACAACACCATGATATTTGAAATTAAGGTAGTCAAAGCCTCCTTGAGGCCCAGCCATATACTCATCCCACCTCCTGGTGCTGAGCAGAGCTCCAGAGAAGTCTCACCTTGTCTGCACTCCAGCTTCTGGCAGGTGTGGTTGGGGGGAATGATGACATAGCCACTCATGCATCGACTGCAGACGTGTGGGTTGTAGCAAAGCTCACAGTTGTCTGGGCAGGGTAGGCAGGCGTGTCCCTTGGCAGGATAATGGCCCACAGGGCAGTTCTCCAGACATTCCCCGTGGTACAGGAAGCGCTCCTGACCATGCTTGTCTGACCAGTTAGAGGGGCATGAGAAAGAGGAAATGGAAAAGCAGCCATGGAACCCATATAACATAAGATGTTTTATTAAAAAGAGAAACAACTCAGTGCTTTTGTTCCTAGGGGACCAAGAGCATCAGAATGGATTTAATAAAAAGTGCAACATCTATATCCTTATTGCTGAAAAGTTTCCTTGCAGGAAATCATTTTGCGCTATTTTATATATTTGAGTGAACAACTTCTATTTGAGATGTCATTGTAAAGCCACAAACCATACCCTGTGGGTAGCTACGATTCTAAATGTGTTTAACTTTCCCAAGGGCTCCTTTTGGTAAGGGTAAAACCCTTCAGACTTGGGGGCTACAGAGCTGCCATAAGAATAAACATGTGCTTCATGGCAGATACCCTGGACAAAAGTATAATCTTGCAATGATTTGCAATCATTATTAAAATCACATGCTTGTGTTGACTAATGTCTGGGATTTTGCAAAGATACTAATTGTTCTAAGAACAGCCTTATTGACACCCTAAATCAAGCACACCTCCACAACTCCCCCACATCATCCCTAAGGGTTTTATTTCTGTCAACACTAGGCTCTATGAGAAAAGAATCAGCAATTTCCCAGCATGACAGAACATGGGAATTTATTCCTGGAGAGAATAGAAAAATCTAATCAGTTAGAAAAAGATCAGGACCAGTTGCAGAGGATTATAAACATCCATAAATATTTTATAAAAACAACACCAAGATTAATACTACATGTCTACCTAGGAGCCTCTGACTCCCAGCTTTGGGGAATTGCAATGTTCAATGTGTTCTGGGTATGCATCTACTCTTTCTACTGAGAATCAGCTTTCCCATATGGCCCTGACTCTGAAGAACAGCTGATTGGTGTTGTGTAGAATAACCTGAGTCTAGAGTTCACTCAGCAGATGGGCCACCACATGGGTATTCAAAGCATTGACCTTCAGGCTGCAGGGACGTCAAGTGTATGGGTAAAGATAGAGCTACTGCTTTGTTGGAAGGACAGAAATGGAAAGCCAGTATAATGTTGGACGTGAGCTTCCCGATGCTTAAGCATTCCACTGAAATTTCCTTTGTGGAGTTTCTTGAAGTGAAGCATTCAGCTGCAGCACAGCAACCTGAAGGCAGAGGCTAGCCTTGCTGATTAGTCTGAGCATCTGTTGTGCGGAGAACATGTTAAATAAGGGCTTGGTAAACAATTACCCTCTCCAGTAAACCTCTGCTCATCACCTATGGAAATAATCTATGGCAGCCTTTTGACTGCTCAAGTGGTCCTTATCTGATCGTTTCTCATTGTTCAGTATGTGAGGACAAACCTTATTATTCTGTAAATGCCTTGATAGCAAGTCAGTTTGTTTGTTTGTTTGTTTGTTTGTTTTTCATTGCAATGACAGATATACCGCAGATAACACTTCAGGGGACGGAGGACTTGCCTGGCTCTCACTTTCAAAGGTGTCAGTGCATCAGGGTAGGGAGGGTGTGGTGGAGTAGAGAAGCTCCCTTCCTGCAAGCCACACCCCAGAGAAGAATTCCCAGACAGTGGCTTTCTCACTCCTCCCCCTCTGCCATTCCCTCTGGACCCCAGCTTATGGAGGGTCCAACCTACGCTAAGGGTCCTCGTTCCCTTTCAGTCAATCCTTCCTGGAAATGCTCTCACAGAAACACCCAGAGATTTCCTTTAATAATCTACTAGGCGTTTCTCAATCAGGTTAAGTTATGAAACGGTTTAGCTATCACATGCTCTGGTTTACTGTATTCTCCATTGCATCTACTAGTAACTTGTACAAAGGAGGGACAATAATATTTAAGATGATGGATTAGATGGAGTTCTTCAAGTAGAAAATATGGACGAATTGTTGAAGTCCTTCTCATATGGCTTGGTATAAGTAGTAGCAAGATGCTTAGACTATCCGATATTTTCTTAGAATCTAAACTTTGTTTTAATTTTGTGACATATGTTGAGATATAAAGTGTTTTATGGGAAATGAGTCTAAAAGCCCATTTGTTCTTTTTATTTTTTTTAAACAAATAAAAAGAGGTTTAAAGAAGTGAAGTGACTACGTATCTTCTAGTTAGTAAGAAAGCTGGGGGCTCAGTTGTAGTGAACTTGCTTAGCATGTGTAAGGCCTTATGTTTGAACCCCAGTATTGTATAAAACCAGGCCTAGTGGTGCATGCCTATAATCCCAACATTTGGGAAGTAGGAGTGGGAAGACCGAAAACTTAACGTTATTCTCAGCTATATAGTGAGTTTGAGGCCTGCTTAGGACACAGGAGATATTGTTAAAAATAAATAATTAATTAATAAACGTATCTAGGAGGATGGGACAATTGTGCATTTCCTTAGAGCTACACTTGAGGGACTTCCCCCTGAACAAGGCACACTCTTCCCTACCTGCCGTGTGCACAGTCTCTGTGCCAGATGTTGCCTTGTGTTCAGACCACATCAGGAAGCAGGGTTGAAACCATTCCCTGCTGTTCTGGTGTTGGCCGTAAAGTTTTTTATGGACAAAATTGATATTCTGAGTGAGGCAAGGTATATAAAAGGGGAGTGGGCAGGAGCCCAGTTTCTGTATTCCTGACAATCCAACATATTGTCTTTTTTTTTTTTTTTCACTTTTTTTGGTTTTACTGTAGGCAACAGTAAAGACAAATAAGCCTCTCTCACTAGACAAATGGTATGAGTATGATGGAGGTCAGAAGAACCATCCTCTCGGGGTGGGTGAGACAATTGGGCACAGTAGAGATTGCAGAGAAATGCAGAGTAGCCTGTTGGAGGCTTCAGCCTGAAAAAAAATCTGTGGGAAAGATGCGTCCAGGGCAGCAACACCATCTAGCCTTCCACCAGTGACTAAAAGTCCACATTTCTTTTCTTTAAAATGACACAAAATTTAAATTTGCTTCACTCTCAAACTCTACTATATAAGCACAATAATGTGATTGTAGTTCGTATGAAGTCAAAATAGAGGACAGGCTTAAAATGAGGCTGGAGCAGGGTCAAGGGTTAAACTGCAGAGGAACCTGGAGGGCGTGGCCTACCCCCAGTGATGGTGGAAACCCTGAGAGTAACTCAGACTGGACCAGAAAGGTCACATCTGTCTTGAGTGAATTGATTACCTTGCCATCTAAATGGCTTAGCTCAGCTCTCAGACCTCACATAACCTTTAATGCATTGCTAGTTTGAGGGACCATCTGTGTCTTGCTTAATTCCCTAGCTTTTCAGGTCTCCCACAACAAAGCTTAGCTTTACTGTGCTCGTCATACTTGACCACACACTTAATACTTTCTGCTTTTGCTTCCCAGAGAAGACCTCTCTTCACTTCTCTCATCTCCTTAGGGGCAGTGAGTCAACATGTGTGCTTATGTGAACAAGGATTTTTGTGTCCTGGCAGCAAACGAGCCTTCAGGTTGTACTGGTGCCTTCATGAACAGCTGTCTGCTCAGAACCTCAGCCCTTTTGCAGGTTTCTGAGCCAAAACAAGTGCTTGTTTGTGAGAGTACAGGTTGGGATGAGGAAGGAGCCGGCAGCAAATGTCCTCACCTGCTCTACAGGAGGTGCAGTTGGAAGGGCCACTACCTTGGCATCCTTGACAAGTGTAGTGGCAGGGATGGCATTGCTTCTTAAATTCGAACTTCCAGGAAGGACAGTTCATAACACAGCGACCATCATCCAAGACCCTGGAGGACAAGCAGGGTATTAGAATTCACTGGGAGGACTTCTGAGGGACCAAGAGTGGTTGTGTTTCACTGTACAGATTTGTCCTACTGCTCCAGAAACACAAGTGATGCCTGGGGCAGATATTAGTCACGTACCTATCCTTGGCCCAATATATAGATCCAACAGCAAGGTAACCGGAACCTGGCTAGGGGTATGACCCCAAATCTGCTTGCAACTGGTGCCCACCCAGATGAAGGCTCCACCAACCCAGTCAGTATCAGAAGTAGTCTCTGCCTTTCAAGATACTAAATGGGCTGCTGAATCCTGAGGCCTTGGAGAAAGCTTTCTTCCTTTAGTTATCAACATGCCCACATTGGGTGTGTCATATCTAAGTGAGCTGGAAGTGTATAATGAAGCACTATTCTGAAGGTCACATGCTATCCAGAAAACCGCCTTATGCATATTACAAGCATATGAACTCAGATTTTATTTGCTCACACACGGAGTCTCGCGACCTGTTTAATCGTCACTGCAAACACCCCCCCTAAAGGCCTGGAACAACGGTTAGAAAACGGCCTCTTAAAACCTTTGGTTTTATATGTGTGGAATCTATATCATGGTGTCTCTGCTAATATTTTTGTGTATGGGTTTCATCCTTCTTTGCAGGGAAATCATAAGAGCAGATGGGATTAAGTCAACCGAATCCAAGCACTCTGCTTGGAAAAACACAAAATGTTGATGAAATAAATGCAGGAATCAGCTAGGTAATGTGAACAGATGAAAGGGGCCAGGGTCCCACCTCCAGATGCTCTAATCCAGTGGAGCTCAGGAAAAAGATCGGAAAATTGCATTTCTGACAATGTTCCCAGTGGTGCTAACATTACTGATCCAGAGAGCACACATTTAGAAAACTTAATAATTTACTCATTAGTTACATTTTTTTTTCATGAGCACACATGTAGTGACATGTTACTGAAGCCCAGTGTGGCATTTCAGTGCTTAGCCTCTGTTTATGACATCTGCACACTTACCATTCCTACCTTCTCATCATTTCCTTATCATTGGCATCCTCAGCCTCCTCTAGTCTGAATCTTCACAAAATCTACAACTGGGGATTGGTGGTCCCGCTCTGCTGTGGGATGCCAAAACATCTCCTGTTTCTCTGTTACTTATGCAGTTCTGTTTTCCTTCCCTCCCCACCCTTCCTCACTTCCAATCTACATTTAGTTTGACTTATTTTACTCTCCTCATACAAGTGAAATATGCAGTAGTGTTTGTCTTTCTGAGTATGACTTAGGTCATTAAACACAATATCCTTTGGTCCCTTCTATTTTGCTGCTAATGGCAGGATTTCATTCCTCTTTACGGCTAAATATGAATAATATTCAATTGTGCATATATAACCCATTTTTAAATTAACTCATCTGTCAGTTGGGTAGCCAGGTTGAGTACCATTACCTTAGCCATTGTGAGTGGGTCTGTAATAATCACAGTACTGCGAATGTTTCTTTGGTATGCTAATCCCATTTCCTGGGGATCCTATAGAGATCACACTTCGAGAGCCACTGCTCTGTGAACATCTGGATTACTGTGGAGTTCGTGAATTGAGCCTAGGTAATGTAGATGAGGCCAAACTGGTGTTTTGTAGAGTTTCCTTATAGTAATACTTAGTCTTGTTGACTATAAGGTTAATTGAGTGGAGCCCATGTCCCTAAGGGTATAATTGTGCTACCTATTCTAGGAGCTGAGAGGATCATCAAAGAGAAGAAAAATTCCTTTGTCTGTACTACCTCTCACCATACCGGTCATTTTTCCTGTTGTGCCTTGTCTAACAGCTACTGCTTACATATCTAGACCCAATCATTTGCTGCGGAGCTGATTAAAGCGCTCCCAGGATTGGAGGGAGCTGGGGGTGGGTAAAGCACCCTTCCCATTGCTGTGTCATTTACATCAGGGTGGAAATAGAATGGAACTCAAGTCTACGACTGAACATAAAAGGCCAGCTTACTCTCCACTCCCTGGACCCTCAGGTTCTGCTCAGCAGACTCCGCACCACTGGAAGTAGCAATCTCCCTGATCTTCTGCAGACCCTGTCCCAGCTTTAAGGCAACACTCACACACATGGCTGTCCATGTCAAAGAAAGACACGAATCCTAACAGAAGAGCTGGGTGAGTCAGGGCTGCCTTGTCTGCCGATTGTTAGCTTGGCCTGATTAAAACCGTCACAAGGGCATTTCTCATAACTTCTTGGTGTTTTAATGGAATGAAACTTTATAAAAAGTCTTTTCTCCCTGAATTTTCATAGAAACAGATCAAAGTTTAAGGCTATGTTTAAGGCTGTATAAGAGCAACGGTAACTTCCAGATACTTTAATTTAGATTTATTTACCTTATACTCCTTCGAGGCTGGGCTAGAAAGTAGGCTTCGGCACTCAGGACCATAACATTTTCGAGCTGTGCATGTTACATACAGAGCTAAAGGGCTTGTTTCACATTTTAAGTTGTCTTTAAGGAGCCCAACCAAAGGTGATTAGAAAAGTAAACAGAAACTATAGGATATGCAGGTGATTTCTAAACTTCTGATTTTTACCAGGGATAGTGAATCAAACCTCTAATCTTAACACTGGAGAAGTTGAGGCAGGAGGATTTCTATGAGTTTGAGAAAGACGTGTGTTTCCTACTGAGTTCCAGGCCAATCTAACCTAAAGAGTGGAACTCTGTCTTTATTTTATTTAGTTTTTTTTTCCTTTTTTTTGTTTGTTTTTTGTTTGTTTGTTTGTTTTTTAACTTATTTTTTTAATTAGGTATTTTCTTCATTTACATTTCCAGTGTTATCTCAAAAGTCCCCCATACCCTCGCACCCTACTCCTCTACCCACCCACTCCCACTTCTTGGCCCTGGCGTTCCCCTATACTGAGGCATACAAAGTTTGGGTCTCTCTTTCCACTGATGGCCAACTAGGCCATCTTCTGCAACATATGCAGCTAGAGACACGAGCTCCCGGGGGTACTGGTTAGTTCATATTGTTGTTCCATCTATAGGGTTGCAGATCCCTTTAGCTCCTTGGGTACTTTCTCTAGCTCCTCCATTGGGGGCCCTGTGATCCATCCAATAGCTAACTGTGAGTATCCACTTCTGTGTTTGCTAGGCCCGGCATAGTCTCACAAGAGACAGCTATATCAGGGTCCTTTCAGCAAAATCTTGCTAATGGTTGCAATGGTGTCAGCGTTTGGAGGCTGATTATGAGATGGATCCCTGGATATGGCAGTCTCTAGATGGTCCGTTCTTTCATTTCAGCTCCAAACTTTGTCTCTGCAACTCCTTCCATGGGTGTTTTGTTCCCAATTCTAAGAAGGGGCAAAGTGTCCACACTTTGGTCTTCGTTCTTGAGTTTCATGAGTTTCACAAATTGTATCTTATATCTTGGTATCTAAGTAGCTGGGCTAATATCCAATTATCAGTGAGTACATATCATGTGAGTTCTTTTGTGATTGGGTTACCTCACTCAGGGTGATGCCCTCCAGGTCCATCCATTTGCCTAGGAGTTTCATAAATTCATTCTTTTTAATAGCTGAGTAGTACTCCATTGTGTAAATGTAACAGTTTCAGAGTTAAATTTGTAAATTAAAAAAATTTGTAGAAAAAGTTAAACAGACATAAAAGTGTATCTTGCATATGTAGGTGATAATTGTCCCCCACTCAATGTGTAAGTATTACCCAGCTTCAACAGTTGTTAATACCTGGTCAGCATTACTTTCTTTCCATTAATTTACTTTTTCAGCTTTGAACCAAACCCAAAAGTTAATGTTAACATTCTTACAGCTGAATGCTCTCTGAAGACCATCTTTATTTTCTAGGAACTAAAAGAATGCAGTGGCTTAAAAAACAGAAAAAGACAAACCCTCAGAGACCAGCTGTCCAGGTTATTCGTCACCCCATCCCTAGTCTATCTCCTTCTTCACTGTTTTCCATCTTGTCTTATTCTGGAAGTGAGCCTAGTAAAAATGCTATCTCGAGGTCATCAACTATCTTCATTCATGAGGGAGAAACCACGCTGGGCTCTAGTGAGTTTTAAAGTGGGGAAACATCAGCAGGAATTCTAAGGTTGGGACTCTAGAGACCAGGCTATTCCACCCAAGGTAGCTTCCCCTTTCCATGGCTGGGCAGAGGCTGTGTCCTCTGTTGCTCCAGCATCTGGCAAATGTCCACTCCTTCTTGGGTCCAACTCTTGCTTTAAATGCCAGGGTACTGAATTTCCCTCACTCATGCTTCTTTTGAGTGTGTTAGTATCCCTTGACTGTGACCTCAATGGCAGGGACAGTGTCCTAAAGAGTCTTTGGACTCTGCATACATCTCAGAGCTAAATATAAAGCAAGTATTTTTGACCTTCTTTGCGTGGACTCCACTTACTATGGGTTGGATATGTTTTACAGCATGTATGTGTTGGAAACTTGGTCTCCAAGGTGATAATGTTGTGAAGTAGGGGTTAAGATGAGGGGAGTAAGTAGTGAGGAGTCTTACACAAATAGCTGGATTGATGATGTGATCATGGGAAGAAGCCATAAAAGCAGGTCTAGCTTTCTTTTGTTCTCTCCCTTGTCTTCTACTTTCAGCAGTGGGGTGACCCAGCACCAAGGCATTAACCAGAGGCCAGTGTCATGTACATAGATGTCCCAGTTCCGAGTAACATTCAGCCACAGCTATATTGTTTATAATTTATCCAGTCTCAAGTATTGTGTTATAGCAGCTCCAAATGAGCCAAGACACCGATCTGGGAAACACTTTGGAAATACTTTGCCATTTTCTCAAGAACAAATAAGTCAACATCACCTTATTTCCAGATAACTCCTTCCCTTTTATCCTTTTAACTCCCTTCAGGGAAAATACCAGAAAACTAAGAAGTCAAGTAGTTTGTTGCCATGCTCCATTACCCTTTCTTGGCCATGTGTGTATACAGCTAACATCAAAGAAGAAAGATGTGGGAGAGGAAAGGATGCTGAGAGCAAAGAGAAGAAATTGACCCTTGGAACAGTATTTTGTTAGGAAGATACTCTCATTCAAGATTCATGTGTGTTCATTCCTTTATTCAAAAGCTAATAGTATACTTCATAAGCAAAACCTCCAAAATGTCCTAGTAATGTTACTTTACATTTTATGCCAACAGGCCTAGATTGCTTTCTCTCTCTCTCTCTCTCTCTCTCTCTCTCTCTTTTTTTTTTTTAAGACAGGGTCTCCCCATGTATCCAGGATAGACTTCAAAGTCCGCCTTGCTTTCACTGCCATGGCTGTGCCTAGATTTTTTTTAAGTAGTCATTTATGGTGGTAGAATTGTTTTCTCACTTTTCATTTCTATTGTGCTAGGGACAATTGTGTATCCTCCAGTGTGTACTGGATGATTATAATTGCCTCATTAGACAAGTGTTCAAAGATGTTCAAACATACAAGGCAATTTAATTATTCACAGTAATAAAAATGGGGCTAGAAGGAGAACAGGATTTAGTTTTGATCATGTCTTTATCTTAAAGTATACTTTGAAGTTTCTTTAAAGAAAACTCGCTATTTTCAGGTTTCATTCTAGAAACACTTAGAAAATAGTCTTGTGAATGCTCACAGGAAGTCATCAGCAGTTCACCCAACTATGAAGCCTGCCAGATCTAACAATGACCAGCCTGGCAAAACATGGCTGCTGGTGCAATAGTGGCACAGATGGTATAGGGTAATCAACTGCTTTCTGATTGGATGTAAGGCTTGCTGCATTGAAGGGAACTCATACCTGGTACTATAAGCCCAGTTAGGAACTCAATTCTAATGAGGTTATAGGGCATTTGGGAACATACTATTTTAATTTTGCTAAATGCTCATGGTATCAAGCTGCCTTCTAAATACGTATCTTCACACCTATAGATTACTTCAGCTCCGACTCATTAGAGGAGCTTCTTTTAGACTACAGTTAATGCAGAGACATCTGGTTAAAGTGCAGAGAATAAGTGACTTGGCCCTAAATGAGACATCTAAATAATTACCCTCCAATGGTTCAGGGAACACGGTGGAGGAACAGAAAGAAATGGGGGAAGATGACCATGTATCTTCTGGACATGATATGGCCAATGTACTCATGAATTTACTACACCTGAGGCTATCCACAGTAGACCTGAAAAAGATTGGGTCTGTCAATATTCAATATGGAAGAAGAAAGGGCTCATGAAGCTCTTCTGCTATCCATGGTACTATTGACAGTTAATGGTGACTAGAGGAAGGATTATCATTTTCCTCAGTAGTGTGGCCACTGATATATTGTCCATGCTATACTAAATGACCTCCCTTTCATGCTCATGATGGCTGAATAATATTCCATTGTGTAAATGTACCATATTTCACTATCCATTCATCAGTTGATGGACATCTCAGTTGACTTCATGGCAGCAAGGAACAGTGATGAGCTAGTATCTCTGTAATAAGATATAGACTCCGTTGGGTTTATGCCCAGTAGTGTTAAAGCCGGATCATATGACTGCTCCAGTCTCACCAGCCTTAAAGAACTATTTTTTCTTACATTCTTGCCAGCATTTTTCATCATCTGTTCTTTTGATTTTAGCCATTCTGACTGAAGCAAAGTGAAATTGTGCTGTGGATGAAACAGAAACTATCATTCTGAGTGAAGTAATCCAGACTCAAGAAGGCAAGCATCATATTTTCTCTCTCACTTGTGGATATTGGCTTTGACTTTTCAGATATGTTTACTTCATTTGGAATAACCATAGCGTTCTAAAAATTAGTAAGGGGCCATGGTAGGGATGTCCAAGTCAGGGGAGAGAGAAATAAGTGGTATATAGGCTCAAAGGTGATTAATGGGACAGAAGGGGTTAAATTTGAGTGAAAAATGGAAGGACATGGTAGAGAAGGGACTACTGGGGAGATAAACCAATGATCTTTTGAAAAAGTCAAAAGGAAACACATCCACTTCTGTAGCAGCTTCCTACTGTATAAGTATAGGTATAGATACAGGTATAGGCAAATTATATTATACACATATAGGAGAAGCATTAAAATAGAGTTATCTTATAACAGGATTTTAATGCCCTGACTGAACACCACAGGGTAACAAATAAAAGACCTAGTGCAAGGAATGAGTTAACTCTTTTGGAGTTATTGTCTAGTGAAGTCTCATATACCTCTAAACAGGCTATTGTAAATGCTATTGGTTACTTTGAAGAACTCAATAGTAAGAGCCCATTGCTGAAGACACCACATACTTAAGACATAAGACATGGAGAAATTTAGCTGGTACTCAATTGGATGCCTCATCCTTACTGGTTAATGTTGTGAGGTGCTATATATATCACTGAAGGAGAAAAGTAATTATCAGTCTTACTCAGCCGTGGTCCTGCGAGCCACAATAATATCTAGCCTGACAGGACATGCCCATTGGTGCAATCGTGGCATGAATATTATGGGAGTAACCAATCACTTTCTGATTGGATTTAAGTCCAGAACAACATGAAACTCATTCATGGACCTATTATCAGGCCATCATCCATAGATGAAGAGCCTATGGTTAGATAGGTCATAAGAACTAGGAAAAAAATCTAACACCAATATTCTGTTGAAAGGACAGTATGTTAAGTCAGTTCCTAATGGCATCACTATACCCATTAATTCATCTCTTTACTCTCATCAGAGAAGCTTCTATACGCAGTAGATGGTGATTAACAGAGATACTCACAACTAGCAAGGTACAGAGAATAAAAGACTGCAGAATGCTCAGCCACATATGGTTCATCCATATGGCAACCACTCCTCCCAAGGCTCAGTAATCATTGCAGAAGAAGGGAAATAAAGACTAAAGAGCCAGAGGTGGTGGATAAACATAATCAAACAGTGCCTCTCATATACTGCAGTGAAGACATAAACTCAAAGTGATTCTGACAGCCCACACAAGCCCCAGTGCAAGCTGAAGTAAAAGAATGTCCTTCATACACGGCAGAGGAGATACAAGCTCAGAGTGATGATGGCAGCATGCATAAGCCCCAGTGCAAGCTGAAGTAAGACAAAAATCTCATCATGGACAAGGAGGTCAGCATGAAGTCCCACCTCTGCTTGAGGAGTTATTGGCTACTTGTAGGTACTGGAAGAGAAAGCAAATTTTCTTTAAAAATGTTGGCCCTGGTAAGTTGGCGGAACCCCAGCAGAAGGCCACACATCCAAGATATATGTGCAGCACAAATTGAACTTGATGAGTAGAGAAATAAGTCACCAAGTTGAGGGGTGGGTCTGAGAGGCATGAAAGAGAGAGTGAAAATGATTAAAGTACATTGTATGAAATTGTAAAAGAAGTATTTTGTCAAAAGAAACAAATAATTTAAAAAGGGAGATATGTGTATTAATACTTGAAAACAACAGGCCTATTGAATCTTCAAAACTATCAGTCACGAAAGGTAAAACAAACAAGGAAACATGGCAAAGAAAATATTATAAATAAAATATGAAACATGAGAACTAGATTCTGGAAAATGTTTTGTGAATGATATTAGGATAGATGGTGGGAATGGAATGTGGGCAATATAGTATAATAATCAGCAGAACATATTACATTTCCTTAATTAAATTAAAAAAAAAGCATTCTCATGGTTAACATTGGGAATCCTCGAGATTTCTATTTTTTCCTTGTCCTTTGCCCCTTTCATCCTTCCTTCTCTCTCTCTCCATCCTTCCTTTATTTCTTGCCTCCTTCTTCTAAGGGAATTCTGACAATGAAACTCATGGTCTTGATGACACACGGTGCAACAAGCACATGTTTATAAAACTGTTGCTATATGCTGATCTCTGTGCAAAATTAAAAAACACATACAGCACAGCCCCTGCTCACAGGGATGTCACAGTCCTGAGGAAGAGTGAGGACAGAATGACCCTTGTGCAGAAGAAGGGTCTCAGTGGGTTGCAAAGTACCCCCTCTGTGACAATATTCTTATCCAATTGAGAGAGAGAGAGAGAGAGAGAGAGAGAGAGAGAGAGAGAGAGAGAGAGAGAGGCAGCTTCTTAAACATTTAGCTAAAGGCATTCATTCAAATACCCAGAAGCTTCCATTTATTAACAGCTAGAACAGAGGAGCAGTGGTTAAAAATATATCAGGCATTCAATCCTCTCTATTGGATATGTCTGTCTGATTAGCAATGCTGCTGCTTCCATGGCTTATTATTTCTGTTTGACATGTAGTGATGCGTCTATTTTCCTTACACTATACTAGGGAAGGAGATGCAAATGTGAGATCTCAAGAAACTCACACTTTAGTGAAGACAAGCATTTGGAAACAGATATCTTCCAGACATTTATAAGGGCTACACATGCTCTGATAGACATGATAGGATAACCTGAGTTGGATCTCCAAGACTCACATGTTAGAAGGAGAGAACTTATTCCCATATTTTGTCCTATGATCTCCATGCAAGTACTGTAGGCCCATGTGTGTATGGATATAGAACACATATAAATAAATAATAACTTAACAAACAGTAATTTTTTTGAAGAAGGGAATGCTAGTTCTGCTAGGAAGTGGTCAGAAATGCCTTTACATAATAGGTTTCCCTTAAATTGACTATAGAAATGAGTATATACATGTATTTATATTTATTGTATGGTATTGAATTGATTACAGAGATGAGTATGTATATACTCACCTCTATAATAAATTCATATATATATATATATATATATATATATATATATATATATATATATATATATATATATATCACAAAATGGAAATTCTGTTTGAGGGATGAATGTTTCGGATACTTTGCCAAGGGTATTGAACCTCATGGGAGAGGATGCTACAGTTGTGGCCAGACCATAGGTAATATCTGTGTCATTGGAAGGAGTTTGGGTCCTGTGTCTAACAGCTTAATTAGGTGCTACGAGGTGGTCAATACATCCACCTCTAGGAATCACTAGAAAGTCACTCACCTTGTTACGGGGCAGCTGATACAGTCTTCCTGAGTTGGTCCCCAGCACTTGGCACATGAGGCTTCACAGGTTTGGCAGTGGCCTTGGTCATCAATGTATTCTCCTGTGGAACAAATGTAGCTGTTTACTTTATTCCACATAGCAAGCCTGCCAGGGCTGACAGTAGGGGATTAGCCAAAGCTCTTGCTGGCTACTTGAGCAGTGGAAATAACACGAGGCATGGTTATGTTTCAAGTCAAACAGTGGTCAGGCCACACCCACATCTTGTCTAAGCATGCTATAAGGGGAAGGATTGTAGTTTTAGAGAAAGAATAGATGTAGTGTTTTGACTGAAATTTGGCAGATGTGGACTAGATGTTATCCTTAAAGCTTACCACTAAAGAAACAGAACAGGGTTGTCCATTCAGCTGGAAAGTTTATCTTTCCCATAGGAGTACATATCTGATCTTTCCACAGAACCCAGTGAAGCTTTACAAATTTCTCTTGAACATAGGAAATCACTCCCACAGCTAAGGGGTAGAGAGAGGTCAACCTGCCCAAAGGCATCAAAGACAGGGTGGCACTCAATGAACCCAACCCTCCTCCTACACTGCAGTCCTTCTCCCTTGTCACTGTAAAAAATCCAAACCAAACCAAGCAACAACAATCAAACCCAAAACCACAACAGTCTGAGAGGTCTCTTCAGCCAGATCCAAAATACCATGTTTTGTTGTTGTTTGAGAACACATAATCCTCGAATAAAATGTTGTCCAGATTCTGGCAGAACCATCGCTTTCTCTTGGCCTCATCCCACTCTTGAATTTGACAGCTGTTTAATCATCTGGAGTTTGTCAATGTGAGAACCACCTGGGGTGGTGAGGTAGGATGACCCATTCATGAATGAGTCAAGCCACCTCAATGATGCTCTAAGATTACTGATGGTGTTTGTTGCTATAGTTACATTCAGCTGGATGAGGATGGAATGTGTTGTCCTTGGTCTTTCCCACTGTAGAGCAATTTTAATCCGGCAACATGGCTACTCTGGCAAGGGCTCACACTCAAAAGACCTTTTAGGTCTGTGTGATGTGGCTGGGATAGCACACTACCTAATCCCTCTGGTTGGAATGTAGACATGCCCTTAGTACATATCTTTAAGGTAGAATTGGTTTGTAGAAGGAAGCAGCCATATTTGAAAGTGACAAATCAGAGAGATTTTCCCCAAATGAGATAGAGATAGGATATGTCCAACTCTCATGAGAACAGAGAAGAAAGAAAGGTGACTAGAGGGAGAGGGAGAGGGAGAGGGAGAGGGAGAGGGAGAGGGAGAGGGAGAGGGAGAGGGAGAGGGAGAGGGAGAGGGAGAGGGAGAGGGAGAGGGAGGGGACAGTTTTACAGAGACAGGTTTTAAGTGAAGATAGAATGAGCCAAAGAATAAAACATTTATTCATTCACTTATTTTGTGCATTTTTGTTGCTTATTTTTACACAATATCTCACCATACAGGTCAGGCTGCCCTGGGTCTTATTTTACAGGCCAAGCTGCCCTGGAACTTATGACCCACTTGCCTCAGCTTTCTGAGTGCCAGGGTTCTAAGAGTACACCACCATGCCTATGTGGAAAATTCATTCTCCCTCATTTTCATCAGTACCTTGGCTATGTGTTTTCTTGATCCTCAACTAGAATGGCCTCCATTCAGCACTCATAAAATAGCATGTTATATCTAATGACCACCGGGCATTCCCTAGCTCTACAATTTGGAAAACGTGATCTAAGCAGTGGTTCTCAGCCTTCCTAATGCTGCGACCCTTTAATACAGTTCCTCAGGGTCTGGTGAGCCCCAGCCATAAAATTATTTTTTGTTGATGCTTTATAATTCTAATTTTGCCACTGTTAACCAATTGTAATATGCTTTTCAATGGCCTTGGGTGACCCCTGTGAAAGGGTAGTTCAATCACAAAAGGGGTAGAGACTCCACAGGTTGTGACTAACTGACAAGCACATGCGTTTAAACAATCTCACTCCTTGTGCTCTCTACTTGGACTGGGCCAAACTTTCTCTAAGCTCCCTTCTCCTCATGATCTTCAGAAGGAGACATTTCCTAATTTGATGATATATTTGTGTTCCCTCAGTTTCCTTTTTCTCAATGCTTAAACTCCTTGTGAACTCCTTGAGTGCTCTCTTCACACCTGTCTTCAAGGAAGGCGTATCTTTCCTCCTGCCCACAGTCAACTCTCCATTCACTGCTCTTCATCTTCCTTCCTTGGGACGTTTCTTTCAATCCTTCCATCCTAAATCTCCTCTTATGTCTCCATGTTACAGCATCCACAATGATTCTCCCCTAAACTAAAACCTTCCCAAGACCCCTTCCCTTCCTGAGAATTGCCTCCTCAAGGCTGTTTATTTTCCTCTTGGTACTTGGAAACAAAATGGAGAACATTTTGTGACCTTGGAGCTTATGTAACCGAGTCAACAAAGGACAGCTAAACGGTTCATCCCTCTCCAGTCTGCACGCCTCTTCACTTTAGAGTAAGTACTGGCTTTACAACAGATGACAATAGAGAGCCCTGCCCCAATTCCCATATTTATGTGGATGTCCAATTAGTCACATAAACAACTGCCTTTGGTCCTTGCACACAGGCACAAGTCTTCGCCTGCACATTTGGAACTGAGGAAGTCAGATTCCAAGGACATAAGGAAGTTACGTTATTTTTTTTTTCTTTTGTGTTGTTGGAACAGCAAATTCTTGTCATCTGTCTTCATTGCACAATGAAGTTGAATGTTTATGACAGGCGTGATATACAAAATTCTTAGGAAAAGTCACTTTTAGCAGAGATGCCAGGAGCCAGCATGTTGTTCACCTATCTATCCTACAAGCTCTTCCTTCTGGCAGCTTCTCTTATTATTATGTCCAGATTCTACTTCTCCTGTGGTCACCACCTTTCCGTTTCTCTATTAGTTCCTTTTAATCCCATTTTACAGGGATTTAAAGGACTCTGAGGAAGTGGGATCACATGGGAAGGAAGGGCTCCTGGAAATTTGAAGACCCAGCTTCATACATTTAGAAGTGTACAAGCACGCAACTTGGTTTGCTAGTTCTATCCTTGATAACACTGTGAAACGTTATTAATAATCTTAGATTATAAAGGAACTCATATGAGGTCATGGAGAAAAGGTGAACATGCATTATATGATCCCCAGTTATAAAACACAATCCAAGACATAATAGTAGACTTTAGGTATAATGGCCAGAAAATGAGCTAGCTTGCTACTCCCCACAACCTCTCTCTCTCTCTCTCTCTCTCTCTCTCTCTCTCTCTCTCTCTCTCTCTCTCTCTCTCTCTCTCTCTCTTTCTTCCTTTCCCCCTTTCTCCTTATTTATCTCTCCCCAGATTGGCCTTAAAATCACCAAGTAGCAGAATATGACCTTGAACTCCTCTTACCTCTGTGCCTTATGTTTAGGATTTTAGGCTTGTGTCATCATACCTATCTCAAGAGCTTTGTTCTGTAGAAGCATTGTTTCTTTATTGATTCCAACTAAGTCAGTTGTAGAGTTTATGTAAATGTATATCCCAATAAAGAAATAAATACTTAAATAATAGATTATGATGTGTGTTTAAAGCAATATTTTATCAAGTGGCTAGGAAGTAGGAAAGGAAGACTAAGCACTGAGAATCCAGCTGCATAGTGTTGCTAGTCATTTCACTGAGTAGCCTGCCTATCTACTATCTTCAGCTTCCCGTTAAAGCCTACTTGTGTGCCTTATCACCCAGGTGCCAGGAATCATGTGACTCTATTGAACAATTTCACAATCCTAAGTGCTAATTAAATAATACTATCTATTTTCAAGGAAGTCAATATATAGCCTCCAACTTAAAATATCATTGTGTGAGGACAGTTTTCATGAAAAAGAACTATACATTTATTATTTTATGTCAGCTACAATAAATGCTTGGCAACACTTTCAGCTAATTATATGCTAATGAAATAAGTCAGTTTTTAAAGCCTCGTTAAGCTGATGTTTTTATAGCAGGGCTCAATAAATGAGACCATCAACTGAGACTGCAACACCTTTAGCTTAAAGACTCCACAGTCACTCAGCCTTAAAGGGGAAGGAGATTTAGACAAGGTCTCCAACAGTGGTGAACTTTGGAGCTATTATATCAAGTGATACGGACCAATCACAACAGGACAAATGCTTTATGAGATCTTCAGAGTAGCAAAAGTCGTAAGGCCAAAGTGGAGTGGTGATTTCCAGGGGACAGTGGCTGAGGGCAATAGGGAGTTTCATGGGTACAGAGTTTCAATTAGAGAAGATCAAAGTGTTCTGGAGATAGGTGGGGGTGATGGCCACATAACATGTGAATGAATGAACATGTAGAGACGAAACTGAACTCTGAAAATGACTAAAACACTATATATATATATATACACACATATATAAATATAGCCATCTACCCAATAAGTTTGTTCCTTAACAGACCTATACTCGATATTAACAGCAACAAAACTCCTTCAGGCTTTGGGGGGGATGGGTAAAAAGCACTGATTATCTTGGGGTACAGATCTGTCAAAGGCTTGAGAGAGGTGATAGTGGTGGGCATTGGGTGCACAGGTAAACCCATCAGAAGGAACACATTTGGCAGAGGTGATCGTCTGTGTCTCTCCCAGGAACCACTACAGGCAAAAAGAGCAAGGGAACAGCTAGGACAATCCTACCAACCTCCCTGGTCTCACTGTCTCTCTGCAGGGACTGATACACTGTTCCTGTAACTCATTCTCTCAGCATTTCCTTTGGTACACCTCCCTCCCCATGGGATGCTTGGGCTGACAGGGCTTGTGTTTCCTAGTCCTGTGGCTCTCTCATTCTCAGGCCTAGGCATATATCAGTGTGCTATATGTGGACACAAGGGATGCTATTCTGGCATCCTCAGGGCTGGCACTCCTAGAGTCTGGATGGATCATAAATTTTAGATCCAATACACTGCAAATTTTTAGGCTCCTTCAGCTTATATGTCCTTCAAAGGGCAGAATGAAGAGGTGATGTTCTTTCCATCCTTGATTGAGCTCTGACCACATCAAGACACACGGAGACGGTACCCAAAGTGAAGTGTTGGCCAATACACCTGAGTACAGAGGGGATGCAGCAAGCACATAGGCTTCTATTCATCCATGCTTTCCGTATTACAAGTGCTGTACTATGTAATATTTAGTCCAGACAGAAACCCCTTTTGTGAGTGAGAAACTGAGGCTCAGATGGACGAAACATTTTGCATAAATTAATTTGACTAGGCAAGTGACAGTTGGGCTGTGCCCCAGGAACTCAGAGCCCAGCCCCTGCCCTCTTTACAATGTACTCCTGTGGTGGATTCAATTGCTCTTTCAGTGTTCCAAGTAGTTTTGCTGTTTATAAAAAGAAAGCAGTGCATGCCTTACTTAAACCACTTGGTGAAGTAACAGAAGTACCAAAAGGGAAGTCACTGTGAAAATGAATGGACACAGAACAGACATGCTGCACCAACCGGACATTCTTAATGATTGAATATACCTTCCAAATGTATGTTCTCAGATCAAATGGCCCCATCTATTGAAAGGCCATTTTGTGAATCAAATCAATTGAGTTTCTTAAGCAGTTTGTTCCACTTCCAGGCACGAAGCCCTTAAGTGAAATTCAAAATATCACTTTTAATTAATAAGGCAAACTTATAAGATCTCTAGGAAAAGGACCTTCTATTTGGGAGTGCTGGAGATTGAGCCGAAGTACTCCTGCTCCCTTCAAGCCCTCTAGCACACTGACCTACATTCCCGGCACAGTCAGGAATTTTGATACTGCTTAAATGCTGTCTGAAAAGAACATAAATTTGGTGTTTGGGAAATAGCTTGAAACCAGAATACCATCTCTCTAATCCTCAGGTAAAAGAAAAAAACCAAACCCAAGAAACTACAGCATATACAGGTTCTTGTTTACCATTTTCTTAACTAAATAGCTTTAGTGTCCCATTTGTAAATTCTCGATCTTACAGCACAAGCCATTGCTGTTCTATTCAGGAATTTTTCCTCTGTGCCCATATCTTCGAGGCTTTTGGGACCTCATAAAATTGCAAAGCTTCTGTAAGGCAAAAGACACTGTCAATAAAACAAAAAGGCCACCAACAGATTGGGAAAGGATCTTCACCAATCCTAAATCAGATAGGGGACTAATATACAATATATATAAAGAACTCAAGAAGGTAGACTCCAGAAAATCAAATAACCCCATTAAAAAACAGGGCTCAGAGCTGAACAAAGAATTCTCACCTGAGGAATACCGAATGGCTGAGAAGCACCTGAAAAAATGTTCAACATCCTTAATCATCAGAGAAATGCAAATCAAAACAACCCTGAGATTTACACCAGTCAGAATGGCTAAGATCAAAAATTCACGTGACAGTAGATGCTGGCGAGGATGTGGAGAAAGAGGAACACTCCTCCATTGTTGGTGGGATTGCAAGCTTGTACAACCACTCTGGAAATCAGTCTGGCAGTTCCTCAGAAAATTGCACATAGTTCTACCGGAGGATCCAGCAATACCTCTCCTAGGCATATATTCAGAAGATGTTCCAAATGATAATAAGAACACATGCTCCACTATGTTCATAGCAGCCCTATTTATAATAGCCAGAAGCTGGAAAGAACCCAGATGTACCTCAACAGAGGAATGGATACAGAAAATGTGGTACATTTACACAATGGAGTACTACTCAGCTATTAAAAACAATGAATTTACAAAATTCCTAGGCAAATGGATGGATCTAGAAGGTATCATCCTGAGTGAGGTAACCCAATCACAAAAGAACTCACATGATATGTACTCACTGATAAATGGATATTAGCCCAGAAACTTAGAATACCCAAAATACAATTTGCAAAACACATGAAACTCAAGAAGAATGAAGACCAAAATGTGGACACTTCACCCCTTCTTAGAATTGGGAACAAAACACTCATGAAAGGAGCTACAGAGACAAAGTTTGGAGCTGAGACGAAAGGGTGGACCATCCAGAGACTTCCACACCCAGGGATCCATCCCATAATCATCCAACAAATGCAGACACTATTGCATACACCAGCAAGATTTTGCTGAAAGAACCCTGATGTAGCTGTCTCTTGTGAGGCTATGCCAGTGCCTGGCGAATACAGAAGTGGATGCTCATAGTCAGCTATTGGATGGAACACAGGGCCCCCAGTGGAGGAGCTAGAAAAACTACCCAAGGAGATGAAGGGGTCTGCAACCTGATAGGTGGAACAACAATATGAACTAACCAGTACCCCCAGAGCTCGTGTTTCTAGCTGCATATGTAGCAGAAGATGGCCAAGTCGACCATCATTGGGAAGAGAGGCTCTTGGTCTTGCAAACTTTATATGCTCCAGTACAGGGGAACAGCAGGCCAAGAAGTGGGAGTGGGTAGGTAGGGAAGCAGGGGGGGGGGAGGGTATAAGGGACTTTTGGGATAGCATTTGAAATGTAAATGAAGAAAGTACCTAATAAAAAATTGGAAAAAGAAAAAAAATAGCTTTAGTGTTACCTCTGTGTTAGGGAATGTTCACTCTAAGTCCTAGGGAGATGGTAGTAGGATTGAACAGGCACTGGCAGGGGAACTCAGTCTCATAGCCCTTAATGTTCAGTCCACAATACTGAAACTCAGAGACTGAAAGAGGAATGTGGTTGCCAGGGGCTGAAGGAGAGGAAGATGGGCAGAGGCTGATCAATTAGTTAGAGGAATGAGTTTGTGAGCTTTACTGTACAGCTTGTGAATTGTGATTAACAACATTGGACTGGATATCTGAAAACCTTAGAGAATACAGGGGAAGTCTCTCACCAGAAAACAAGTGGAGGCCCTACATATCTTAATAACTCAACTTAGCCATTCCATGTGTGTACTATTTCAACGTATCCCACTCTTTTTCTTTTTGAAATGAGACCCAAATATTTTATTCGTGTGTGTGTGTGTGTGTGTGTGTGTGTGTGTGTACACTTTGAGGCAATTGATTCTTTCCTTCTACCATGTAGGTTCTAAGGATTGTACTCTGTACTCCAGTTGTCAAGTTTGGTAGCAAGTGCCTTTACCTGTTGAGCCATCTTGTCAGCCCCTGTGCCCTGTAGCCTGTTAATGTGTTCAGCTCCTGTCAATTATGGGGGTAGACAGTGAAGTAAAATCAGAGTCAAGGAGAGAAAAAGGCATGAGTGTGATTGTTATCTGCAGTGAAACACAGTGAACTTGCAAACTTATCATGTCCTGGGGATGAGGACAATGCAGTGGACATCTGTCCATTACACATCTTCAGAGTGCACAGCCTCTATTTTAATGGAGGGAGTTGTTTTGGCTTGGGTTTCAGAGATTGCAGTCTATCACCCAGTGGTGGGACTGTGACGTAGAAACTTCTCATTTATTGTCAGACCAGAAATCAGAGTAATTCCAGAGTGACTCAACTCCAAAAGTTCTTTAGCCTTCCAAAACAGCACACCAGCTAGAGGCTGAGCATTCAGTCATACGAGCCGGTGAGAGCCATTGCAGACAGGCGTGTAGACTTTCCTAACTGTTGAATGGGCTCTCTTTCTATTCCTGTAAGTGATACTAGAATCTTTACAGGGTCTAATGGTGTACTCATTTTCTCTACTCAGTGTGGATTTTTATCCTCAAAGGCTTGCTCTATTTGTAGTCACAAAACCCCGGTCTCAGAGAGGGGAAGATATGGTATCTGATGCATACTGAGGGACTGTCAGAGTTTTGGTGCACCATAACAGAAGTTAGGGACTATAATTTGATCAACACTTTCTTCTTCTCCTTTCCTTCTTTCTTTCCTTCTTTCTTTCTTTCTTTCTTTCTTTCTTTCTTTCTTTCTTTCTTTCTTTCTTTCTTTCTTTCTCCTTCCTTCCTTCCTCCTTCCTTCCTTCCTTCCTTCCTTCCTTCCCCTCCCTTCCTCCCCCCTTCCTTCCTCCCCTCCCCTCCCCTCCCCTCCCCTCCCCTCCCCTCCCCTCCTCTCCTCTCCTCTCCTCCTCTCCTCTTCTTTCCTACCTTTTGGAAAGCCTGTACAACTGCAAGAGATAGGCCATCTTGGACAGTGGAAGGTCTGAGGATGTGTGTGACTGGCAAAGTTTGAGGCCAAGGAGGTGAACACTTCTCACTGAAGATGCTAGAGGGCAAGAGGCAGGGCATCCTGTAGAAAATTACTATGTGTAATACTCTAATCTCAGGGGAGCATCTGCTATCAAGGGGCATGCCATTTCGTTCCTCTTTGGAGAGATGATAGCAGGTGACACTATTAGGAGTATAGACCTTGGAGCAAGCATATCAAACACTTCTGACCTCATCAAGAGAGCTAGGGTACAGATGGTTAAAGCTTTAAGTCCTTCCTACAGAGTGGAGTAAGAACAAAGTGTTCCACGCTGTGATTCAAGTTATGATACATGGATAATGTGTGTTCCTACACTTTTATTTCCACAGCAATTCAAAGAACCTTCCAACCTGCTGTCATCAACGTGATCATGAGCTAGGACAGCTGCTCCATCCCACTCCATCACAGGATGTCTTCAAATTACCCCATTTCTCTACCTCAATGCAAAGGACATGCTGGTTTTACCTTTGCTCCCCAGCACTCCTCTAGTCTCTCACTGACCTGGCTTCATGTGCACCAGTGTCTCAGGCAGAGGAGGAACGAACAATCCTGGGGAAAGCAGAATTCCATGCCCAGTCCCACCCTTGTGGCCCAGCCCAGCTCTGGCAGTCGACAACTTAGCCTTTAACTGGGTAGCTATCAGCATCACCACAGGCATGGGCGCTGTTCTACAGCTTATCTAGTGACAGATTTGTGAGGAGCCTGGAACCTCAGATGGTGACTAAGGAAACATGTCCATGCCATTTGTCAGGTTACCATGTGTTCCACTGGGAGTGACCATGCTGTGCTCTTCCAAACAGTCCAAGAGTGTAAATAGAAAACTAAAGACCAGTCAGTGTTGTGTGTCAGCAGAACAGGAGGCTTTGTGCTCTGCAAATGAGGAAAGCCTGCAGTCGCCCGACCTGGGCTTGGTCTCTCAGTCTCTTCTCCAGCTGTCCCAAATTAACCAAACACATATTTTCCTGACATTCCTCTTCTGTGAAATGTGGAGAATAACCTCTCATGGCATGTGGTGGGGATCAAGTGGGCAATCAGACCTCAAACACCTTGCACAGTGGATGGCCAAATGCTATGGTTACCAGAAACTTTAATTGCATCACACCGTCACACCATTACATTTCTGTTAACAATGTGGCTAGTGTCACTCAAAGCTTCATTTGTCAGAATTAAGAATTCAGTCCTCAGAATCGAACTTCCGAAACATTCTTCAAACCCTGTCAGACTGTATTCCAAATTATGCTCTTTCTGCCATTCCCAAGAGGAACTAGAGAATGTATTGGCTACATCCGTGGGTGGCAATGAGGCAGTGAAAATGAATGACCCCGTGGGCTGAAGACAGAGACCTCTCAAAGCAACTGAGCTGCAAGATGCAGCCTACACAAGTTATTTTATTTATTATTTATTTTGTTAACTGCCCTTGGAGACAGACTCTCTGTATCAGAGTGAAATCAGCTTGTCTTAAATTTTGCTGTGGAAAATTACAGAGTTGTAGATGTAGTCTTCTCAGGTGGCTGAGGTCAAAGTCTTTCTGAAATGGGCAGAGCTGTTAGAGGAGGCTACCCTCTAGGATGCTCCATCCCTCTATAGGGTAGTCATTAGTCATGGACTACTTTATGTATGTATGAATGTATAAACTCTGGATTTTAGGTCTCATATAACCCAGGCTGACCTTGAACTCTTGAAGTAGCCAAGAGTGACCTTGAAGTCCTGATCTCCTAAATGCTGGGATTACCAACGTTTGACTCTTTGGGTGGAAAGATGATATCTATTTTCTTACTTGGCAGCTATGAAGATCATGTATTGATCTATGAACACAGCTGTGACATTGTATATTGTTCTCTTTGGATGAGATGGAGCCTATAACCAGGTGAGCATGAGAGTGAGGACACTGTTGTATGTGCAGATCCATGCCTATGTGAGCTGTATACAGGAGCAGGTGGGGTGGGGAAGGCAATATTGAAGAGTCAGAATCCTGGACTCAGAGTCTCCACTTTTCCCCTGTTTACCATGTCCTGTTCTTCTGTATAGTTTCAATGATTGTAGCTTGAGACTGTCTAGAAGCACTATTACCTGGTGCTAGAGTCTGTGTGACCCTGTCAAAAGGAGGATGCCCGCTTCTCATCAAGTTTCTTTTCATTTCCACTCTGTGCTTTGGTGATTTTGAGCAGTACTCTCCCCTCTTAGAGAATAATGCCCCCTCAGATTAAATACTTGATGTACATGGAGATTTCCTAAATGTAGATTCTACCTCTTCCCTGCCTAGGCATGTGAACTCTGTTGGCCATGTTATAGAACCTCTCTGAGCCCTAGTCCATTTATTTGTAGGATAGAAATAATCACAGGTGTTTTTTAAAAAAGAGGTCAGAATAATTAAATTACCCATTACTTCAAGTGCTAGTGTTTCAAGGGCTAGTGATGTTGCCCAGTTAGTAGAGTGCCCAGCAGGCATGAAATTCTGGCTTTGATACTAGCCAATAGTCCCAGAATTAGGGAGATAGAGGCAGGAGGATCAGGAGTTCAAAATCATCTTTGACTAAATGATGGGTTTAAGGCTAGCCTGTGCTACATGAGATTGTCTTTGAAAAATGCTTTGAAAAGAATAGAACTCTAGCATGTGCTCCGATCAATCTTAGTTCTTGCCCCCCCCCCCCCCGTGAGCACAGCGGGGGCTCTTAGATAAGCAACATGAGAGGAAAATAGTCTGTCTAGGCACTCAAGTTTCAACCTCCCTTCTCCCACTCTTGATAGTTTGTTTGATTTGCTGGGGATCAAGTCCAGGGCCTTGCATTTGACCGCAAGCACTTGACGATTCTTCATCACTTTCTGGTGGTTCTGAACAGTTCACCTTTCTTTGACATCTCAAAATGAGGGCATTGTTTCAACTCTGTGCTTCCTTGTTCATTTCTCTGCCCAGAAACAGAAACTGTTCTCGCACTGTTGTTGGCTTAGAAGTACATGGGTAAACATAAACAAAACTCCTAGAAAAGTCCCTAGCACAACTCTCGGGAAAGCACTTAGAAGACTGGACTGAAATTATTATTAACTCCCTTACTGATTTTATAACAAAGCAACAGTGGCCATGTTTGATTGGCACCAAAGTCTCTTTTATCATTCTACCCAGTGCCTGGATTTATAATCACCAAACAACACAGTCACAGCTTTCTCCTGCCTCTTCTCCTTTAGCCACTTCGTACATCTTCTGTTCCTGCTACTAGAGGAAGTGGTCATTTCTAGCCCATAGTAAATGCTGATCTTTTACAAATTCATCTTTAGAAAATGACAACCTAAATGACACTAGATGGTTGCATGGGCCAAAGCATCCAAGTTATCCAGTCCACAGGAAGCTCTCCCCAAGCCTGTCCCTGCACATTTTGGCTTGTGGTGGTGAAGAGAGCAAAGGATTGGGCCTCTCCTGGAGAGTTCGAGGCCCTAGGCGAATCTCACCATGTAAAATCCAGTTAAGATGACTATCAAGATCAGTCTTGAAAGCAAAGAGGAGTCAAAGCAGGTCAGACAGCAGCCAGAGCGATTTGGGCAGGGGAGGAGAACCTGACTCATCAGCTCGGCCTCAGGGAAGGATCAAGGAACCAAGTTTCCAGAGAACAACAGGCTACCTCAGCCCACCGTGCTGACTGAATGCAGATGAAAGGCATGGGCTGGACCCTGAATGCTCCAGAACCACCTAACATGGCACCTCATATGTCTGCTCCCAAGGGAATGTAATACAATTAGTTTCAGATGCAGTGGCTATCGGGAAATTCTGAGTAAGGACTCATTAGGGGTGAACATGCCATCTTAGATACCTCAGTCATGTGGTTCAGAGCTGTTTGCTTCCAGGTCATTTTCTGGGGTGTGCCTGTCCTTCATCAACCACACAGACTCAGTTCACTTCAATAATCCAAAACATAAGACACCACACCCTCAAAACTAAGAGTGTAGATCAGAGCAGCTGGTCTTGATTGGATCCCCCTGAAAGCAAAGGGCGATTTCTTGCTCAGTTTTGGGTTCACTGTAGGAATCAGAGACTGGAACTGGACTGTTTTGTGTTCTTTGGGGGAAATTCATTAAGGTCATTTGCTAGTTGAACTTCAATATGGTTGACTTGGACCTGAAAAGATGGATATGTTTAAGTGGTCCTTTTAGTTAGGGTTTCTATTGCTGTGAAGAGACAGCACGACCATGTCAAATCTTATAAAGGAAAACTTTTAATTGGCACTGCACTGGCTTACAGACTCAGAGGTTTAGTCCATTATCATCATGGTGGGGAGCATTGTAGCCTGCAGGCAGACATGGTTCTGGAGAAGGAGCCAAGAGTTCTATATTGATTGGCAGGCAGCAGGAAGTGAACCTGAGCTTCTGAGACCTCAAAGCCTGAAGCACTCACAATGATGTACTTCCTCCAACAAGGCCACACCTTCTAATAGCACCACTCCCTAGAGACCAAGCATTTAAATACAGGAGTCTATGGGGGCCATTCCTATTCAAACCTTTTACCAGTGGGTAAAAAGGAAAATGGAGGCTATTTGAGGAGAGGGGAGGGAGCACAAGGGCTTGAGTCTGAGATGAACAAGGCATTTAGAGGAGGGCAAGTGATTGGCATGGATGGAACAAGGGTTTCAACCCACATTTGAGGAAATGGAGGTTTGATAGGTGTCTTATTCAGGGTTTCTATTCCTGTACAAACATCATGACCAAGAAGCACTTGGGGAGAAAGGGTTTATTCAGCTTACACTTCCACACTGCTGTTCATCACCAAAGGAAGTCAGGACTGGAACTCAAGCAGGGCAAGGAGCAGGAGCTGATAGAGAGGCCATGGAGGGATGTTCCTTACTGGCTTGCCTCCCCTGGCTTGCTCAGCCTGCTCTCTTATAGAACCCAAGACTACCAGCCCAGAGATGGTCCCACCCACAAGGGGTCTTTCCCCCTTGATCACTAATTGAGAAAATGCCTTACAGCTGGATCTTGTGGAGGCATCTCCCTGACTGAAGCTCCTTTCTCTGTGATAACTCCAGCCTGTGTCAAGTTGACACCCCAAACCAGCCAGTACAATAGGGATTGTGGATAAGAAAGATTTGATGAGTCAGAGATAGGCTCTTCCCAGCTATCATGAGAATATCACAGGAAAGAGAAGCTATTTAATAAGAACAGTGCAGAGAGCAGAGTCAGTGAGTTGGGAGCCGGTACAGTGAGCTCGGTGCAGTTGAGTTCATCCGTGGTGAGGTCATGCAGCTCAGTGCAGGTCAGCAGAGGCGACAGAAGTCAGAGAGTAAGGAGGAGCCCAGCCATTAGAACAAATTGCCAGAGTTAGTTTGAGGTCAAGCAGAACAATTCTGTGAGAAGCTAAGGGAAGCCAGTTTGAATCAGTCGTCTTGGAGAGGAGTTTGGGTCAGAACAGCTGAGTTGAACCAGTCAGCCAGAGATCAGAAAGCGCTGGAAAGTGTGAGCTTATTCAGCAGTAAGCCTCTGAGACAACAATTAAATATGTTGAATAAAAGTTACTTTTATATGTGTGATTTTTGGATTAGCTGCCTAGCTTTTGTACCTCTTGCTTCCATAGCTATAAAATGTGATAATAATGAACTCTTGGTCAACTGTCAATCACTATGACCAAATACCTGGCCCAAAACCCTTAGGAGGGGAAAACATTTATTTTGGGCCATGCTTTGAGTTGCTTTGGACATATAGCAGCACAGTCCACCAAGGAAGAAATGCATGGCAGGGGAAGCCTGGTAGCCTCATGATGACCAGGAAATTAAAAGAGAGAAAGAAAGAAAGAAAGAAAGAAAGAAAGAGAGAGAGAGAGAGAGAGAGAGAGAGAGAGAGAGAGAGAGAGGAAGAAAGAAAGAAAGAAAGAAAGAAAGAAAGAAAGAAAGAAAGAAAGGAAGAAAAGAAAAGAAAACTAGTCAGTGGCCAGGGTATCAGTACCCATTAAGACCATGGCCCCAATGACCTAATTTCTTTATATGACACTCTGTGTCTGCAAGACAAGAGGCTGCTTCCTTCTAGTAGTGACATATAATAGAGGCCGTTGCTTCAAAGCACAGTCATTTTAGAGATATTCAGTTTCCAAATCACAGCACAGTCCTTCCTCAAAAGCTATTTTGATAAGTACGTGGTTTGTTGAAGAATTAAAAGTACTCAGAATAAATTGTGCCTGGCATATAACAGATAGTGAATAAATGCTATTACTATTATTATTGGTATTAATGTTAATGGCCTACATATAAGAAGGGAGTGGAGAGAGAAGACTAACATTCATGGGTTTGAACTTTAATCAGTAAGGAAATGATATGTAGCATTGCCAGAGCCTGGGAATATTAGGGAACCTGGCTGGGATGATCTGGCCAGTAATTTGTTACCCTGAGGTCCTGGAATCATTTTATCCTCTTGCCCACATGCCATCGGCAGCACTTTCACAGTGACTGTTTTGAGACCTGCTCTAATTGGATTGCTGTGTTCTGTCTCTGACACACATTTAACAAGAGTTGATCGAGGGAAATACAGGGCAGGCATTCACAACCCGTGAATACAGGGCAGGCATTCACAACCCTAAAGGCTCACTATAAACAATCAGGAGCTAAGCTCACTGTTGCCAGATAAAGTATCATACAAGAATGCCAAGTCCATGAAAGAAGTGTCATCACCTGCCTGTCCCCATGGAGAGGCTGTCGCATCCTCAGCCAGCATGACTGTTTGGCAGAAAGGCCATACATCTGTAGACAACGTCACAGCCACACGGAAGCAGGAAGGTAAATAGTTACAAAGAGCTGTTATCACTGTGGCTTCAGCCTCTTGGATTTTGTGAGTATTCTGAAAGGTGGTCCCAAGGGAACTTGCCTCTTAATCAGCAGCCGAGTCTCATGCACAAATGAGTGTCAGCAGGTTAAGCACACAGTGCTCCCAAGCTTGCCTTTGTGGGCAGATGAGTGAGCTTTGCGAACTCTATTAAAGTACCTTACTTCAGGCAAGCTGGTCCCTTCCTCCAGGACCCCAGCTTACATGGGAAGAAGATGATAATTTGAGTTCATCAGGTTGCCCTCGATCACACACTCCACAATTCATCTTGTGCTTGGCTTATACCCAATTGTGCACACAGGGAGGAAAATTATCATTTTGGGAAGGCAAGAAGAGAAATGAAGGCAAACTAGTACCCAGGGATTGGAGAAGCCATGTCATTTCCAGATTGGTCAGAGGATTGCTATCGGAAATGTTGGGAGTTTCATCCCCTGCACGACCTCCTAATTCCTCTGTCCCAAGATCTCCTGACAGTAATGGTTGGTGTACAGCTCTTCTCATTTTAGGTCTTTCCCCGAGTTCACCGATCCTTCCTCCTCTGCTTTCTGTAGTCTCCACTTGGATGCTTTCCAGGACACTACAATCTCCATGTTCATCAGGCATATTGTGGCAGGTTGAAAGAAAACTCCCCAAAGACCCACAGAATGTGGCATTATAAGCAGGTGTGACCTTGTTGAAGGAAGCCCACTGAAGGTGGGCTTTGAGGTCAGGTGTTCAAGCCATGCCCAGGGTGGCATTCACTTCATGTTGCCTGGTGATCAAGATGTAGAACTCTGCTACCTTTCCAGGGCCATTTCTACCTGCAGGCTGCCATGCTTCCCCACCATGGCAATAATGGATTAAACCCTGAAACAGTAAGCCAGCCCCAATGAAATAGTTCCCTTTATAAGAGTTGCCGAGGTCACAGTGTCTCTTTACAGTGATAGAAACCCTAACTAAGACACACCTCATCTTGATGCCATGCTCATATCCCTCCATATCCTAGGTGTGTGACATCACCATACCTAAGGCCAGCATAGAGATAGAGAAACAATCCTTTCTCATTGTTTCCTCCCACTCATACTTCCAGTGCTGTACTTTACACTGTGGATGGAATGGTCTGTCACAAACCCCAATTATTATTTGAAACTCAGCCTGACCTGGGGCTCCTTATGCAACCAGGACCCATGTCAAACTTGCAGTGATCCTCCTGCCTCAGCCTCTTGAGTGGTAGGGTAATAGGTTTGAACCATCACATTCAGCCACAAATTCAAATTCTATGACAAGGACAACCCTCCTACCTAAAATTCTCCAGCACTGTTGCCTCCATGCAGAATAAAGTTCTGTGACTTACAGGGGCCTTCCAAATCAGTTCCTGGCTTTGCCTTCTGATCGTTTCTTTTGAGAAATCCCTTGCAAACTACAGCATACTCAGGATACTTGGGACCTACCTTTGACATCACCATATGCGTGTTTAGAAAAATGTTTCAAAGAAAGAGAATCTGCTGCAACTTACCCCAGAAGAAAGCTGCCAGGCACACATGGTGTACCAGGGAAGGAGGGATTTACCCAGAGGAATGTCTACAACCCACACTGAAGATTGTGTGTGTGAAGATTGTGAGTGTGAAGATCCCGGTATCATCACCCCTCCAGAGAGGTAGTTGTGAGGCCCTGAATGTTTCCTATAGCATTGTGGTCTATTATTCTCCTGTAGCAACTGGTTTGACAACATAACCTTCACTGGCCACCCTCTCCTCCTTCTTGCTGAACACACATCACCACTGGTATTCTATTCCGCTCCCAAGTAAGCTTCTTGAATTTGAATGTCACCTTGTCAGATTCCGGGAGGCCACCCAAGTCACTTCCTTATGCTTTTAGAGACTTTGGGATTCCCAAGCTCTTTAAACAGTCTCCCACTTAGAGTATGTATTTGGTTTGCTCTTACTCCCTTCTTTCTTTCACCAGAAAACCTCTCCTTCTGAACAACTTAAAGTCACCTCCCCTGTGGCAGCCCCAGAGACTCTGTCCTACTGCTCACTTATACAGCTGCGGCGACTTGCTGTGCTCCTCAGGGCTGCGTGAGTCTGTACACAGGCTTCAACCCTGTGGGATCTACTGCTCTTCGTAGCTAGCAATTACTTCCCAGGACACAGAGCACTATTTGTCATGTGATACACTGATTAAAATATTATGGTAAATAAGTAAGCTGACATGTAGCAAGTTAGGAGTTTAAAGGAAAATATAAAAAATAAAACAAAAACGGTTACCTAATAGCTGGAAGCCCTACTAAAAGAGACTCATTAATTCACTAAGCATGTAATTATAGAGAACCTAACATGTTCCAGGCACTATTTGATATATAATGCAAATCAAAATTAAATCACAAACACAATTCTACAAACTTTGATTGATTAGTGCGGTGACTAGCTACTATGGATCTACTGTGGTTAGTAGATGCTATGGATTGGAAAGCTAACCAGAGAATAAGTGGGTACTGGAGGAAGTGACCATAGACAAGGGGCTGCAAGCTGAGCACAGTGGGATTCAGAATAGACTCAAAAGCTGGTATGCATGTTAAGCCGGAGTAGATGGCAGGTTAAGTTAGCAGCACGTAGTCTCGAATGCAGAAGACTAGATGGACACAGGCTTCACAGGAGCCTAATCCTCTGCTACTCAGGCCTGAAATAGCCTCGCTAAAACGTGGCCACTTTTCTAGACATGCCTGCAACAAATTCAGGTTTAAATACAAAATACTTCTCCAGCACAGAAGTTCAGTACTAATTTATCAAAATTCATAGAGCAAATGTTCTCAGTTGGCAAAAGTATTGTAGAGAGGGATGCTATGTTTCAAAGGATGAAACGGTGCCACACCCACTCCAGTGAAAACTGCGTGACAGGCCTAAAGGCTTGGATGCAGTCCTAAGGCAAAGAATTTCACGGAAACTCAGTCTCCTGGAACTTTGGCACGAATGCTCTAAACCTGTCTCTGCATTAGTCGGTATATGGATCTGTGTGCTTTCTTTTAGTATTGTTTTATTATAGGTGCCTCCAAGAAATAATTTTACTAATACCTAAATCAGGTTGAACTCAACTGCTTGGCTTTTACCAATGTCCTAGGCAGTCCTTGAGCTGACCCTGGGCTTGGAATTTCGTAAGAATGTTATTCATCCAGACGAAATGCCCCAGTGTTGACAGTAATCAGGCACCTCAATTTGCCAGATAGAAGCTAGTATTCTCAGGGCTAGTTCCAAATGGTAAACTTAAAATTCTCATTACAGACATGAATGGCAGTCTCTATTACATAATAGTAGAAAGAAGGTGGGTTGTGGTTTTATGAGGAACTAAAGTATTGTATTATTCATAAAAGGGTTAATAGAACGGAATTCCCCTGGTACATGTTTTTCACTAGGCTCAGAGGAATATCACAATTAGGTATTTACTAAGGGACCCCTTTTGGTGGGTTTGACAATAGACTTGCATTGCATCAGAGCTTTCACCTGGCTCCTGTGATTAGCTGATTTTAGATAGGGCTGTTCCTATCTCAGTTGTAAACACTGCCTGGTTCCCACAAGCTTTTTATATATGCATTTTCTTTGTTTTGTTTAAAGAACCATTATGCATCTAAAAGTACCTTGGCTGTTGTATCACCTAGCTTTCTTGTTTTTCTTCTGCATTATAAATGTGGTGCTCGCTTTGAGAAATTACATTCAGATACAACACTCCCTTGTGTTTGTGTCTGCTTGTCACCTTTTTGCTGACTCCTGCCCACCTGTACGAGGACCCAGATTCTCCCGTGGATTGAGGGGCCGACTGAGGCCAGTTCGTGGCAAAACAGACCAGGAGCCATGTGTTTAGGGAAGGAGATAGTTCCACTAAGGACATGTCACAGCTGCCATCAGTCAGTTCCAGCAAAATTACCCAGGTTGAACGAACTCACAACAAGCACAAGCAAGTGGCATCATTACTCCCTAATAGTCCAATAGTTAACACATTATTTGTGCTTTTTAAAGATTTTCATATAAGAAGAACAACAACAAAAGTAATGGATAAAATAGAATCCAAGGGCTTAGGAATATCTTTAAGAACAAATGATTTAAAAGTGAGATTCTGAGGGTTGACAGGTCACTCTAATACAAGGCTCTTAAAGCAAAGTTATGCAAATACGAATCATAAAGGTTTCAATGAGGAAGAAAGGCAAGAGGTTCTTGAAGGAACTGGAGCCACTGTGCAGGGATGTTTCTGGGAGTTTGGTATTTAAGTGTCTTAAAAGAGGCTAAAGCTTTCAGGACTCCTTGCAAAGATCCACAGACCACTGCAGGGGCCAGAAGAGCAAGAGGATCAACTCCCCACTGCAGCACATACTATAATCCAGACTCCTTAACATGGCATCTAGGGTCACCCTGCCCTCAGGACATCTCTTTAATTGTGTACCCGAGGCATTAGCTTAGTGTATAAACATTTCTAGCACTTCCTAGGTATTCCAAACTGTTTTGAATTTCCCTGTTCTCTAGCCTCCTGTCTCAGCTTTCTCTTACTACCAGCCCAGGCCACCTATACTTTGCTAATAAAGAAGCAGTGTAGAATTTTCCTTTCTTCCTTCCTTCCTTCCTTCCTTCCTTCCTTCCTTCCTTCCTTCCTTCCTTCCTCCCTTCCTTCCTTTCTTCTACCCCCAAGATGGTTTCTTTATGTAACAGCCCTAGCTGTCTTAGAATTCAATTTGTAGACTAGGCTAGCCTTGAATTCACGGAGATCCACCTATGCCTCCCGGGTGCTGGGATTAAATGTATGTTCCACCACACCTGGCTTTCATTTTGTTTTGATTTTTGTTTTGTTTTTGTTTTTTCTGATCATATGTGTTTAAACCTCGAATCACCCACCTCCTCCATTTATTTGTCTTTATTACAGCATGAGAACCAGAGAGTTAGGGTATCTCTCAACTCTTTACTGCATTATACCCCAAGGCTTACTGTATAGTAAGTGTTTGTTGAGTGAATAAGTCCAATGTAAAACAGTGTAGCAGGAAGTATTTAGCAACCTAGTGGACATTTTTTTAGTGATTCAGTGGGTAACAAATGGCAATATTCCTCTGACGGCATATTACTCTTTCTATTTCACTACTGGAAATAAATAAGGTGTCTAGAAGGGAGAAGATGGATCAGAGTTCAGGAGCTTAAATAATGCCCCACAAAAGCATATGGAACTAGACTTGTCAATATTACCTTACATGGAAAGAATTAATTTGCAGATGTGCTTGCATTAAAGATCTTGAGATGGGGATATTATTAGTATTTGCTGAACTAGCATAACCACCAGCATCCTTATGGGAGGAAATAGGTGGACATTTGATTGTAGAAGAAGGTAAGTATTGCAATGACCAACAGAAAGAGGGGATTTAAATCCCTTTTGTTGTCTTTGACAATGGGGAAAGGAATGATGAGCCGAAGAATTCAAGCAATGCATCTCTAGAAGCTGGAGAAGGGAAGGTACAGGTCACTTTAGGGTCGCATGGGAGGTGAGCCTGCTAACATCTTGCTTTGACCTAGTGAGACCCAAGGACTGACCTCCAGGACTGGAGAATACATATGTATTGTATTAAAGGTACCAAGTTGTGGTCATTTGTTGCAGCAGCTGTAGGAAACTCATACAGCAAAGCTGCATGTGTGATTGGTCATCTGTGATAGATAGACATGCCTTTCTTACTCAGGAGCTCTGCCTACTATGAACTGTGGGGCTTGGGACGGGTAACTTAATTTCTTATGGTCAGGTCACAAAGCTACGTGAGCAGCATCCTGCAGGAGAAATGTTGGTTTATATCTGCTTTTTCTGTAAGGAGGTCAAGTGAGCACCTGGATATTCACTTAGCATTGCCTGTAGGCAGGTCATCTCTGGAGGGAGGCATTGGCTCTACAGTGCTTACTACTCAAGGGTTGCCATGGCAGCCCCGACAGGGACACACTTACAGTTTCCTGTTATGGTTTGTGTCTGAAATTTTAAAATCCTGGCTGTTGCCTGGTGGGTTTTGGAAAAGTGTTTCCATCTTGAGGAGTCTGACTTCATCAGCGGATGAACTTCATCAGTAGATCAGTGCATGTGGTGATGATATTAGGACATGGTAGAAAGTAGGGTGCAGGGCCTCATTGGAAGAAGTAGCTTGCAGCTAAAGATACCACTTGCCCCAGCTAATTCCTAGTTCTCTCTGCTTCCTGGACACTGTGAGTTAGGCAGCCTCTGTAGCATGATCCTGCCATGCCTACTGCCTCAGTCACACAGCAACGGATCTAGCTGATTTTGGATTGAAGTCTTGGGCCAAAATAAGTTCCTCCTTAATTGTAAGCATCATATTGGGAGACAGTAGTAGGGGAAAGGAACCTTGTGGATGCTTTGTGTTTCATTGGGGTGTCAGCAATGGTGTGTCATTGTTGTTTCCCTTCTAAACACAAGAAAAGCTGAGGACTAGAAAGATTAAGTGACTGATGAAAGATGCATGGTTAGTGACTGAGCTGGGACTTAACCTCAGTCTCTGAGGCTAACTAGTAGGTCTGTTATTTAATCCTCATGTTGGTGGTTCTCAAGGTGGGGCCAATGGCATCAGTATCAACTAGGGACAGAATTCTCAGATTCAGTGCGGGACTAACAGGCTGAATTAGAAATCCTGAGGTGGGATTGACAGAGACCAAATGAAGTGTCTGAGTAATTCTGACACACCACTGCTCTGTGCCAGCCACTCTTCTTAGAATCTTTCAGAGGGACAGTCACCATCTTGATGTAGACTCAGACTGCTCTTTTCTCTGGGATTCTGTGCCAACACTGCAAAGACATTCTGGGAGTCTCCCATTACAAGGGGAAGCTATAGTGCATGCTCCTCCATGGACTTACAGAGGGTAGAGGTAGATTCTGTCTGATAGGTACAGCAAGATGAGGTGATTATTTTATTAAAATGTCATATTCGTCATTTAATTCATTAAATTGTTCTATTTATTAAAATATAACAGCCTATTGTATTTTATAACTGTGTATACGTTAGCCTGAGATGGCAAGGGTCCACTGATACCTCGGTTGATAACCGTTTGATTCAGCTGTGGTTTTGAAGCATCCACATATCTGGGGTTCTCAGGACAAGACAGGGTCCTTGTGCTCTTGGCCTTCTGCAGATTGTAGTGACCTGAAGCTCAGAGTATATGCATCCTCAATCCTGGGCAGGAATGGGTTAATATCAGAAGGTAGCTTTCATGCCTCTGTACTCTGCTGGGTGTCATGAATAGAGATGTGGCAAGCTTGGGACTCTCTCAGTGCAAATCCACTTACTGATGTTTCTGGTACAGACCTTATGGTTTACACTCTTCCAGCCAACTCCAGGAATCCTGCATGGTTTGAGAAGACTCACCTGTCCACCTGCCTGTCTCTCACTGTGTCTGTGGGAGCCCCATAGGCTTGCCCTTCAGCTTTTCAACCCAGGATCATTGTGTGTGAATTCTGCAGCACTAGAATGGGGAGGCAGTGGGTTGATTAAGGAGAAAGAAAAATAGAAGCTAACCCAGTAGCGGGATAGATGCAAGCTATACTTTGTGTAGTTTATGGGAACAAATTGAAAATAGACCTTTGTAGAAAGCAGATTTAAAGAAATCATAGCTATTGAGTGGTGCAAGTAGAGAAAGAGGCATTTGCAGCTTTTTGCTTTGTTTTGTAGAGCTGGGAATAGAACAGCCCAGGACCTCCCACTGTCCTCAAGCTGGGCAGGTGCTCTAGTACTGCCATGCTTACAATTATACTGTCTGAATCTTTAGGCTTGTAGCATACTCTTCTCTCTCTCTCTCTCCTCCCTCCCTCCCTCCCTCCCTCCCTCCCTCCCTCCCTCCCTCCCTCCCTCCCTCCCTCCTTTCCTTCCTTCTCTCTCTCTCTCTCTCTCTCTCTCTCTCTCTCTCTCTCTCTCTCTCTCTCTCTCTCTCTCTCTCTCTCTCTCTCTCCTTGTTTTTAATCATGCCAGGGATTAATCCCAGGGTGTTACATACTAGAGGAGCTTTCTACCAGTGAGCTATATGCTATATCTATATTTCTTTGCTTCTGAGGTTGAGATTAGCAATATGTGTGGCCACTCCCAGCTTTAGAATATATATGTGTGTGTGTATTTAGAGTAGGTATATATATATTTATAGTGAGTATATATATATATATATATATATTCATATTCCAAGCCCATAGATTAACTTTTGCTAATTCCTGCCTCCTCCTGACTTTACTGCTTCCACCAATAGTTTGGAATATGTACAAAAGGCTGCAAGGATTCAGCAGTTACCTGGCCAATAATTTGCCATTTCTGATGTTACTTAATTTAATTCTCATCTTCCTTATTCCCAAACAGGAGGCAGAAAGACAGAAGTACCATTTTCTTTTCCTGACCTGACAGTTGTGTCATAGTGTACTCATTAATCCATCTATTCATCCATCCACCCCAAACCCCTTGAGCAAATCTTTGATGGTGCTAACAGCGCTAAGCATGAGAGATACAATAGTAAGAAAAAGCCAATGCTATCATGTCATGGGAGGCAGGGACAAACTTGGCTAATGTGATGCATCAAAGGAAGGCCAGGGATGGCCATAGAGGAAAGAAGTGGAAGGATGCAGGAGAAATGGAGACAAAAGAAGTGGGGATTTGCTAATGGCTCTGGTAGCACCAGAATCAACAGGTTTCAGCAGGAGAGGAGTGAGCTCACATTGACTTTTCACATCTTGTTTTGTGTCCGTGTCCTTCCTCCCTCTCTCTCTCTCTCTCTCTCTCTCTCTCTCTCTCTCTCTCTCTCTCTCTCTCTCTCTCCTTCTCCCTCTCCCTCTCTCCCTTAAAGCTGAATCTGTCAAAGGTATGAAAGGATGGCCCAGGCCAGTGGTAGTGGGGAGGGAGATAGCTGACCCAGTGTGGGAGAGGATGCAGGGAAGAGAACAGATTTAAGAGAGAACCAGAGGTATGGTGATTAGATTTGGTTATGGAGTGGCTATAAGCAGAAAGGAGGAATCATGAATGAATGTTAAATTTGGTGTTGAAGTAGTGAAGAGCCATTCCATTCCACTCCACAAATGGGGAGACATTCAGTGATCTGTACTTCCCATGCGATCACACTGCTAGTAAGCAAGAGAGTTAGCATTTGAAGCCAGGCGGCCTCGTTCCAGATTCTCTGTGATGGTCATTATGACATTGACCCATTTCTTAGAAATAATGAGTGGTATTCAGAATACACTAGGTTCAATCTACTCTCTTCCCCACAGTGGGAGCAGCACGGAACACCTGCCTGGTAAGCTGGACTCAGGGGATGAGGCAGGAGAAAGGAAAGGTACAGTTGTGTCATCAGAGGAGACTCAGTAAGAAGCCCTGACTGATGACAGGGCCTCTAGAGGACAACTGGCCATTCTATCCCAACATGAGAACAAGCTGTTGTTCTGCCAGGAAATGATCGTGGAAGAAGCATCCTCAATCACTGACCCCTAGCAGGTTATCAGGAAACATGCAACCACTTCAATTTGGACCTGCAGAGAAGGGGTCTGCTTCCACTGCCCGTCTGCCACAGACAGCCAGTTATGCAGTGTGTTCAAGAAAATAGGCTTGGAAAATGACTGCATGGAACTCAGCTCACTGAGGAAAAGACACAAAGGCACAGCTCAGTGGTGAACTGGCCTGCTTGTGGCTGGTCAGTTTCAGAGGGCCACAAAAAGCACAGCAGGAACTGCGGTGTTTGGCCTAAAACCATCAGTTAACATATGGCCAGTGCTCCCTGCACCATGCATCCCGGTGGATGAGACTCAGAGGCTATCAATTGCAGTGCTGAAGCTGTTCGCTGCCAACAATTTGTTCGATCCAAAGAGCCACTAACTTTAACTATGTCGGCCAACAACTGGTACACAGCTGCCTGGTTCCTCAGGGTTCGTCCTTGATGAACTTGATGATCAAGACAGGTGTGGTGTAGCAAGGCTGGAACGCCAGTGTTTGAGAAGTGGGACTAAGAAGATAAAGGAGTTTTAGGTCAGCCATAGCTCCACGATGTGTTTTGAGGTCAGCTGGGGTTACTTGAAACGCTATCTCAGGATAAAGTAAGAGATGGCCCAGCTGTTAAGGGAGCTTGCTGCTCTTGCAGAGAATCAGTTCCCAACACTTATGCAGGGCAGCTTACAACAGCCTGTAATTCTGGTGGATCCAATGCCCTCTTCTGGCTTTAGCGGGTACCACAACCACATAGCCATACAGCTACACAGCCAGCCAGCCATGCAGACAGCCTTACACACACACACACACACACACACACACACACACACACACATCCTAAACCTCACAATTATACATAAAAATAAAAAAATAGTGTAAAGCAGTGGGTGCTGCAGCTGCTATTGTGCCTTTAGATAATTCACATCCACATGTCTTAGAAATGATGTACCACTTTGATGGCTCTCACGATGTTAAAGTCATTCAGTCCCACATGTAATACAGGCCTTACCCTTTCTTGACAGTTTATCTTTTACTGTTTTTGTAACCACTATGTTTCACAAGGCAGCAGAAGCCTATTTGAAAACACCTAGAATTTGCTACCCCAGGTTTGCTAGCAGGACTCACAGGATTGCAGTAATGGGATAACATGTTACTTTGCCATGGTCCCCCTAGCCTTGGGATATGATGGCAAGGAGAAGCTGCAGGTCACCTCTCTAGTGTGAGTTCACATGGCCACTGAGCTCTGCTGAGTCCCCTAGCCTTTCATTAGCTGGCTCAAAACAGCCATTAGCCCTCGGGGGACTAAAGCAGGTATGTCCTCCTCAGCACTCTCTCTGAATGATTGCTTCTCAAATACATTGGCGAGGAGCCAAGAGGTGACTTATGGGGTCCTTGGGCAAGTCAATTAGCCTCTCAAGAGGGGTGATGGCTCTGGTGAAGAGGAGATGGAAGGAGGGCAATGGTCCATGAATCCTTACTTCAGCTGTACACCCTACCTGCTCTGCCTGCCACTTCCTTGAACAGCCCTTCAAGTGGCCCTGTGTCTTTGCATAGACTCTCTAGAGTACTATTCTTAAGGATCCTAAGGGTTTTTTTTGACTTATAAAAAATATTGATTATCCTCCTTATTTGTTATATTATTATTATACAGATTATAATTAAACAAGATATGCTTACATATCTTGATGGTTGCAGACTGGATGGACAGAGCAGTACCAGTTCTCATGGAGTTGACTGACAGTAAACAGGCAATTGAATCAAGAATGCCATGCGATTATGGCTATGGAAAGAGGAAGGTAGGTGGCTGAGCTCACATCAGAGAGGTGACCTGCAGCTCCTCTCACCATTGTACCACAGGATGTGAGCATGACCCAGTAACACATTATCCCATAACAAAAATGAGATTTTTTTTAAACTAAGACTTAATATCTTGAAGCATAAACACACTGATTTTGTTTGAAGAACACAAAGAAAGTTAGTAAGGCCAGAGTATGAGGCTAAAGGCATCATGAGGTGAGGGCAGAAAGATCTCAGAGAAGTCTGGTTTTATTCTGAACAAGTGGGAGAGAAAACCTGGCAGGTTGCTCTGTGTGGATGGGACAGGGACAAAAGAGAAGACAGAGGTGCAGCCTAAAGGCAGAGAAGCCACTTAAAGACTCATGGAGTAGGTAGAAGTGGGCCATTGAGAGAGCGAGTTTGGAAGTGAGAGCAGTGGTACTTTGCTGTTAAATTGGATTTGGGGCAGAAAAGAGGAGTCCTGAGCAACTGGGTGGATTTATAATAGTCCTTTCCTGAGAAAGGAGAGCTGTAGGGGAAGAGGCAGTGGGAGCAGGGTTGAGGTGTCTAATGTCTGTTTTGGATTTGTTAATTGAGTTGCCTACCAGTATCTGAAGACAATTACCCAGTAGTTAATAGAATCAGTAAAATCTGGGGAAAGAGATTAGGAAAAAGAAAGGCTTTTCCAAGTAGGTTTCTAGTGTGTGATGTTAAGTGGTGGGGGATGTTTAAGGCTGGAGCTTAATGGGAAGCCTCTGAGACAAGGCCCTTAACTTGTTGTGATGGTAACCAGCTAGTTCTCTGACTGTAATTGTTAGAAAAAAGAAAGAAAAAAGGCAAGTCTGCTCTGTCCTTAGTTTTTAGTGACTTCCTGTCTCATCATGTGATCATTTTTATCCTATAGGAACTCAAGCCATACCTTCTACCATGATGCTATGTAGCATGGGAGTAGGGATGGATTTGTGTGTGTATGACTCATAATCTAGTGTCATGTTGGCTGGACTTCTTAGCTCCCCAAATTGTGTTGGATGAACCTGTTGTCTTTATAAAGTATGCAGCCTCAGGTGTTTTGTCTTTGAAATGGAAAGTAGGTCTGTAGGAGTTTAAAACAATAAGACTAAAGGCTCCTTAGAGAGAGCATGGAAAGCAAAGACAGGATTTACAGGTTGCTTTCCTGGAAAGTATCCTTTGTGGCTTTCACCCCAGTGTCCTCACTGAAACATGGCCTTTGGAGTGAATGATGAACTTTGCTCTCTCTTTCAAGGCAATATTAATATCCCCATGGAAACTACCTGCTTTAACTTCTGGAGGGTTTTTTTTTTTTTGCATTGTATGACTCATTAAAATTCATCTTCATCCTCCATTAAATTTAATTATACACAATTCCTTAAGAGTGGAGTTACAATTGACTAGTTTGACATGTTGCAATTTACAGATATTTAATTAAGATACCATTTGATTTTGACCTTTGCAGCTTTATTTGTGCACAGTAGAGCCAACTCTATTTGTAACATTTCACACTATTTTGGGATGCCTTTGGCAGCCTTGTACAAGGACAAGGGGCATCAATACTTCTTTGGCAAAGTGAGCTTGTTTCTCTGAACTCTCAACATGTTTTATGCCCCTTTAAATACTGTCACATTATAGCTAAGTCTTTTGTATGTATTAGCCCATTAGAAGGTCAGTCTGGAGAAGGTAGGAACCCCAGAGGCTAGTGTATGGCAAAGCAAGTTTGTATTTATTTGGGTTTATAAGTAAAAAACAAAAACAAACAAACAAACAAACAAACAAAAAAACCAAAAAGGCAAGTTCAAAGGGTCAGTGAACTTTGCATCCTTTTTTGGGAAAGGATTTCTGCTCACATTACAATGTGTGTCGTTTGAAGTTAATGTGCTTTGGCACTCTTAAAAAAGAAAGCAGTATGAGGGACACGTGTGAAGTGGTGGCTTGAGTCCTGGCCACACCTTCTACTAGCAGTAATTCT